>NW_020955033.1:22321850-22416739 GCF_900497805.2 Vombatus ursinus | reverse complement strand
ATAGATAGATAGATAGATAGATAGATATAGATAGATAGATAGATAGATAGAGGGCACAGGGTGAGTTGAAGATGAAGGGGTCATATCTGGAGAATAAAATTAAGGGGTGAGAGAGGATTATACTAGGAGAAGGAGAAAGGGAAAGGTAGAATGGGGTAAATTATCTCAAAAAAACAAAACAAAACAGAAAAGAAAAGGCTCTGACAGTGTAGGGGAACCAGGGGAAGGTGAGAGGGAATGAGTGAATCTTATTCTCATAGGATTTGACTTAAGTAGGGTATAACATGCACACTCAATTGGGTGTGGAAATCTGTCTTACCCTACAGGAAAATAGGAGGGGAAGGGGACAAGAGAGTAGGGGGATGATAGACAGGAGGGCAGATTGGGAAAGCAAATACTTCTGAGAAGGGACAGGGTCAAAAGAAAGAATAGAATAAATGGGCGGGGTGGGATAGGATTAAGGGAAATAGAGTTAGTTTTTCACAGCATGTCTACTATGGAAGTGTTTTGCATAACTGCACATGTATAGCCAATATTGAGTTGCTTGCCTTTTCAATAAGGGTGGGTGGGGAGGGAGGAAGGGAGAAAATTTGGAACCTAAAGTTTAAAAAACACATGTTTAAAAAAATGTTTTCACGGAAATAAGAAATATAGGAAATGGGGTACAGAAATCTATCCTGCCCTACAGGAAAATAGAAGGGGAAGAGGGGGAGAGATAGCAGGGAAAGCAGACTAGGGGAAGGAATATTCAGAATGCATGGCATCTTGGGGTGGGGGGAGGGGCGAGATGGGGTGAAAATTTGGAACTCAAAATCTTGTGGAAATAAATGTTGAAAACTAAAAATAAAAAAATTAAAAAAGTGCTATATAGATGCTTGTGATGATGATGATGATCTTGATGATGAGAAAAGGTTAGGGAAAGTCTAAGTGTTACAACAAAGAGAGTTTATTGTTAGCATCTGGTCTTGTGTGAGGAGACTGCCCACTGGCCCAGTCTTTCTCAGTACAGGCATAATAAATGCACATTAAATCAATCTTGTTGCAGTCACCTTTTGATCAGCAAGCCCCATCGTCTCAATGGTTACCAGCTAATTTCTGTTTTGTTAAACATGCCTCCTAGAACAATGGAATATCTACTTACAGAAGTAATTTCTTGAGGGACATACTAGAATTTTTAGCATATACTAGCTTCATTTCTAAGAAGACCAGTGGGCAGTGTATTTAAGAATCCACTTTCCGCTTCCACTCCTCGACCCCTACCCCATGGCCAGATCTTTCTCAAAATAAATTTGAGGCAGTGGTTGACAATTGAAGGTTCTTTTTGAAGTTTTGTGGAAAAGGTAGGTGGGCCTTAAAAAAAAAAAAAAGGATTTCAATCGGACACTGAAATTGGAGATGAAAAGAGGATTAAGGTAGAGGCAAAGTGTCTCCAAAAGAGCCGAGTGTGAGACTTGTTTATTAGCTGTGTCAAACACAAGCAATTGTCTAACTTCTCTAAGCCTCCGTTTCCCCATCTGTAATTCAGGCTTAATGCTTGCCCTACATACACCTTCTGAGCTGTGAGGAAAGTACTTTGTAGATCTTAAAACTATGTGCAGATATGAAGTAATATTCTAAGTGCAGGACATGGCAAGAGTGGAGGTTAGAAAAAGTGGGGTGAGCCCTACTTTTATTGGTTCTTTTGTTTCTTTTCTTGCTAAACTTTTTCATACTAAATGTCTTTGCTTCAAACTCATTGCATCCCCTGCCTAACTAGTAAAGTAGACCCTTCAGTGGGAGTTTATGAGCTAGTATTTAAGAAGATATGCACTCAGAATACCTTGAATCTTCCATAGCTTTTCTGGTGAGCAACCTTGTCCTTTTTTTTGGCTGTTCTGTTGATCTTATGGGTGACACCATCTTAGGGCTGGTAGTGGCCTACCCAGCTGGTTAGAGGTAGCTTAAACCATGACTTGGGACCTGGCAAGCAGCCTATGTCTTTTGGTTAGAGCAAGGGTGGGGAACCTGCGGCCTCAAGGCCACATGCGGCCTTCTAGGTTCTGGGTGTGGCCCTTTGACTGAGTCCAAGTTTTATAGAACAAATCCTTTCATTAAGGGGATTTGTTCTATAAAGTTTGGATTCAGTCAAAGGGTTGCACTTGAGGACCTAGTGGGACACATGTAGCCTCGAGGCTGCAGGTTCCCCATCCCTGACCTAGTTGGTCTGAATTTTTCTCTAGGTTGATGGAGATAATTAATGTAAAGGCCAAGAGATGGGAGGTGGAGGGTCATATGTAAGGATAGCAAGTAGCCCAGTAGGTTTGGATTGTAGGGAAATAATGTGTGAGACTGGAGAGTGACCACGGGACAAATTGTGAAGGGCTTGAAATGCCACTGGAGTTTGTATTTGATCATGGGGGTAATAGGGAGTCATGGGACTTTATTAAGTAAGGGTGTGATGTGGTCATAGCTGTGCTTTAGGAAAATTTCTTAGATTTTGTCAGATGTTAAAGAGCCAAAACAGAAAAAGAATGTTCCTTTTTTCCCTCTGAAATTATCTATAGGGTATACCCCTTCTGTGGTAAGCTGTGATCTTTCTTGAACAGGTTGCAAGGAAGGAACTATGTCTGAGGGAGCAGCTAGGATTTCATAAGGGAAGTTCCAAGCCAGCAGAGGGGATCGATGTTCAAAGAAGTCTCTACCTCGCAGAGCAGACAGCGTTGATTATAAGCCACTGAGAGTTAGGGGTTTTGGGGTAGTGGTAGCCCCTCTCTCCGGTAGGAGACTAAAGCATAAAGGTTTTTCGTTTGTTTCAAGCATAATAGAAGGCTTTGTTCTGATGCCATGGTTGCTGTTCAGTGCAAGGAGCTGGTGCCTCTTCAGATCTGATGGTTCCAGCCATATCATCAAGGATTCCATGGGGAGAAATTGAAATTATTCTTAATAATGAAATTATATAAGAAGGGGGCTTGTCACTCAGCTAAAGCAGAACTGAACTAGTGCCAGAACTACCAACATGGATTCCTGTTCTGTATTCAAAACCTGTATCTTCATTAGCTAAGGAAACCTGTTTTATAATCTTGTAGATTATAATCTAATCATTTGTGCTGTCTGTGTTTCTGGGCTTGTAATGGTTCCCCAAGTCTCCTAGAATCTTGGTCCTCTAAATCCAGTGATCAAATGCACAGTGTCTGGCACATAGTAGATGCCATATAAATATTAGCTATATCATCACCATCATCATCACCATAGTCGTCATTATCATCATCATCAACATCATCATCATCATCATCATTATGTCCACGCTATCTGGAGCAGAAAGGAATTAGATTACATTTTGGGAGTTTCACTCTTCTTTGTTTGAGCCCCCAAGGGAAAATCTCTCCATTGAATAGCCTAGAAGAGTGACCACCAAATCCATTTAACAAAAAACTCCCTGATTTCCAAAATGCTTTCCATACAACTACATCAAAAGAAGGTTTCATTTAGAAAAAAAGAAAAATCCACAAATAATTCACAGTAACTCCAAATTCAGAAGATCCTAAGAGAAATATTTCCAAGAGTCTCCGGTAGTAGCATTTGTTTAAGAGGGATGTTTGTCACTCATGGGATATACAAACTTCTGGAACCATATACTTGTTGCTTTATTTTATTTCTGATGATACTTGATCATGTCCATGATTCTTATTTCATTACTATACTCAGGACACAGAAGGTACCAGGGAACAGGATCATGTTCTTTCCTAATGAAAGATGCATTTCTGCTTTCCTAATGAAAGATATATTCTATCTCTCCCTCCTTTTCTTTATTTAACAGCTGAGTGGGGAAATGGGCTAGTAAATTGTGACTCCATAGTCAGGTTGATCTATGTCTCAACAAAGCTCAGTGGTTCTTTCAACTCTCCTGGGAAACAGATGATTTATTCTGCTTCTAGATTGTACCCCAATGCCTAAATTTCTAGGCTATCTCAATTGGTTCTAAATTTATTCCCAAGAAGTACTTGGACTTATGCCAATCAAATTATGCTAACAGTCCTTCAAACAAAGTGCATGATTTACACTAGGAAAAAAGTTTCCTTTTTCCCTTCTTCTTCACTAAAATCAAGGCAATTTGAAATTATGTAATTTATGTATAATTTGTGGGCAGTCAATGAACAAGCATAAACACCTATTTTGAAAATAAAAGGCTCTGCCCTTAAGGAGCTTACATTCTATCGGAGGAGGCAACTTGTACTAATGTAAGTATTTATAAAATATATATCCTGAAATATAAGATAAATGGCGGGTTGGAAGGTGAAGAGAGATTGCATTCCAGAAGGATAGCCTATGCAAAGGCAGAGAGAAAGGATGTAATGTCATGTGAAGAACAGCAAGAAGGCCAATATGACTGAAGAAAACTAAATAATCATTAAAAAATCTTTAGGGAAAGAAACCTAAATCTTAAGTCAAAATTTTATTGCTATCAGAAACATCACATTTGGAGTAACTACGAGGGAAGCAGTGGACAGTACATTTTAAAATGTGCAGATGAAAATATCTGGCTAGCACTTTTTCAAATTCATCTGAAAGGAAATTGTTACCACAAGTTTGCTGTACCAAGAACCAGGAAACATTGTGAAATAAGTACTAGATTTTTTTTAAAATAAGAACTTCGCTTAGCTTCAGGGACTGCATTTTTAAAGTGCCCTGTTGGAAAATTTACTTGTTGGAACTGACTTATTGGAGTAATTGAATACGTTGAATTTCTTCATCACTTGGTATTATCTGAGTAGCAGCTATATTCAATAGTATCAAGCCAGAAACCATGGTAACAGAAACTATGGTAATCCTGTTAACTCTGAAGATTTTTCTGGCCTTCTCTATAATGCTAGGAAATGGCTTGATTATTATGGCATTTGTGGTGGATAAAAATCTTAGACTTCGGAATAATTATTTTTTCCTTAATCTGGCCATTGCTGACTTTTTCGTGGGTAAGTTGTTATATATACTTATTTGAGAAGATCTCTATATTGATAATGATTTATTTCTTAAAGATACATCATGCTATTTTAAGGAATAGGGAAGGGTTAAAATAAGGAGTTCAATTGTGTTAAGGTTTAAGAAATGCCAACTAGAACTCTTATGTTTCTTAAAAGTAATATAAAGGGAGAATTTTTTTGTTAAGAGAAGTTTTTATTTTTGCTTGTGTATAATAAAAATAACTTGTTGAATGTTTTTTCCTCTAGACGAGTATAACTTAGTGGTTATATGTTTTTGGAGTTTTCCCTCCCATATTTGGATTTCTATGATTTCCTTTTTAAAAAATGAAATTTTTTACCTTAACTTCATAAAATAACAACATTAGCAGATAGTTAAAGCTAACCAAAATAATCAATATATTGAATGCTTTGGTTAATAGTCAATCATTTATCTGTATATCTACACACACATATAATTAAAGCATTACGTATCCTTATCTTTAAGGCTCAGCTCAAGGTGCTACTGCCTCTGTAAAGTCTTTTATAATTCCTCCCAGAAAAAGTATTTTTTCTTCCTTCTTAAGTTTTTATAGGATGCTGTCTAGACCTCTTCTTTGCTCTTATTACACTCTACCTTATAATACACTTATTGATTTAGGCATTGTATTCACCCTAGTAGTTTGTAAGTTCTTGAGGGTAAAGATTATCTTTCATATTTCTTTCCTTGATGCTTGGTACTTGATAAATGTTTGTTGAATTGAATGGAACTTGGATAATACTAAAGCTGATCTCACCATAGTTTAAACATATAGTCTTGAGAGGCAGTGAAGCACCGTGGAAAGAGCAATGGCTTTGGTGTCAGGAGATCTGACTTTGAATTCCACCTCAGATATTTATTTACCTGTGTGACTGTGAGAACATCATTAAACCGATTGATGCCTCAGTCTCTTCATCTGTAAAAATGGAGATAATATCCCTTGTAGGACCCACCTCATAGGGCTTTAGGAAAAATAAAACTATGAGTTCTTCTCCTTGTTGTTGTCATCACCATCATTGTCATACAGGAACCTCAGAGCTCACATTTTGTTTACGGAGCTGAGGAGATGATTTCTGGAATGCTTAAGTTGATTAATTGATTAAAGTTATATAACTTGTTAATTTTGCTTTGATGGTTTGGAAGGAATTTTAGTATCTTTAGCCTATCAGACCTTTAGTTTCATATCATAAAAATGAAGATAATCAAACTCATATTACCTATTACACAGGGATCAACATATATTTTTTTAAAAAGTGATAAAATTTGCAGCATATGAATTAAAAAAAAAACATTTAAGTGTTTTTGATGTGTAGAGCAGTACCAAGAGCTTTGAAGACGTTTGACTTCATAGGTTTCTAGGGGATTTGGCACTGGAAGTGACCTTAGTGATAATCCACTGCACAGCACTTCCCCTATTAGCTCATAATTAAATACAAACTCCTCTGCTTGACCCTTCACAACCAGGTTTGAACCTGCATTTCCAGGCTTATTGATCACTATGCTTCTTCATGGACTCTGTGATTCAGCCAGACCATCTGTTCGTCCTGCTTCTCTTTATCCTTGACATTCCATTTCACATCTCTGACTTTGAACAGGTTCTTCTCCAAGCTTGGAATGTACTGTCTTCTCGTTTTCACCTCTTTCTTCAACTTTCTGCTCCTTTAAAGACCCCTTCCTACATGAGGCCATTTCTAATCCCCTCTAGAATAACCATGTTTATTTGTATCGTATGTATTTTGCTCATAGTTCTATGTGGACACATCGATTCCCTTGATAGCACAAAGCCCTTTGAAGGTAGTGGTTGTTTCGTTTCTGTCTTTGCATCCCCAGCACTGGCATAGTGGTAATATATACAGGACACTAAATATGAATAAGTGGTTGTTGATTGATTGAGGTACCTTTGGGTCATCATCATCACGAATGTCATAGTATTTTTGTAATGTAGGTTATGACAACAATTATTGTTGTTGTTCAGTCATGTTTGACTCTTCATGACCCTGTGGACCATACTGTCCATGGGGTTTTCTTGTCAAAGATACTGGAATGGTTCTGCCATTTTTTCTCCAACTCATTTTACAGATGAGGAAACTGAGGTAAATAGGGTTAAGTGATTTGCCCAGGATTATACAGCTAGTGAGATCAGAGGCTAGATTTGAACTCAGGTCTTCCTGACTCTAGGTCTGGTGCTATATCTTCTGTCACCTAGCTGCCTCATGAATTGTAGATGTGTGCAACTGTTAATAAACTCTTGTTGTTAGAATGATGTGTTAGAGAGATTATTACTTTAATTCAATCTCATGTACATGTACAGAGGGTAGAATTTTTCTTTATTTGTTCTACTATTTTTCTCTGTACGCATGTAATGAGTTGCTTTCCATTCTTTATCCTTGAAGGTGATGTTTTAATTAAGGGGAGGGTTTGCAGCTGTGATTTCATTGGCAGAGGAAACTCCTTTTACAAGTGCAAGTCATCATCTTCTATTTGACCTAGTTTTAGAGAGTGCTTACAGCACCAAGAGGCTTAAGTGACTTGGCTAAGGTCACACAGCCAGTGCATGTCAGAGGCAGTACCTGAAGCAGGAGGTCTTCCTGGCTTCAAGGCTGGCTCTCTATCCATTATGTCAAACTGTCTCCCTCTTAATTATTCATTATGTGTGTATATATACATACATGCACAAATATATGTATATAATTACATATATGCTTATGTATATCTGTATATGCATTGCATATATGTATATATAGGCATGTGTAAGCACATATGTAAATGTCAACATATGTATAATCGCATATGCACATATGTTCTTGCATATGCAATCACAAGCACACAGATAGATGTATATCTACATGCGTATATTATATGCAACACAATAAGCATATATGTATATATGCAAGCACATGTGTACATGCAATGCATGTGAACATACATTTGTATATGTATGTGTATATGTGTAAGCACATGTGTATATATATGCATATGTGTTTGTATGCATGTATATATGTAAGCATATACATAAGGAATAATTAAGAAAGAGGCATCTTGGCATAGTTTTTATATTGGCATATATGCATATATAAAGCAGTGTATTTGCATACACGCACACACAATAACACATGTACACAATGCACATGCACTCTACATATAACACAATACACATACATGCACACATGCATGTGCACATACATGCGCATAGTTGATGGGTAGCAGTTGCTTATGGCTCTCAAGAGAAACGAGAAAACTCTTTTCAATGAGAACCAAAAGAGTTGGTGGGGCATGATGGCACACTCCTGAAATCCCTGCTGCTAGGTAGGCTGAGGTTGGCAGGTTGCTTGAGCTTGGGAAAGCCGAGTTGCTCCGCCAATAAAACACCTAGTGACCTAATCGCTTCATCTTGTTCTTTCATTCCCTCCACACTGCATATTAACTGGGTAAAGACCAAAGTTCTGGGTTCTTGGCTATGGAGAGACTTGAACCCAGTTTGTTTTGTGGCCGAATGCATTACTAAATAAATAATTTGTCTTGCCACTCAGATTTCTTTATGCTTCTCGGTTTCTTTATTTCAATGTCACAATAGCGACAGTGTCCAATTCCCTGATTTACAAATGAGGAAAAGGAGATCCAGTTAAGTGACTTTCCAAGGCTCCAGTGCCACCTCCTAACTTTTCTGATCCCCCAGCTGCTAGTATCTTCACCCCAAATCATCTTTGCCCTGTTCTGGATGGAATTATACATGCTCATGTTTTCCTAATAGACTATAAACTCCTTAAGGGCAGGCACCATTTTAAGTTTTGTGTTTGTATCCCTAGTATCTCCTACAGTGCCTTGCTCATGGTAGGCAGCGTGGTAGGTGGCAAAGCCTCAGAAGTTTACTAGCTGTGTAACCTGTACAAACTACTTAACTTCTGTCTGCCTCAGTTGCCTCAACTGTAAAATGAGAATAAAGATAGCACATACCTCCCAGGATTTTTGTGAGGATCAAATAAGATGATATTTGCAAAGTGCTTAATACAGTGCTAGCACATAGTATGTACTTAATTAATGCTTGTTTCCTTCCTTAATAAATACTTATTGATTGATCAACAAATTTTTATTTATTTATTTTATTCATTTTTATTATTATCATAAACATTCATACATTGTGGTCTCAGACCAAGTTATATCCCTTTTGTATGAATTCATCTGTGTTGTTTTTATCTTTCTTTTCACAGGTGCAATCTGCATTCCTTTATACATCCCTTATGAATGGGAAAATAAATGGAGCTTTGGAAGTGAGCTCTGTATATTTTGGCTAGTTATTGACTATCTTTTGTGTACGACATCAGTGTATAACATTGTCCTCATCAGCTATGACCGGTACCAATCAATCTGCCATGCTGTAAGTAGAACATGTGCATTTGACTATTTTCCCCCCTCTTTAACTTAAATGTAAATATGAATTTGTAACCCTAAAGCAAGAAAAAAAAAAACCCCAGTAAGGAATCTTAACTTTTGCTCAGTTGGGAAATAGTAGGGAAAAACCTTTTCCTTTTATGGTCTGTGACAAAATTTCCATCTTCCCTTGGTAAGAATTACTTTGACCCGTGTGTTTTAAATCTTTCTGATACAAATGATGTGGTATGGTGCTATTGGGTAGGCCACTTTCTGGGGGATAACAGGTTCAAGAAGAAACCAAGGGAAGTGTGCAGATTGTCAAATCTGCATAGATAATCTGTACCAGTGGGTGTGTACAGGAAGAGAGATTAAGACAAAGATTGCATACATGTGGTCAGCACTGTTTGACAAGTGAGCTGAGAGCTAAAGTGTTCCTTAGACAGAAATAGGAACTTGATTCAGTGATCTGTCTATCAGTCAAAAGTGCTGCCTAGAGATGAAGAGATAAGCATCTTCTTCTCAATTCCCTTAGTTGTCCATTATCCCATTTGACCTTATGCATAATGGAAAGGAGATCGTTTTCCAGCATATTGCATCATATCATTACAAGGGCTGAGCAGAGCAATTAAAAAACTAAACACAGTTTAGTGTGACCATCTGGGTATTGTTACCATCTTCATAATCGTTAGATTTAATTCAAGAGATATATTAATTAGTAGTGCAGGAAGCAGAAGGCAAAAAAAAAAGCAAATTGTAGTAGGAACTTGTGGTCAGCACCATATACATTTTAGCTTAGTCTTGGAATTACTAATAGTTTCCCCAAAAGTTACAGAAAATTTTATCTAGCCTACAGTTTTCACTAGTTTCCTCTCACTAGCCACTCCCATTATGGAAGAAATGAGGATGTACAGTTCCTCAGTTCAATTCAGTTCAGCAAGAGTTAGTTGAGTACCTACTATGTGCCAGACACTTCGGTAAGGGTTAGGATATAGTCCTTGCTCTCAGGAAGCTTTTGTTCCACTGGGAGGAAACAAGTTACACATGTTTAAATTAATACTATACATATGCACATATATGCACATATGTGTGTGTATGGATGGATGGATATATGTGTGTATATCTATACACACAAAGTAAATCAAAGTAATTTCAGAGACAGGAGAGCACTCACAATTGGGTGGGAGTGGAGGGGATCAGAAAAGGATTCCTGATGCCTGAACTCTGCTTTGAAGGAAGCCAGTGATTTTCTGAGACAGAAATGAGCAGGAAACAGTAACCTGTGCCTAGGTATAGATGGAGGAGGTGGAAGGTTATGCATGGAGGCCAGTAAAGAGCTTAATTTGGTGGGAACATAGAGTGCGTAAGGAGGAATAATCTGAGATTGGTCTGATACATAGGTTGGTGTTAGATTGTGAAGGGTTATAAATGCCAATCAGTATTTTATCCTAAAGGCATTTAGGAGTCCCTGAAGCTTCCTAAGCAAGGTCACCTGCATTTTGGGAATATCATTGGCAGGTATGTGGATGATGGATTGGAAAGGGGAGGGAATAGAAACAGGGAGCCTAATTAGAGCCTATTATAATAGTCCATGCAAAAGGTAGGGAATGCTTGACCAAGGAGGTAGCTAGTTGAGTAGAGAGAAGGGGACAAATAGAAAACATTTTATTGAGGTGGAATGATTGGGATTTGATACTGATTAGACGGGGGTGCAGGGTGAGAAACAGTGAAGAGCTAAGAGTGGCTCTGAGGTTGTGAACCTTGGTAACTCAAACATGGTTGTACCCTTGACAAAAATAAAGATGCTTGAGATTTTATGGTTAGATTGTCTCCTTTCTTAGAAGTGAAAAAAACACTAAGGACTTCCTTAGTTCGCAAAGTATATTTACGCATGATCAGCTGGACTGGATTTCAAGGTAGAGAGACATAACCTCACACTCTGTTGACCTAACTATGGGGCTTATTGATAGTATGCAAATTGATGGAATGGATAAAGGAGATGGAGGGTCCATTTGCCCTAAGTGTCCCTGCCATCTGGTCTCTTGATACTGTATCTGGCTCAGAGAGACAATGCAATATGTACAAATGCCCCAAGTAAGCCGTCCAAGTAAGGGCAGCTGGGTAGTACAGCACACAGAGCCATGGAAGGGCTAAATTAAAATCCAGCCTCTGACACTTACTAGCTGTGTCACCCTGGGCAAGTCATTTAACTACTGTCTGCCTCACTTTCCTCAACTGTTAAAAGGGGATAATAATAGGACCTACTTCTCAGAGTTGTTATGAGGACTGAATGAGAATATTTGTGAAATGCTTAGCACAGTGTCTAGCACATAGTAGGTGCTTAAAAATACTCGTTCTTTTCTTCTTCCCTTCCATCCCCTATATCCAGGCAACTTTGCCCAGAACTACATTTACAATCTTGTTATTGATGGCCTGAGTGGATGGATTGGAGAGGAGTTGGGGTCTATGTGAGTTTTATGCTGTAATAGACAAGGAGCTGAAGACTTTTACAAATGTACCAATTTAGGTTAAGCTGACACTAACCACTTTTGAGTACACCAGTCATGAGATGCTACCTAAGGATAAGCCCAGGGGTTACTAGAGTTTCTTTGTTCTGGGGGTTACCCTTAATGGACTCATCAATCATTTAAGCTGTTTTTTTTTTGTCCACGTCCCTCTTCTTCTCTGAGGGATGAAGTTGAGTCTAATGAGATTTTATCCCCTGCCAATGAAGGCTTTGGTACATAAAGCCTTTAGATTTTGAAAAGATGATATCCTTATGAAGTAGGTCAAGACTTCATGGTAGAATACTGATGGAATTTTGTGATCTGCGTGTCTCTGCATTTATAGGAATCCCATGTTTTCTTAGACAATACATCTCTTCTCTACAAATAGAGCTGAATGACAGATCTTTACCTCCTGACAGTAATTTGTTTGATTTCTTTTAGATATCATATCGAACTAAACAAACATCGATCTCAAGGACAGTCACTTATATGGTAGCCGCGTGGGTGCTGGCATTCTTAGTACACGGTCCAGCAATACTAAATGGGAGTAACAAGAACAGCGAGAATACAGAATGCAGAAACCAACTTCTTCTTACTACCCCTTACATCATCATCACTTCCATCTTGGAGTTCTTGATCCCAACCATCTTGGTGACCTATTTCAACTGTTGCATTTATTGGAGCCTACACAGTCGCGGTACTGTCAGAGGCAGACCTGTTCCCACTCCTAACATCCTTTCTCCCGTCCAAGGCAACTCAATGACCTGCACATTCTTTTCAAAGATGTGTTTTCCTAAACTGGATGAAGAAGTTCCTTCCTCTTCTGTGAAAAAGATGAGACGGAAAAACCTTTCTGTTTTTTTAAAAACGCAAGGAGAGGGTGAAACAGCTTCTGTTGAATTGTCCTCTTTATCCCACTCAAATACTATGTCTGTTGACTTAGTAGCTCAGCGTTGGAAACTGCTCAGAGACAGGAAAGTAGCCAAGTCACTTGCCATTATTTTGGGGGCTTTTATCTTTTGCTGGGCTCCCTATATTTTGTTTACAATTATTCGTTCATTTCACAAAAATGATGCATACGATTTCTGGTATGATTTTACATTTTGGCTTCAATGGTTTAATTCCTTTCTCAATCCCTTTCTATATTCTCTGTGCCACAAAAAGTTCCGGAATGCTTTTGTGAAAATATTTTGTAAGAAAAAAGTAATTGCTTCATCACAGATATCACTTTCTACTTGAGTACAATGTAGAAAAATCAGAATCTCACTTACTGTATACGAGTTTGTTTTAGCTCACGTCTACCTCTTATATCATAGTGCTCTCTCTGCCTCTCCCCTCCCCCTTCTCCCAAGGAGGGTGGGGAAATCACCAGCACTTCTGGATAATTCTGGATAATTACCTGGAATAATTCTGGATAATTCTGGAAATAAGGGAGATATGAGAGGCAGTATGGTATAATAGTCAGGAGATCTGGGTTTTAATCCTGGCTCTGCTGCTAATTTGTTTTGCAACCTTGGGCAAGTCACTAGGTTTCTCTGGGCCCTGGGTTCTTTATGTAAAATGAAGGGGATGGACCATATGATCTCTAATGTTCCTTCTAAAGTTCTGTACCCTAATGTTTTTTTTTTTAACAAATTAAAATGTATTATATCATCAATTTAGAGATAGAAAGGATCTTAGAAGTCACCTAGTCCAATGCCCTCATTTAACAGATGAGGAAACTGAGGCCCAGAGAGGGGATGTGTCCAAAGTCAAATTCTTATTTTAATAAGTGGTAAAGGTACGCCATGAAAATGTATCCTCTGATGCCAGATTCATCGACCTTTCCATTTACTACAGACTGCCTTATAGATCAGTCATAATGTCTTAAAATATGTAATCACAAACATACTATATTTATTTTAGTTGTTGCATCTCTAGGCTGTGTTATATAGATTGCGACAGGCAAAGTTTTTCTGATCTCTGTATATACTTGCATTTTATTTCATCTATGGAAATTCTCCTTTACTCTGATTACTCATAGAGGTAAGATAGAGATAGGGACTACAGCTATGATTTCACTAGTATATGGATTTCTCAGTAAACTCCTTCTCCCAATGCAGGTCGGCACCTTCTCTGCAAATTACAACCCTAAAAACTTGACTAGAGGGTTGAAAAGGGAAGTGATTTGACCAGAGTCACAGTTAGAATAAGTGACAGGTGGGCCTTGAACCCAAGTCTTCCGAGAAAAATAAGGATTATATTGGCTTAAGGCCCTTGTTTTAGAAGGAAAGCATTGGGAGGAGGGGGCAGTTTAAATTCTTCAAGAGCCTCATCAAAATCTTCTTAATGAGGACCTGGAAACCATAGGAGCAGACAATGAGTCATGAGAAAGAATTGGATAAAAAATAGACTGGCCTTGTTGCCAATGTCCTTCTTCTCTCTTTCCTTCCTAATAATACCTGATACTTATTTGGTCCTATGGGGGAGAAAGGTACAGGGTAAAATAAGGAGTAGGAGGGTCACTAAGATTAAGATGATGTGTTTAGAGAGGCCAGAAATGGATGGAACAGAGACAATATTCTGAAAAATGAGGATGCTAAAGAAGAAATGCCTTTTTTTTTTATTACAGAGGTGCCTAAAAATTTGCTTTTCATAATAAGATTATGTGTACCTGAAGGACAGGGGCTTTGTTACATACTACTTTTGTAATGTCCACAGGGCTGGGCATAATTTTCAATAAATATGAGGTATAGTGGAATGAGCTGAAATCCCAGGATATGACTTTGGTTAGGGTACACCTTATTTGGGTCTGAGTTTCTCATCTGTAAAATGAGAAGGGGACAGGACAATATGATGTGTTGGGCTCCCTCTTTTGTGTTTGTCCTTTCCTGATTATAGGTGAATGAATACTTATCATGAAATGGATGTATACAGCCTTAGAGGCAACCTTATAAAGGGAGAGGTCCAAAGGTCCCATTGAGTTAGGGGAGGAGCAGCAGGGGAGGAGTACCTAGAGATGACATCCATTGACAAGGAGATTGTTTCAAGTATTACCAGTAGGCATACTGGGAATTGTCTGGACAGTGCAGAGCTAAGGTGACATGTAAAATGCCTGATTGTCAGTCCTGCAAACTGCTTTATTTTCTGATGACAGTCCTGGAGTGGGTGTTAAATGAGACTGTAAATACAAGGAGCCTATCTCTCCTCTCATTAGAGGACAAGTTCCCCAATGTGGAACCCTAGCCAAGCCACATGTCTTAATACAGAGCAGGGAGTGGACACAGAACAAGGTTAGATAAATATGATATTTGTAATTCAAGTTTTTTTTTGCACTATTATCCCAGAGGGTAAAGGATATGAAGTTATTATTTTTATAAGCAAAAGAGACATTTTAAAAGTAAAACCCACCATGTACATGAAGTTAATCCTCAGTTTTCATGGGGGTAATGGCATGAAAATAAAAATGTGAATGTTGATACAATGAATTTATGAGGGGGTTAGGTTCTGACAACCACTAAAAACTATTATCTTGCACTAGAGATTGGTGAAAATACTCTTTTCTGCATACAATTCTTTATAAAAAAGAATTAATTTTGGTAATATATACTTTTCCTAACACAGTAACTATGAAATAACCCATAAAATGCATTACACAAAATAAAATTGGTAACATGCAAAACATTTTTTCTTGCTAGTAATTCCCTAGAATTCTGTGACTTTTTGTGCCAACATCTCAATTAAAAAATTTATTTCAGACAGTATTCACTTTTCATAACACATGAAATGTACAGTACCATAAATTCTGTAAAGCAAATAAAATTCTTAAACCTAAAACATTTAAACCTGAATCTTACTTTCCACTGTGTCAGATGGTGGGTATGAGGGCATTGCACTGTATAATAAATCCCTGATTCGATAACACCAAACTTGGGGCTGACAACAGTTGCAGATATTCTGAAATTTATCTAATGCTTTTATTTTCTCACTAAGTCTCATCACTGACTTTGCACACTTGGGCTTAGAACCCAAAGGACTTGTACTATTCTTTGGGGGCATACTTGCAGTGCAAAACTTGAGTTTTAAAGACAAACAATGAAAATATGCAAGGAATGCACGGGGAGCTCTTTACTCTAAAATGGTAGGGTGAACAAGGACCAGTGAAGCACCTAGTATGGTACCAGTCGCTCTACAGACTTATGCACATTGCACCTCTTATTCTTTTCTTTACTGCACATAGCTGAAATGAAAGTGAAAATGAGGTTACTAATAAAATCATGGTGAATGTATCATGCATGTAAATTAAATGTAAGGATGTTCAGGATTGACTATATATATGCCTAATAAATAAAAAAACAAGTCATAAGAAGATGAGTATAGATAGATGCGAAACAGGTCTACATTATTCATTCAAATATGGTTGCTTTGACTATAACAGATGCATCTCATAACTATAATTTAAAGCAATAAGACAGCCTTTTTTTTAAAAAGATCATGGTTATTTCTCTTGAGAGTAGAAGCATTGTTTTTGCAAAATGGTTAAGTGGCAGCAGAGATTATGGCTTCTGCAATATAAACAATTGTACTATATGATAATAAAACTACATCGGTGAGTGTGTGCCCCAGCAGTAGAGGAAAAAAGGTAATGGGCCTCACAGAAAAGCAAGCAGTGCCCAGTTGTGTGCATCTGTCTTCCTTAATTGCCCATTTCAGCTTTTCTCAAGAGGTAACACAACCCCTTTAAGGCTCCATCTTAAATCAGATATGGCCGAATCTAATTATCCAGGGGCTGATTAGCTGCTCCGTGTATTAGCCAGATCCTTTTCTTAGCTTCTTGCTTTTGCTACCTGCCTTAGGTAATGATTACATAGTTTCCGCTTACATATCTTCTTAGCTTTAAAATTCCTCACAGAATCACAGAATTGGAGTTGGAAGGGAACTCAAAGGCCATCTAGTCTAATTTTTGAACAACAACACTTTCTACAACTTCCCCAATGGTGGGCACCTGGCTTTGGCTTAGCAACCTCCCGTGAGGGGGTACCCACTACAATTTCACTTGAGCATGGCTCTAATGATTATACCAAGTTTAGATTTGTTTCTTTATAACTTTCATCCATTGTTCTTAGCTCTGTTCTCCAGAGTCGCTGAGAACAGGTATAATTTTATGTGACAGCTCTTAAAATCCACAAGAACAGCTTTCCTCCCCAAATCTCTTTTCCAGGCTAATGTTCCAAAGAACTTGAATATACTCTCTTTCTGATTAGTTCATTCAAACCTTCATTAGGGGATGGTCAAGGAAAAAGAAGGGGGCATTGAAACCAGTGGATCTGGCTAATTGTTTGTAGCTTGAGACAAAGATTTCAGTCTCCTTGGTTCCAGCCCTTTCCCTCTTCATACCATCCTTCACTTCACTGCCAAAATAATCTTCCTAATTATAATTGGATAATTGATTGACTGGGTCTCTGGAGGATGGACTGTTGTCGTAGGAGCCGTCTCCCTCCATGGTCTATAAACGTGAGTTGACAGACTAGCTTGGCTCTTTTTGGAATACCCTTTCAGAAGGTAGACCAGCATGTAGCAAAGTTGATCTGGTTTTGTGGAGAAGGAAGCTTATACCTGAATATGGTGCCTACCCCCAGGTTCTGGTAATAGATGGCTTGGAGCAGAAGCACATGGGAGTTGTATGTATGAGAACATTTAGCTCAAGAGGAGAGAGCCTGAAAATGTATTCACCCAACTCAAGGGACTGTAGCAGCTAGAAATGTGATAGAGTTCCTGCAGAAAAGCGTATGAGGCAGAAATACATATGTGCTGTCCTTTGTGACTGGAGGGAATTTACAAGGCATTCGAACACTTTCTGAGATTTCTGTTTATGGGCTTCTAGGAGTCCTCTTCTGTATTTATTGTAGCAAAATTAGGGCTATACTACCTGGTATGCATTTACTATTTCATGTGCCTGTATGGGAGTTGTTGTTCATTCGTTTTTAGTAGTGTTTGACTCATTGTGACCCCATTTTGGGGTTTTCTTGGCAAAGATTCTAGAGTGGTTTGCTATTTCCTTCTCCAGCTCATTTTACAGATGAGGAACCAAAGGAATCAGGGTTAAGTGACTTGCTCAGGGTCACACAGCTAGTAAGTGTCTGAGGCTGGATTTGAACTCATGACGAGTCTTCCTGATTCCAAACCCAGTGCTCTATCTACTGTGACACCTAGCTGCCCCTTGAGAGTTAGTTAACCCTTTTATTCACATTTGGCTCAAGTTATACCTAGATTTTATTTTGTAGACACTCCTGTAGTAGTTCGTAGTGAAGACAATGATACAAAGAGCAAAAATAACCATCTGGGGGTCAAGCTCAGGGCTCAGATCCCGTCTATGTTGAGTTTTGTGGGAGACCTGCGTCATTAGACATACTTGAAGTCTAAAATCAAGACAGAGGATTAAAAGATTCAACATACTGGGCTGTATTTGGTGCCTTCTGGTAGAATATAAATTTAGTAAGAAGAGAGAATAATTTCAATTTGGCATTTTATGCCCTCAGGGACTGTGACATTAGGGGTTCAAATGTAGTGGTTTTGCTGTCCTTGATGGAGAAAAATTTATTAAAATAGTTTTTCAAATAACTTCTATTTTTCTTCTGTTTGAAGTCCATCTTTTTGCTTTATCCTTGAATGCCCCTGGGCTGACTTTGCATAGTTGGACATTTTGCCAAGCTTTCTTTAAACTGGTTTTACTTTCCCCTGCTTCTCTCTGCTTTATAGAGTGATACTACTCATGATTATCTATCCTCTTACTTTGTTAAGATTATAGATGAGCTTTATATTCTAACCTGCAACAGCCTTTGTCATCCATCACTCTCTCTGTTTGACAAGTAAGTCAGAAGCTCACTGATTAAGCTTCTTGACGGTGCTTATGGAAAAAATAGAAATGGCACAAAAGAGGACAAAGATGGGAAAAGCAGCTAGTATAATCTGTGTTGGAAGTGACACATTGTAAGGACATTGAAGGAATCAGGTATAAAATATTTGAAGAGGGGGATTATTCTAGACTCTAGGGTCTAGAGGGATGGAAAAATCTTAGATCTTATTCATACTTAAAAAAAAGTAACAGAGAAAACATCAATAACTACTGACCTGTATACCTACTCTCTCATCTATATGAAACTTTTATGAGAGTCATCTATGCATGAAATGAGGGCGTTAGTAGGAAAATAGCAGGCTTTTCCAAGTGGTATTCTTTACCATCTCATTGTGAACTGGAAAATGTGTGGTTGGTCAGTATTTTGCTGAAAAAAAGATCTGGGAATTTTAGTGGAATGCAAGCCAAATAGGAACCCATAATGTGCTATGGAAGGCTAGAATGCTGATGTTTGGGCCGCGTTAGGAGAGGCATGACTCCCAGAATAGGAAGGTGATACTGTTGTCTCACAGTATCCTTTCCTCATCAGGCCTCATCTGGAATATTGCTTCAGTTTTGGGTACCATGGCAGCCTTCTTGAGAAGGACATTGGTAAGAAAGTTGCTCAGGGTCCCTTCCAACTCTCAAATTCTTTAATTCTGTGATCCTGGATGGATACTAGATCCCTCTTCTACATAAGTACATATGAGATATGAACTTACTTCTCTTCCACATGGGAGAGGCAACCAGGTCAATGAGATGTGACTGATTTTTTTTAAGGAGAAATCTGACCATTTTTCTTTCATCAGTGTTTCCCAGACTCTCCAGTAGATGTCAGTAATGCCACGTGTTTTTTTACTCTCTATATTCCTTTGCACGATCAATCAATAAATGAATGTGTATCATATCATTTAAAAGATATTATATTATGAAATGAAACATTTATAGCATACACCAATTACAAACAATTACAGCAAACCAATTACAAACAAATACAAACAATCAAATCAAGAGTAGGACAAATCTCCAAACAAAACCCTCAAATATGAAACATTTACACCTTAATCATATAGGGAGAAAAACCTCCCAAAATATTATAATGCACATTTTAACAAAATAACATCAAATGAACAGAATTTAGTTCTTTTCTCATTTCCCCTTCCAAATCTACCTGTAGCTCCAATATCTTTGGTTTTGTCTTATTTAATATAGTATAAATTCTTTTGTTTCAATTCTAAAAATAAAGAAAAAATAGACATCATTTTAGTTATTTTCTATTGATTCAATTCAGAAAGTGAATTCAACACAGACATGGGGAACAGGAGAAATACTCTTAAAAGCCATTCAGTAAATCTGCCCCAATACATATGGGCACATACCTCTATATCTAGAGACCTTCTATATCTAGAAACCATGAATACTCCTAGTTGGCAAAGGTACCACAGAAAAATGTAGAATGTCTACAGATTCAAGTCTGTCAACAAAGAAAACTGAAAATGAAATCAAAGCAAACAAAAAAAATGACCCTGAAGTTTTCGTTGTTATCATTTACGAAATTATCTAGCATCATAAAAAAGCCAGTAAGAACAAAAGTAATACAAGAAAATTGCTGTACACATTGTGTCACTCCAGGATCTTTATTCACAGAATCACACAGTCTTAGTATTAAGAGGCACGAATCCTCTTCATAATCCAGCCTCTGCTTTAAGACCTCTAGTGACATATCTACAAAAGCAACGCATTCCCTTTTGGACAGTTGTCATGATGGGTAGCATAGAGTAATAGATGTACAGCTGACTTTAGAGCCAAGTAGACCTGGGTTCAAGTCCTGCTTCAAACACACTGGTTTCTTAACCTTGAACAACACAATTTCTCAGTGCTCACAGCAACTCTATAAGATTTTAAATTGTAGAGAAGGTGCCAATCTGCATGGGTAAAGGCAGTTTACTCATCCAGAAGTCCCCATTGCTTAGTAGGTAGAGTGCTGGTCTTGGAGTCAGGAGGACCTGAGTTCAAATCTGACCTCAGAGACTTACTAGCTGTGTAACCCTCATCTGTAAAATAAGCTGGAGAAGGAAATGGCAAACCACTCCAGCACCTTTGCCAAGAAAAACCCAAATGGGGTCTTGGAGAGTCAGACTGAAAAACAACTGAACAACAGCAACAATCCCTATAATTATTATGTTTTTTTTTTCCCCTTACATGGCATAGTGAAAAGACCACTGGATTGGGTGCCAAAAGACCTGGTTTTTCTGTGGGGATTATTTCCTATGTGACCTTGGGTATGTTAATTAGTCTTTCTATACCTTGGTTTCCTTATCTGTAAAATAAGAAGATTGAACTAAAGGATGTTTCTGATTCTTTCCAATCCTAAATTTTATAACCTTAAAATATTTAAAGACATCCAGCAGATTCCTTCCTAAGTTTTTTCTTCTCTAGGAGAAACATGCCCATCTAGTTCAACCAATCCACACATACTCTACTTACTTCGCCATCCTGGTGCTTTCTGATGGACAATTACCAGTTAGTCCAAGTTGCTATTGTAAGTATTGATTGACTGACGTTGTTGGATGCCCAGAACTAGGCACTATACTACAAATGTGGTCTTATTAGACAAGAGTATAGTCACTCTTCTTTCTCTTGTACTTGACATACTTCTGTTAATATGATATGAGTCAATTAGATTTTTTACAACAATTTCTTAATATTCAGTACAATATTCAAATGTAGTCCTCTTTTGTTCACATCATTCCAGAGCTCACCTAAAACAGCTCCTCTATTCCTATCCAAAAAATTGGGACTCCCTAAACATACCTTGTAACTCTTCCTGAACCTGTCCTTCCATAAATTTCCTTCTAATCATTGCAAAATATTTGCTTTATTATCAAAGCAAGGCCTTTATATCAACTTCTCAGAGGTCTCAGCAAACAATTAAACTACTCATATTTAAATATTTCAAAATTTTGAAGTTAGAGAAATGATACTGTAGGGCAACAATAAATATTCTACAGTCAGAAACCTGGAATTTTCAGGAATATTCAAGTTGGAGCATATCATGTTAGGTGGCAGCACATTTTAACAAAGTGGGGTGTTGCAGCCTGGTTTTATTAGATATGGCAATTATTACTCAGTCAAAAAAGAAAGTAAAAGACAAAATTCTAGAGGTTATGTCTAGAGTCAGGAAATCCTCAGGTGTTGGAAAAAAATGCCCCAATAAATCTTGAATATTAGCCTCTTGACTGATTGTCTAATAATGTTTATGGATTCTATTCTAATCATCCTATGATTAACATTCCTTTTTTTGTGTAGGAACAAAACTACCTGTTTCATAACTGACGTACATTGGGAACTTCCTTACTTCTGCCTTGAGGGTGGAGGTAGGGAGGGGAAATGACCATAGGTTGCAGCTAAAGGTGGATTTGTTTCTTGGAAACCTGAGGTAAGAATGGGATAATTCACTGGGGAGCCCACTTCCTATATTAAGCAAGAAACCCTGAGAGACGATAACATGGAAAACCTTGAGGGCACATAAAAGACAGAGATTGGTGAAGGTATTCAGTCCTTGTGGCCTCAGTTGAGCAGTACCTAGATATGGAGATAGATTAGAAAAGCTGTCTACTCTTACTGTCTGTTTGCTTTCATCTCTACCTCTTTTCATCCTATTGCAGTTTGGCTTTTGACTTCATCATTCGACTGAAAAGACTCGCACCAAGTTTACTGGTGATCTCTTAATTGTCAAATCTGATGGCATTTGCTCAATCCTCATTCCTCTTGATTTTTCTGCTGCATTTAACATTGTTGACCACTTTCTAGATGCTGCTGGATACTTTCTTTACTGTGGGTTTTGTGGCTGAACTTTAGTTTTCCTTTGCTAGATTATCATCCACATTCCATCCCCCTGACAGTGCTAGATACACCCTGTAGTTCTGTCCTGGACCTTTTTCTTTTCTCTATATTCTTTCAGTGATCTTATCAACTTCCCTGGGGTTAATTATTCTGCACCTTATCCTGCACATGCGTAGAGTGCATCAATTTGTTCAGCTTATGTGAATTCCCTATGTGAGAAAGTCTGGGGACCTCGTTTCTGAGAGAGTTGTGCAATGGAAGTGCCTTGAATTGATGTTGGATCATGCATAGACGTTCTAAAGCTGATTCTGGCTGGCAAACAAAATGGTGACTAGGAGGCTTTTTAAATGTTGTGGAGTAATTTAAAAAGTAATTGCAACCAGAGCCTTGTCGATTTTCTCTTAACTACTCCCTTTTTGGTTTGATTCCTTCACTGATGTCATTTGGTTAGACACAGTGTGTAAGGGGAGTGTCCTTGAGCCTTCCCCACTGAAGTCAACATTTAGTCCCATGAAATGGGCCTTGGTCCTCGGCCTCTGAATTTATTCTTTTCCTTACAGGTGATGGTATTAGAGACTCCACCCTTGTGAGTTTGGAAATGTCAGGATAGCGAGTGTCCTGGCAACCCAGCACCGTGATGCTTGCCAGTTCAGCATCCAGGCATCCCAATATACCAGTGGGTTTGCAGACCATCTAATACTGATATAGAAAGAAGCAAGGAGTGTCCTTTGGGATACAGCTCAGTGGGAGCTGAGATAATGACCCGTCAGGCAGTCATGCCATATCTGGTTGTAAAGGTGGTGGAACCAATGCTATATAGAAACTAAGCTAAGTTTGAGCTCACTCTTCCTCGAGACTCAGGCAGGATAAGGGAAAGTGTGCCCTCTCAGGTCTTTGGGGGAAACTTTGTATTCTTTTTTCTTGCTTATATCTTTCAAGCAAATATTCCTTTGCAAAAGCTGATTGATGTTAAATGGCTAAATAAAACTAGGGTGCTAGTCACTGACATCTAACAGTGTGGGGAAACAACCAGTGAGTGACTTAAGCTGATGGCATTAGAGAAAGACACCCCAAATGTCTCAGAGTACCCTTGGATCCCTGAGGAACAGATGTAGCTGTTTTGGCTCTGGGAGAGTAAATCAGAGAAAGCTTGTTACATAGCTATTCAATCTATATAATTCAATAGCCTTTGGCTCTGTCTTAAGCTGCGATCTTGTATCTTTTGTTGCTGTTCATTTGTTTCCATTATACCTGACTCTTCCTGACCTGATTTTGTGGTTTTCTTGGCAACCATACTGGAGTGGTTTGCCATTTCCTTGTCTAGTCCTGCATCATCAACTGCCTATTTCCTATTTTGAACTGGGTGTCTTCTAGGCATCTCAGATTCAACATATCCAAAACAAAGCTCATAATGCTTCCCCTCAAACCTACCCCTTTTCTGAACTTACATATTCCTGTTGAGAACTACATCATCCGTCCAGTAGGAAAGAAATAAATATTTACTAAACATCTCCTATGTGCCAGGCACTACTCTAAGTACTTTACAAATATTATCTCTTTTAATCCTTGCAACAACCCTGAGAGTTTAGGTGCTATTATTATTACAGATGAGGAAACTGAGTGACAGAAGTGAAATGACTTCCTTAGTAAGTGTCTGAAGCTGGATTTCAGCTTAGGTCTTCCTGACCCCTGGTTCAGCACTCTATTCCTCGCTCTACCCAGCTACCAGTCATCCAGGATGGCAATCCTGGAGTCACCATCTCTCATCCACATGCCCAATCAGTCACCAAGTTCTGTCAATTCTACTTCCATAGCATCTTTCACATCTGTCTCCTTTCCTCTACTTACATTTTTTAAGCCCTTATCATCACTCCCCTGGACTATTACAATGGTCTCCTATGAGGTCTCCCTGCCTCAGGTCTCTGTCTCAGGTTCCATCGCCCACACAGCTGCCAAAGTCATTTTCCTAAAATGCAGATATGACCATGTTACTCTCCTACTCAATAAACCCCAGTGGTTTCTCATTACCTCTAGGGTCATACACAAACTCCTCTAGTTTGGAATTTAAAACTCTTTATGACAGGACTGCAATTTATCTTACCTTTCCTTATTATCTTTTATTCCACTCAATGTAACCCCTGGGGTATTCAGATTGACCTCCTTGCCTTCCCTCACACATAGTCTGCTAGTTCCTGGCTTGGTGCCTTTACATTGTCTGTTCCCCAGTACCTAGCACATCCTCCCTTTTCACCAACTCCTCTTGGAATCCCTGTATTCTTCTAAAGTTCTAGCTCTACCTTCTATACGGAGTCTCTCTTGATACTCTCAGTTGCTAATGCCTCCCTTTTAAAAATTACCACTGTGTATATAAAGTATATACAATATGAATACATACATAAATTTTTTCTCTATATATGCTCTTTTTCTCTCTCTGGATAGGATGGAAGCTCCTTGAAGGTTAGGGGCTGTTTCATTTTTGCCTTTGTTTCTCCAGGACCTAGTACAATGAAAGTCACTGGTATGTATGGATGCTTAATAAATGCTTGTTAATAGATTGACTGTTTCTACATTGAGATCTTACATTAGAATATGGAAGTTAGCCTTGCAGATTGTTAGGAAAGGGATGTGGAATATGAAGCAGAAGGGGAAACAAAGTTCTCAGAGATTTTATCCCACTACCCACCTACGGTCAAAGTGGAAGGAGGGTCATGGGGTTGGGGGTGGTGGCAGGGAGAAAGCAGGTGATTTAAAAACCTTTTATATTTTTTCCAATTATATGTAATAACATTTTAAAATAAATAATATAAAATATAATATAATAATATTAAATTTGTTTCTTAAAACTTTTGAGTCCCAAATTCTCTCCATCCCTCCCTGCCCTTCCCCCTCCTTGAGAAGGCAGGCAATTTGATATAGATTATGCACGTGCAGTTGTGCAAAACATTTCCATATTGGCCATGTTGTGAAAGAAAACACAGACCAAAAAAAAACCCCAAGAAAAATAGAGTAAAAAAAAAGTACACTTCAATCTGTGTTCAGACTCCATTGGTTCTTTCTCTGGAGGTGGACAGCATTTTGTATCATAAGTCCTTCAGAACTGTCTTGGATCACTGTATTGCTGAGAATAGCTAAGTAACTCACAGTTGATCGTTGTACAATATTGCTGTTACTGTGTACAGTGTTCTCTGGGTTTAGAGCAGGTTATTTATAAGAGTTATTGGGCACTACTTTGGGCTGATCCAGGACTGGGGTCACTTCTCCTATATAACACAATCAGTGTTCAAAGTATCATGCCAAATGTCCAAATTCCTGTAAGGACATAGTCAGGTAATGAGAGGTGATAAAAACCCTGACTATCTCTCTCCCCCTGAAGCCTGTGTCTCTTCTCGACATCAGCTGACTTCAAGGGAGCTCTGTGCAAAAGAGCTCCCAAAGACCTGACCTCTTCACCCTTCATGATTTCAGTTGGGCGTCGCTAGCTTTCAGATCAGGAAGGAGTTTAAAAATCAGCCATGTTTTCATCCTGCTGGCTTGTTTTCTTCTGATTAATAGGCTGTTGTAGGCTGGGAAGGGACCTACCAGGATGCTGCCCCTGAGCCTTCTCGTCTCTCAGTTCCACCCTCCAAGTGTCTTGAAATGAAATCCAGTTTTCCCTCTTGACTGAGAGTAGTAACAAAAGCTGCAACCGTCGTCCAGAGGGATAAGCCTAGCGTCTGGCTGACCTTGCCAGGAGGAATTTTTTCTCTCTAGCTTGTATCTCCTTCCTGTCTACCTTTAGGCCTTTACTCCTGGCCACTGTCCCCTTTGACCACCCTGAATAAATCTTCCCTGCATCCATGACAGCTGCTGATTTGGCTTTTTTCTTATTTTTTTTTAATTGAAAGTAAACCTTCAAAGAGGCCCAGCCACCTGAGAAGCTCTGATGAGGGCTACAGCTGGGTGAGCTAACCTCTAGCTGAAGTGATGCATTTTAAAACGTCCCCCTCCTGCTTGGTAACAGAAATCATGGGGGCTTTGTGGGCAGGCAAGGCCATTTAGCTTTCAATTTGGCTTTTGCATTAGAAAGGTGAAATCTTAACATAGGCAAGTGGTCATGAAGTGATTTTGAAAGCTGCTGCTTAACCTGAGAGAGTATGATGATGAGTAAGAGGAAAAGAGAAGAAAGATCTGAAGAAGAGATGCCCCAGGTTCTAGGGAGAATACAGGCATTTGTTGAATTAGAAGAGAAGCCTGGGAGTACCTTCATGCTACTCTATATAATCATATTTGTGTTGTTGAGAATTGTGGGCATTTTTTGCAGGAAGAAAATGATTTTTTTAAGAGGGAAAAGAATATTCAATGTATCCAAGGCAGGGAGGGATGGAGAGAATTTGGGACTCAAATGGAATAGAAGACTGAACCAGGAATCCAGAATTTGAGATTCCATTCTCCTACGTTTAGTGGTTATTAACCAATGGGAGAAAAGAGAGAGGCTATACAAGGTACACCCTCTCTTTGCCTCTCAAATTCCTCGCCTGTAAAAATAAATTAAATATAGGTAGGTTTTCTTTATTTTATGAAATTGATTTCTCCTAACAAAGTGGATTATGAAGTAAAATTGTCAAAGCAAATCTTTTCTCGCCTCACAGATTTGTACTCATAATACTAGATATTCACTCCAGTGCACCCCCCCCACCCCAATCCCCCTTCCCTGCACCCCTATGGTGGGCAGATATGTGTTGTGTTGGACTTAGCAAAAACTAGTAATGACATGACTCTTGACAGCTCTAATCATCTCACAATTCTATTTCTTTTGCAGAACTTTAAGACTGTTTCTCTCCCTCTCCCCCCTTCCCTTATTTCTCTTTTCCTCTCTTTCCTTTACTCCTTGCTCTTCCTTCCTCCTCTTTATGGTCTCTTTCTGTCCACCCAACACACACACATACATAAATATACATGCTCCCTATACCTCCTTCCCTAACTATACTTCCCTAAATCATAATAGTATGAAGACCCATGGCACAGAGAGCAGGGGTGCCCCTCTTCTACCAATGGACCCCAGCTTTGGACTCCAGTTCATGTCTTGGGGCATTCTGGACACACTGAAGATAATCAGACTCTTTTCATTCCTCCCTGTCTTAATGTGTCCCTACTCCTGAGACCTAGGGAAAAATCTCTTAAAGGTTAGGTTTGGCTCTGGACTCCCCCAAAGGGACTAAAATTTTCTTTCCAGAGAGGCACTTAATGTATTAAGTAGATCAGGTATAGAACAGCTATTTGTTTCTTCCACCATAAAATAAATGCTTACAACACCAAAGGTGCCTAATTGCACACTGACAAATACTTAAAGTAGGAAATAGTAATTTGTACCTCCCAATGTACTCCTTGGGATGTTGATCCTTAAAAAAAGAAACATTTTGTGGAACTTTTAAACAGATAATTTTTCATCAGCTCTGCATTGCCTGAACAACTCACTCATGGTTCATATCCCATAGGAAGGTAGAAATGGATGATTCATTTTCTGTCAGTGGTTACTTTCTCTTCTAAGAATATAGAGTTTCAGAGACAACTACACATAGGATATGCAGAACCTGGACTCACTTGAATTAATGATGTTGTTGCCAAGTCTAGAAACACCAATCTCAGGATTACTGTTCGGTTGCCTATACTCAGGGAAAGAAACACAAAGCAGAAAAGGCAGCCAGAGACTTGGTCAGGTTCATCTAGGCCAGCACATGAGCTTGCTGCCTTGTGTGGGCATTCACTGTTGTTGGTGAAGGAGAGATCTTTTTTTCCATTGTAAGCCCAAGGTAGAGCTCAAAGTCTGACATCCTCAATAGATGCAAAGAGAGAGCACAATAACAGAAATTGTCTCTTCTTTTAACTTATACTAAATGGGCAGCTCTTCCTGCTCAGTGGTCAATCCTCTTTGATGAACCACTCCTTCCCTCCGACCTCCATCACAGGGACCAATCAGAAAGTTGCTTGATCAAATTAGGTAACATATATAAAGTACTTTGCAAACCCCAAAGCACTATATAAATGTTAGTTATTATTAAAACAACACTAATTATTACTGTTATCTAAAGTTCAAGTTCTTCTGAGTCATAATACATGGAAGTGGCTAAAGGAGCTCAGCTTAGTTCCATTCAAGCCCCATGAAATGGCTATAGAATCCATCCACCCTCTTTCTCCCTTCCCTATATGCTTTATTGGATGTGTGTTGTTGAATTTTTTCAGTCATGTCAGAGCCTTCGTGACCCCATTTGAGGTTTCCTTGGCAGAGATACCACAGTGGTTTGCCGTTTTCTTTTCCAGCTCATTTTACAGATGAGGAACTGAGGCAAACAGGGTTAAGTGACTTGGCCAGGGTCACACAACTAGTAAGTGTCTGAGATTTGAACTCAGGAAGATGAGTCTTCCTGACTTGAGGCCTCACACTTGATCTTCTGTGCCACCAGATGCCCCTTATACATTATTACATTAAAATACATTAAAATTATATTAAAATGAAAAATAAAATAAATACTAATGTATTTCTCCTATGTTTGGGGTTTCCTTGATTCCAAATTCCCAGCCCCTAGAACTTTGTTCCCTTCCTTTTTTTTTTTAAGCTGAATCTTTAAAATAGCTAGGTTGCACTATTTTACTTCATAGTAGGGGCTGCCATCAATTATTGTATTTATTTCAGACTGAACATACTCCTTAAGTTTGAAGCTTCCAATAACGTGAAATGAATTAGTACAGCATTTTATCAAAAAAGGGCAAACTTGAAATTCTATACATTTAGAATGAGGGCTATTATGGACTACAAATGCTAGAAAAAATATTGAAAACCCCTGGAATTTCTGGATTAAAGATTTTATAAAAACATGAGGGCTTAGTTGACAGACTCATAGGTAGAGGTGGAAGATGCTTCTTTACATGTATTTTGTACATGACAAAGAATGTGTATTTCAGTGGAAAGAGCTCTGGATTTGGAGTTAGAGACCTTGGGTTCAATCCTGACTCTGCTACTGACTGCTTGTGTCATAGTCAGCAAATCACTGCCTCCCTGGCCTTCAGTGTCCTAGTCTGTAAAATAAGGGGAGTGAATTTGATGACCTCTAAGATCTCTTCTGGTTCTGGATCTATGATCCTATCATCCATCATTTCCCCAATCCACCCTAAATGATAAAATAATGTCTTTAGTAGGACCATTCTTTGATTTCCTTATTTGTTTTTCTTTTGGGGAGGTGGAGAGACAATTGGAGTTAAGTGACTTGCACGAAATCACACAGCTTGTAAATGTCAAGTGTCTAAGGCTGGATTTGAACTCAGGTCCTCCTGACTTCAGGGCTGGTGTTCTGTCCACTGCACCACCTAGCTATCCCTGATTTCCTTAGAAATATGATTTGGAAAACCTAAAAAGAGTAGGGGAGAGATATCACTCAGTTTTAAATGATTGGCTTGACTCCTCATACTTCAAAGATCTATGATTTTATCAATGTATATTTAGTCTAATAGTATTTAATATATAATCTGCGTATATCTAATAATATAATGTATAATGTATGTATATCTAATAATATAATAATATCCAATATATAATCTAATATATATCTAATAATATAATATATAATATATGTGCATCTAAACTAATAATCTGATAACATTTAATATATAATATGTGTATATCTAATCTAATATATAATAATCTAATATATATCAAATATAATATATAATAATCTAATATATAATCTAACATAATATATGTGTATCTAATCTAATATATATCTAATAAAAATAGTCTAATTTAATATATGTATATCTAATCTAATATATAAAATAATAATAAAGTATATGTATATATAATCTAATAATCTAATCACATTTACTATATATCATAATAACATCTGATAACAAAGAACACCTCCTCCCCTTACCTTGGTAGAAGACTTTTGTATGTTGCTGTGGTCAGAAAAAAAAATTGTCACCTGATGGAAAGTTGCCTTCTGGCAATGAACTTCTCAGGATTTACCTAGACCAGCCTTTGGGTGACACATACTCATACAGCCTCATCCCCTATTTAATCTTGATAGGTCCTACCATTCCTTACCTGCCAGTCTTCGCACTTTACCAGCATAGTCTTCACTTTCATTGTATGAGAAGGCATCAGAGTGGGGCATGAAAAGTGGGTCTTGATATTGGCACCAAAATCCTTGTAACAGTTTAGAATAACTAGGGATACTTTGGTGTTTTTCACAAACCTCATAAACAATTGACTCTGACTGATGAGACAGCAGGGATAAACAACTGTCTTTAAGGACTACTGAATGAACTATTGGTCTAATTCAGACGTATCACTCAAACTCCCTGATGACACCCTCTCAGGAAATGAGAAATAGCACCAGTTGGTTTTGATGGCTGTAAACATAACTTCCTAACTAAGTTTAATTTGCCCTTCTAAACTCTAAGGTGAAGAGAAATTATCTTGGTAATATACATAATGAAAATAATTAAATGCAAGAAGAACAAACCTGCGTGATGTAAAAAATGGGCTCCCAGAGTGTTTTTAAAGATTAGTGAAGCTTGAGAATGCTGTGTGATAGTCAGAGAATATCTTCTTAGCTCTCTGAGCTGGTTCCATTTCTTCTGTACTTCGATTAGTCATTAGTCAGCATGGGGAAAAAGGGAATATTTAGAGAGAAATGAACGGTTATTAAAAAGGGCCAAGAGAGCAAATTTTCAGAGCTAGAACACTCCCAACCAAGCCATTCTGTAAATAAGCAGGCCCATTGGAGTTAGCACACATACCAGCACCTGTACACCACCTGGACATAATTAGCATCCCTAAACTCACAGCAGAGAAAATACTAACACAAAAGATGTCAGAAAAGTGAACAGTCTGTCCTCCTGCTCTGCTGTGCACAATTAAAGGAATGGGTTTCCTGTAAGAATTATGTAATGGAGATGACGCAGGATTTCGATATACAGAACTAGAAAGTCATTAGGTAGCCATCTGTTTATCTTCTCTGGCACAATGATTGCCTTTGTCTCTCTTGAACTGCATGGCATGTTTGGTGGTAGAGATGGAGAAGGGAGTGATGGAATGCAGTCAGGGGAGCTCCTGGTTGGATCACTACTAAAAATCATTTAGCAGTATGCAAATTGAACCATTCTACAGTTAGGATTTCCAGCACAGATGCAACTACCAAATAAGCAGATTTTGCAAAGCTTGAGGAGATGGATGAAAAACGGGGAGCCAGAAATCACAACTCTTTCTTGTGGGCCTGGTAAATTCTCAGTGGAGGAGTGAAATGGAACCAGGAAGTGAGTTCTGTGGCTCTGTAAACCATTTTTCAAGCGCCCCTCTAACCACAGGTAAGTTGTCCTCTCAACACTATCATCTCCTACTCTGAGGAAGAAGATGGTAAAAAGTGCCAAACTAGGAGTCAAGACGGCCTGGGTTCCAATTTTACCTTTGATGCTAGCTGGGCAAATCACATGACCTCTCTCAGCCTCAGTTTCCCTATCTCTAAGGTGGGGATAATAATTTCTGTAGTCCCTACATTACAGGGTTGGTGTGAAGAACAAATGTTATAATGTATATATAGTATTTTTTCAAACCTTAAATCATTATATAAATGTTCACTATTATTATCATCTCTTTACCCTTTACTCCTTCCTCAGCTGGACATCTACCATAAGAATCTTTTTTAAAAAAAATTTTTTTTTATTTTTTTCCCCATCCACCATAAACCTCCTGCCTTGGCCTCACAATTTGAAGCTTTATCTCTGACTCTCTGACTAAAAACATTTCCATTTTTATCATCAGCCAATCTCTCTCTCTTTTTTTTTCTTTTTTGCTGAGTCAATCAAGGGTCACACAGCTAGTAAGTGTCAAAGACTGGATTTGAACTGGAGCTCTATCCACTGTGCCACCTAGCTGCTCCTAATTAGCCAATATCTCTTCAACAATCATATGTTCATAGCAGTTTTAGGTACGTATAGTGATGAAATTGGAGATAGTTCCAGAGAATTTACTTGGAGAAACAGAGGTAGGTATACAGAACATGAAAAATGTAAAGTGATAATTATAACAATGCATTTAGTAGGGGAGTGGCAGATCAGAGAAAATGCTGCCAGGTTAGGGAATAGACAGATATTATTTGATAAAGGAAAACAACTTTAGCCGTGATTTAATGAAATAAAGGAATGAATCATTACAATCCAATCTAACAAGCATTTGTTTTTTTTAATTAATTTATTTTTAGTTTTCAATATTCACTTCCACAAGATTTTGAGTTCCAAATTTTCTCCACGTCTCATCCCTCCCCCTGCCACCCCAAAACTGCATTTACTCTGAATACCCCATCCCCTAATCTGCCCTCCCTTCTATCACCTCCCCCTTCTCTTATCCTCTTCCTCTTCTATTTTCCTGTAGGGCAGGATAGATTTCTATACCCCATTGTCTGTATATCTTATTTCCTAGTTGCATGTAAAAACAATTTTTATCATTTGTTTTTAAAGCTTTGGGTTCCAAATTCTCTCCCTTCCTCCCTCCCCACCCACCCTCATTGAGAAGGCAAGCGATTCAATACAGGTTATACATGTGTAGCTGTGTAAAGCGCTTCCATAGTAGTCATGATGTAGAAAACTAACCGTATTTCCCTTAATTCTACCCTGCCCCCCATTTATTCTATTCTCTCTTTGCCTCTCCTCTCTGTCCCTCTCTTTTGCCATTTCCTTCTCCAGCTCATTTTATAGATGAGGAAACTGAGGCAAATGGGGTTGAGTGACTTGCCCAGGGTCACACAGCTAATAGATGTCCCTGTCCCTCCTCAGAAAGGTTTGCTTCTGATTACCCCTTCCTCCAATCTGCCCTCTGTTCTATCATTCCCTCCCTCTTATCCCCTTCCCCCCTATTTTCCTGTAGGGTAAGATAGATTTCCATACCCATTTGAGTGTATATGTTATTCCTTCCTTAAGCCAAATCCGATGAGAATAAGATTCATTCATTCCCTCTCACCTTCCCCCACTTCCCCTCCACTGTAAAAGCTTTTTCCTTTCTGTTTTATGCTAAGAAACATTTGTTAAGCACCCACTATATGAAGGGCACTGTATTAGACACTCACCACACAGACAACAATGAAATCATCCCTGGCCTCAAGAAGCTTACCTTCTGCTGGGGAGAGGGGATATACCATGTAAACATATGACTATAGACAAGATTAGCTGGTGTGGGATAGAACACCAACTAGGGGACCAGGAAAGCATTCAATTGCTGGAAGGATAATGTTCTAGATGACCTTCAAATTCCTTTCAGCTCTAGAACTAAGCTCTTATGAACTGGACATTTGAAATGTTCTGGGCAAAAAAGATTTGAAAACTTATGAGGCAAAACTGGCTGAAGTATAAAGAATGGGCTATAGGGCTAATGAGGCTTGTTGATGAATGATTGTAAAGAAAACACATGAATACACAACCAAACTCAACATATTGAAATGAGGGTCTTAGCATCAATATCACTTCAAATCCAATTAATCAATTGGCTAGAACCTGTTAAGCACCTGCTATGTGTTAGGTACTGGGCTAAGTGCTCGGAATTGTTATTAACAAAGATAAATAAAATGAAACAATCCCTACCCTCAGGAGCTTACATTTTATGGGGAAAATATAAGCATATACAGAATGTATACATATACACATATATGCAATGCAGAACATAGTTAAATATAAGGTAGTTAGGGAGGGAGGGCACTAGCAATTGAGGAGATGAGGAAAAGCTTCGCAAAGAAGATGGTGGGGCAGCTAGGTGGCATGGTGGATCGAGTGCCGAGCCTAGTGTCAGGAAGACTCATCTTCCTGAGTTCAAATCTAGCTTCAGACACTTTGCCACCCTGGGCAAGTCACTCAACCCTGTTTGCCTCAGTTTCCTCATCTATAAAATGAGCTGGAGAAGGAAATGGCAAATCACTCCAGTATCTTTGCCAAGAAAACCCCAAATGGGGTTACAAAGAGTCAGACACAATTGAACAGAGATAACAGGAGGTGGTACATGAGCAAGGTCCTAAAGGAAGTGAGTCATTCTATGAAACTGTATAGAAACAGCCTAGAGGTAAGATTGAATAACATGTTGTTGGCTCATCTTATGACAGTAACTTTAGTATTACTCCGCTTTTTAACTCTAAGCTAAGATCTTTGGGAGGACTAAAGAGAAACTCTGAGACTTCAGAGAAATGACTCTGATTCTCTGCATAAAAGATGGTATCTAAATGTAACCGTGGTTTGTGTCTACAAAGCAAATTTATGCCACTTCCCCCTGTCCCATCCTCCCCAAGTCTCACAACTCTCTACTTGTTCATGCAGAGGTCACTACTTTGGGCTCTAAGACAAAGGGAACTGAAGGTACCTGGATTACTGCCTTGCACAGTTATACTGACTGCTTTAATCATCCATACTTCTCTCCTTATCTCTCCTTGCTTCTTAAACTGGGAAGAACTAGTCCCAGAGGGTTTTGCAGCTAGGCTACCCCTTGTCCTGGAGTGTCCTATAAATAAAGATTTTAAAAAATAATAGGGGCAGCTAGGTGGCACAGTGAATAGAGCACCAGCCCTGAAGTCAGGAGGACCTGAGTTCAAATCCGACCTCAGAACAAACATTTGACACTTACTAGCTGTGTGACCCTGGGCAAGTCACTTAACCCCAATTGCCTAAAAAAATTACAATGCTATGCTTAATATCATTATTTTTATTTATTAGACTCACTTTTTCTTTAATCTATAGTTTACATGCATGAATTATTTCTCTTGAAATTGATTTCTGATGTCTTTAGATACCTGGTGGCGTCACTGTCTGGTATTGCTGATGTTCCCTGAGCCTGGGAAGAAGCAGCAGATTTCAGATTTGGGAAATAAGAATGATAGTACTGATTACTGAAGAGTTTTGAAAAAACTGAGGCTGATTGATTAGTTGATGGTAATACCTGTAAATTTATTTTTCCTTCCTCAGACTTAAAGTATCCTTAGCTTCCTTTAAGGCTCAATTTGGGCCTTTCCTGACACCTCCAATCAGTGCTCTCTCTTTCTTTAAACTATATTGTATTTATTAATCTGTGTCCATGTTATAAATGGATTGTAAGCTCCTTGAAGGCAGGGATGATTTCATATTTTTTTTTGGTCATATCCTTAACATCTATCATAGTGAGCTGAAAGTATTAGATACTTTACTAAATTCAATTCTCTGTTTCAAAAGTGAGGCAATTACCCAGCTTAGTGAAAGTTATGGGTAGGACTAATGAGAAACTGTCTTTGGAGAGCTTTGCAAGTTTGGGTGAGTTGATGGAGGCAAGGATCACGAACCTTAGAACTGGAGAGACCTCAGAGGTTATCCAATCCAACTGCCTCAGATGAGAAAGCTTTTACAGGTTACCTATACAGATGAGAACACTAAGACCTATGGAAGAAAGGTGACTTGTCCAAGATCACAGAGGTGGTAAACATTAGAGGTGGTATTTGGATTGCATTCTTTTGACTCCTGAACCAGTACTCTATCCAGTGGACCATTCCCTATACATCAAGTAGACAACTAAAGGATTGTTTTGGTCTTGTTACTGTTCAAAAAATAAACTTGTTTTGTTCAGTTTTAGTTAAAGGTAGCTACACTTTGGGGTTCAGCCTTGATTTTTGCTGGTTCAAAGAGTGGTCATGTGGAAGGGGAACTACAGTTGACTCAGATTGTATGAACCAACCCATCTTTGGATGCAGGTAGAGATGAAGTTGATATGTTTGTGACAGTAGATTATTTATATAAAAAGAAAACCCCAAATCACAGAAGCCTACTGCTGGAGACACAGAAGTAGCTGTCTAGGGTGTCCATAGGCATCCCAGGAGAACACCCAACACAGTCATTCAGCAATAGCACATAGCTGCATGCATGGGGAAAAGCAGCAATTCACTCCCCAAACAGCTCCAACAGCTGCTAATCAATCTGGTGCGAGCTGCAGGTTGCCGGACTAAATTACTGTTGAACAGGCAGAAAGAGCACAATTTGTCAGTCAGCATTGAGCTTAAATGAGCAGAAATGCACATAAAGCCTGTAATGTAATTGTAATTAAGAATTATAGGCAGCCAAATTCAGCTGGTTCCTTAAGGTGCCAATGACCTAGCTCTGAGGAATATACTGTATGACCAGAGCAGAAGGAAACAAGGTCTTTATTATAAAGCCCTCAGGACCCCACAGAACTCTTTATATATGAATAAGATGAAGTCTATGTAAAGAAGCAAAATATCCTCTATTTCCTTTGCTTGTTTTTAAACAAGTCCCTAATAACCTCTTAATGAAGTTGGAAGAATCGTCTCTGCAAAGACACCTCAGGTCTTGAGGATTTCTTATTACTCTAAGGCAAAGGTATCAGACTTATGGCCTGCAAAACTCTGATTAAACTGTAGTTGGGAAATATTTAACAAAATAAATAAAAATACAATACAACATAGATAATGCTGATTTATGGTTTTCTAAGTCAATATGCAGCCTCACAGGGATGTTTCTTTTTGAAATTACCACTTTACTACCTCAGGTAATTACCAAATTACCACTGCTTTAAGTTATACTTTTTACTAAGATTTCCAAGTCACTGGGACATATTTTAATGTTGCCGTGGCTTCTCAGTAGGTTCTAGCCTGGAAGCTGTGTGTATTGGGCTTAGAAGACTTAATTCAGCAAGCATTTATTATACATCTACTCTCTGCCAGGTACTGTGTTGTACTGGTGATGTGAAGACAAAAATGAAACATTCTTTGCCCTCCATGAGCTTATATTCTCCTGGGAGTATAAAACATGGTACTGAGTTGAGTCAACAAAAGATGGAGGGATAGAATGCTGACACCTGGGAGGATCAACAAAAGTTGTCTATGTGAGGTGAGAGACTCATAGATTCTGCTTTGGAAGTTGCTCAAAGACCTGGTCACTCCTCTGGATTTCAAGACTTTCCACTTCTGTTTTCTGTATCTCTTGACCCACGTAGGGAATTCCTTCTCGAGTTTAGACTTGCTGTCTTCCTGTATCCACTCTAGAATCCTCCCTAGGTCTGTTCTTATGACCTAGAGCCCTATGCATTGATATCATTCCAGCTGCTAGCACTTCCCCATAAATTACTTTACATTTATTTTGCATATCTTTTGCATTTAATTGTGTGTGTAATGGGACATTGGAGCACGCCCAGATCTCCTAACAAGGAGGCACTTTGATTCTCTGCATTCCCCTACCCTTTGGGGGAGTGGTGAGTAGCCTCTTTCGATTGCCTATATAGCTGGAACGGGATTAAAACTGCTGAACTGGGACAGTCTTACTCTCTTTCTTGCCCATACTTTTCTGGCTTTCCTCCTGCTGGGTCTAGAGGGTGAAGACCATACATAGTTCATCCACAATTCAGGAATCATGATCTGAACCAGGAAGGGGGAAATACCTTTCTCTCCTCTCCACTCCACTCCATTTTTCTCTTTTTACCCCATGCCTCTGAGAAATGGGTCTGGGATGTTCTGTTTCATTGGTCCTTCTCAGTTTCAAGTACAGACAGTAATCTTTACCAAACCCAGGAGTTGGAGCCATGGTGACCTTAGAGCTGGGATTCTAGGTGAGATGTGGCAGCCAATCAGCCTCCAGGGAATCCCTGAGAAGCCAGGATGCCTGAGACTTATAAACCCTAGGGAGATTCTGGAATTGGAATTTGGGACTGTGCTCTATTGGAACTGAGCTAAACTATGAATCTGATTTCCTTGTCCTCAGAGACCGGGGTGGTATGGTGGGGGAAGGGTAGCAGGCAGGACTTAAACTCTGTACGTTGGATAGTAAGTTTGTATATTTGTGCTTATACCTTTGATGTTAATATTTGGACCCACCCTCTGCAATTGAGAGTATTCCATAGGTGGGGGCCGGAGCCATTGGACTAGACACTCCCCCCAATGATGTAACATAAATGGCTTTCAGGCAGTAGGCCCAGGGTAGTCAGTATTACATGTGTATCTATATATTTTGTATACAATGATATGAATTTATATTGTAGAATGCAAGCTCTTTGAAGACCAGGACTGTTTCATTCTTCTCTTTTCATCCTACCACAGTGTTGGCACATATAGGTGCTGAATAAAAGCTTGTTGATTAATTAACTGAATGTTAGATCTGGAAGGGATACTCAGGATTATCTGGTCCAGTCCCTTCACTTAACGGGTCAGGCAAAGAGGTTCTCAAATTATGCTTTGCCTTCGGGATATCAATCATCCCCTTTAGGGGTCATTGCTCCTACTTGGTGACCTTTTTGTTCTTCCTTTCTTCCCCTCTCTCCTTGGGCCCTCATGCTGCCCTCTTGCTGACCAAGATCCCTCATTCATGCCATCCTTAGCAGTGCCCTCTATTCCAAAATTTTCTGGCCTTTGTCGCTTACCTCCTTCAAACTCGCCCAGCTCAGTAGAACTGATTGTCACTAGGTTTTAGAAATAAAGTAATTTGACTAAAGGAATTCTCACCAGGCTATAATCATATATCATATATGATGAAAACCTCTTGTAATCTTCTCAAGTATATTTGCATTTTAAAAGAGAACAGCTTGTTAACCTAGATGAATCTGTAATTTGTAGTTTCAGGTAGCATAACAAAACAAGATTTCAGACAGTGAGATATTATGGGGCAGGGTGGCCTTCGCAACCATTCTTGAATCACACCAATAGGTAACTACTACTGCTTCCAGCAATGGGTAAGACTAACTTTGCTGGTGGACCCATTATCTATTCAGTCTTAGCCTGGGCAATGAATAATAGAAGTAAAATTGTTTCTTGCTTTTCAAACTCCAATAAAAAGCTCGCTTAGTCTGGAGCCAACTTTCTTATGATCCTAGTGGCAATGAATGTAAAATAGATATTTATAAATCTATATAAAAATGAACAAACTTGTAAATTTCCCCTCTCTTAAAATTAACTTTCACAAAGTCCTATTCTCATATGTCATCATGGGTGTGGAGGTAATCCTGTGTTCTCAAAAGTGATACTAGCAGATTTTTTTTAAGCTCTGACTGGTTCTATCACACTGAAAAGTCTTTGAGTACAGTCCTAGAAACAGACCATGTCTGTTTTCCAAACATTAGTCTGACTAAGTGAGGAGGAGGTGAATTCCAGTAGAATGAGGCACTTGGTAATGGATTATTTAGTTAGGGCAGTCCATGAATACAAAATGACCTTGAGTCCTTTGGAGCCCTCTTCTGTTTCTGTTGAAATGGGAACAGATTAATGGAAAAAAGGGGTAGAAAGTACTAATATCACACAATTTTTAGTTTGTCTATGAATTTAAACTTAGCTACTGATACTCTAAAAGTGAGATCCTTCCTCAAGGATCAATGAATAGTCACATTAGTGGAAGAACTAAATCATATCCAGGGTTGTGTTTATTCAGTCTCCTGAGAACCAGATATTAAAATCTTGAGTGTGAGCATTTAGATCTCAAAAGTCAGAAAACCACAAACTAGTGGCATAGTGGATAGAGTACTGGCCCTAGAGTCAAGAGGACCTGAGTTCAAATCTGGCCTCAGACTCTTACTAGTGTGTGACCTGGGGCAAGTCACTTAACTCTATTTGTCTCAGTTCATCATCTGTTAAAATTAGCTGGAGAAGGAAATGGCAAAACAAAAAATCTCAGCCCAGAAAACCCAATAGTCATGCAGAGTCAGACGTGACTGAAATGACTCAACAACAAATTAGGGCTTGATTTAATTTTGTTGATTGTCTAGAATTAAGAAAGTGCTACAGAAAATGTTGATAATACAGATTAAACTTCAAAGTATGTTATGTGTTTTCAGAGAGCTGATTGTTAAATATTTATCACTTGATTTATACCCCTGATTGTATCAATTTTAAATTCTCAACATTAAAACAAAAGACAAGTGACAGCTAAATGAAAGATTGATTCACAGGTCCTTCTTGGGGAAGCAAATAAAAGGGTTAGCAGAATAAGTTTTATCAGGCATCTAAAGGCAACTAGAAATATCGTTGCATGGGTTACTTGGTCATCTAATATTGTAGTGCTTAAGATAAATATTTGTAAAACTGTCACTTTAAAAAATATAGTTTATGTGCCAATGTTGATTGCAGTGGAAGGGGTGATAGGGAAATTCTACAGAGAATTTTGTAAGACCTATGAAATAAAATCAATGTGTAACACCAGGGACATCCCCTTACATAGGGGCCCTCAAAAGTTATACCAGATTTGAGATGCTCTCTGGGTTAGTACCCACCCAAAAACAATGGCCTTAATGATGGGTTTATCTTTACTAGCCAGCTAGAGGACACAGTTTAAAACAAAATCCAGTGTCAAATAGCAAATAAAATGACAAAAAAGATCTTCCACACACTTTTAGGGGATACACTTTCTCATAAATTACTACACCGCCAATGGGGATGGTCAGATATACAGAAAACATTAGTGACTAGAGAATATACGTAGAGGGCACACATGTAGACAACATGGATGGCCAGAGGACATACATGAAAGGCTCATGTTGTGACCAGGAAACGACTCTGGAGGTACATTTGTCAGAAACCGTTGTAATCAGGGCAGAGGTGAATAGATGAGGAAGGCATGTATGTAAGGACATGTGGGGCCAGGGTATACGTAGGGCTGGGGCAAGTCAGAGCTCTGGTGTTGCAAGGCTGCTGAAATCCTCTGGTGATGTCACCAAACTGCTTTCTGCTGCTCTTGGCTGGGCACTGAATCTGGGATTCATGCTGGGATTTTCTGCTGGCTGTATACACTGGTCTTGTGTTCCCCAACTGTGTTGTCTTTTGCTCTTCAGAACTATCATTTGTTCTCTGCTTTCATTTGCTAAGGAATGGAATCTAGAAAACTTCTCCTTGTCTACAGAAAACAGATACTCTTTTAGTCCATAGCTGAAACCATGAGTCTCCATATCTAGTCAAGGAACTAAGAGAAGGAAGTGGAATGATCTAGGGTGGGATTAAGTATGTTGTTTGACTGTTATTGTCTGGTATGGATTTGAGGTCCATGGTGCCTTACAACTATCAGAATTGAGTTTGGAAAGTTCCTTGTAATGCTCTTTTAATCATAAGCCTTTGGTCCCTAAAATACATTTTAGGGAAACTGTCTAAAATCCCCTCACAGGATCTGTTTGGAGGCTGAACTACACAAGTGAAACTCAATTCTAAGACCTTTGTGATGCAAATGAAAAAGTAGGTGAAGCAGGCCGGGTTCACGTTCTTGTCTTTCATGTGTGTATGTATGTACAAGCGTATTTGTATGTGTGTGTGTACCAGCAACAAAATTTCTGACTTTTGTGCCCTATATTGTCCAAGATAAAATCTTATTGATCTCCTTACTAGCATATACTTTGGTTCTTGGTGTGGTCAAGGCAAAAGTAGACATAGATGGTAAAAAAATCTAACTCATATGCCAACTTCCCCAGCTGCATTAATTTTACAAGAATAATCTGAACATTTTCAAGTGCATCCTTGATGAGAATATTAGAAGCAATAGGCAGGTTTTCACAAGTGATATTCCATAATAGACCACATGAAGATGTAGAGAGTATAAGACTGCATTATACTTACTATTCATTAATTTTTTTTAACTATAAAAAAGAAACTTGATTCAGTAAGCAAAATGCTACCTTATGGGCCATTCTCAACAAACTGTCTCCCGAGTATATGTCAAAATCAGACAATATTCTTTGAAAGACATAACATTACAGATAACTTATTCAAGTTCCTGATTACTAATATCAAATGAGGCATAAAACAGGGAGGTGTATGCTTGCAAATGGTTTTTGTCACTGTCACAGGGAGGCCTAATACAGAGTCCAAATAGAAGAGAGATTCTCTGACGATCAGTGACTTTTAACCATTTTTTGGTATTGTGAACCCTATGTATCCTTTCTCAGAATAATTTTAAAAATTCATAATTGCAGGAAATACTAAATTTCAGTTGCAGGCTAGGGAAAATAAAGATGTAATTTTTTTCCCATGCAAGTTTACAGATCTCCTAAAATCTATCTTGGGCAACTGTGGACTCCAGGTTAATCCTTGCTATAGATGGTGGAGTCTTTTACATGTTCCTCTTCCAAGACATGTCAGATGACATTGTATTGATTGCATTAAGCCCTAGAACTATGCATACCCTTTTAAATCTGATTCATAACCATTTCCTATACAGGAAAACCCAGGAAGATGAAGAAGAACCATTATTCAGACTATGATGTTCAGTTGTGTAGACATTCTATAGCTATCTCTCTCTCTTTCTCCTTGTATGTGTGTATGTATGTATACATACAATATGTGTATACAAATATACATACAAACATATATATGTACATATATATGTACATATGTATATGTACATATATGTGTGTGTATATCTATATCTATATCTATATCTATATATCTATATATGACAGATACTACAAATGGACAATGAATTTTGTGTCCTGAATTGAAAAAGAGTGGGCTGGATCACTTTTGAGAAATTGCATAATCCTTTTAATGACCTCCAGATTCTTATTGAAACAAAAGCCCATCTTTTAAAAATACCAATATTGTATTCTTTTTTATCTTCTTTCCTTCCTTTCTCTCTCTCTCTCCCTCCTTCCCTCTCTCTCTCTCTTCCTTCCTCTCTCTCTTTCTCTCTTTCTTTATCTCTCTCTTTCTTTTTCTGTTTCTTTTAGCTCTTTTGAAGCTCTGAACTCCTGCACTCAAGAAATCCACTAACCTCAGCCTCTCCTGGCAGCAGGGACCACAGGCATGTGCTAACTAACACAGCCAGTATTGCAAATATTCTTCTGGTGATGATATAAGGTTGCCAGTCAGGGAATACTACTGGTTCCAAAGACTTGAAGTTGAAGACCATTGAAAGGGAAATGTAGAGGGAAATGACATTGGTCATGAGTAGGCTGTGACACATTATAAATGATGCAGTGTAAAGGATATTCTCACAGAAATGTAAACCTGGAAAAGGAGATTGGCTGGTTAAGTGATGAGAGTAAGAGATGGTGGGTGCATAGTCTCTGTGATCCTTTAGTATCCATGAAATGAGAAGAGAATACTAGGAAGGATCTCAAACATATTGGGTAGATCTCATGAGGCAAATATATGGGAGAAATTAGATGAAAGTTACACAGGATGAGCAAGCATGCAGTGGTTGTGATCCATATCATTGGAAGAGATAGCCACATTGATGGGATGACAGATCCATTGGAGCGCTAGTATTATACTTACTAGTGGTAGTGGAGACTGATTCCTCACTCCCCATATACCTATTTGACCACACATTTACATAGTGGAATACAACTAAGTCCAATGCATAAGCTGTTTGAATACCTGGCTTTGAATTTGTGGAGAATATACTGACATTAGGTCTAGTTCTGTATCATACAAAAAACTGCTATATAGTACTGGTAATATTTTGATCTAATACTTGGAATGCAGACTAAAATGGTATCAATCTATGAAAATCAAATGAAATCTTATGGGAGTAAGTTAGGTCCAATGAATAAAATTATATAAAACAATTTCATACTTGACATTTACTGAGAGGGGCTTAACTTTTTCTACATATTTTATTCTGTTCTGCTGGTATTATTTATTCATGTCTCTTTCCCCATTTGGTTCACAATTTATCTTTTGGGAGCCCAGAATTAAACTGTAAAAATGTATATATGTTAGACACTGTTTTACGTTCCATCAATGGAGAAGTCATCAAAATCTCTAGCAGACTGAGATCCAGCCCATTACAGGGGTGATTTAGCTGAAATAAAATGTAATGTTTAACTCAGGGAAGCTGGAAAAATGAGATTTAGGAATATGGAATTGAATAATAAGATGCTTAAATGACAATGTGGTTTCTTTGTCAAGTCCCAGTTGAAAGAGTGTTAGGACCTCAGGATTATGAATGACTAGGGATAAATGAGGATTCAAAATAACAAAGCAGGGCAAGACGAGCTTCATCTTCTGATGGTCACAGATTGTCCCTCTTACATGGATAGAATTAAATATGATAACCTCATTATTGTGTGTCACAGCCTTCCATTTCTCCTTCATCTTGTGTGGTAAAAAAGAGAAATGCGTAAAGAATTAAAAAACTAGCAACACTGAACAGATTGGGTTGTAGAAATGGTAGACTTACCTCCCAAATTCCTTTGATATAGACTTTCACCCAGATGTTTCCTAGACGGGGTGAAAATATACCAGAAACTCCTTAGGGTGAGGAAATTAATTAGAGATAATACTACACAGTGAAATAAAAGAGAGAGAGAAAAAGGCAGCAAGACTCTAATGGGTTGTAATGATTAGTCTTGATTTCAGAGAAAAAATGTTGAAACATGCTTGCTTCCTCTTGGGTTAAAGAGGTAGGGGGGTGTGTGTGTGTGTGTGTGTGTGTGTGTGTGTGTGTGTGTGCGATGCACAGGAAAGTATGGATATGGAAGAAGAGTGTCTCATACACTATCAGGTATAAAAAATTTTTATTGTTTTTGCTTCATTGTTTTTCTTTGTTATACAAAATAGTACAGCATGGACAATGGAGGAGGGAATGACTGTGGTGTTTAAAAAAACCCGCAATAAAACTATAAATAGAGAAATGAGAAATGCAGTTAGGGATATTTGCATTAAGTGCATAGACATATGGTATTAGAAAACCACAGATGAAAAAACTATAAAAACTGTTCTTTTGCAGGGCAAAATAGAGACTGAAATTCAATTAAAATCAGTAAATCTTTAACTTTCCTCTGGATATTGAAGTTTGGGAAAGTTTTATTTCCAAATAGATTACCTTCTTACATTTGGAGCTCTCAAACACACTCTGGGGTTTCTGGGATAAATTTTCAGACAGTTATCATATTGGAGATATATCCTACATGGTCAACGAAAGGCCTTTTCAGTATCAGCACAGAATCACCTAGTGTTGGCAAGGTGGAGTCCTTAGCTAAAGGTATAGACATATATTCAGAAGGATGACCAACACAGATATAAGATAAAGGAAGGGGTTTGCCTACCAACTCAGGTGATGTAGTCACAGAATGTAGTTGCACTTGATTAGGTGATGAGGCATTCACATTCAATTGATGCCTTTATGAGATGCTGTAGTTAGTATATAATATATATATATATATATATACATAAAATGAGATTCGATCATTTCACGTATGATCCTTTTTCTGTTCTTTGTACATGGAAATGGTTATGTTTGTTGATGTTTGGGAAATTCAGATGAATTTCCAAATATCCAAATATCAGACAAATAAACATTAAAAAAAGAATGTAATATGAACTCAGTACTGTATAAGTGATAAGGAGTTGTATGATATCACTTAAATACTTTCAAATTTCCTTCCCTCCTAGGTGATAAACTGGTCCATTTCTTTTTCTGATTGAACATTTCAATCAAACAATTAATTCCGAAGCATCTATTAAGTACCAGTTGCTAAGGATACAAATGCAAAAGTGAATCAGTTCTTAACTCTCAAGGAGGTTATACTTTACTAGAAGATGCAACATGTATAAATAGGATATTGACAAAAATATACACAATGATGGGGGAGTGCACTAACAGCTGGGAAATCAATGAAGCCCTCTTGAAGGAGATGACATTGTGAGTTGAACCTTGATAGAAGGTAGGCATTCCAAGAGGTGAAGGTGATATCTTTTACAGTAACTCCTTGTGGGCAAACCCTTGATGATGCAGCCTTCTTATCACTGCCATGAATATCTCCTTTGCCCTTTCTAACATCTGTAATTTTGATTCTTTGGAGAGTATAGAGTTCTCTGATTTATGGCCATATCCATGGAAATAGAGCATTATTATGCAACCTCCTGTCTGTCACATGACACTGGGGATTCATAGAGTTACTCTCATACTATTTTAAAATTTGTTGATGTTTTTCTCAAAACTGACAAAGAAAAGGAATAGAAATTAGTTCCCCTTAGTTGATTAGTCTCATAGCAACATGTGTATACTTGGAAGAGTCAGGTCAGTGAAGCTGAGAAAAAAAAGACAGCAGTTAGAGAAAAAAATTGAATAGAAACTGACTTGAAAGAAGAGAACTCACAGATGCAAGTGAGAGATGTTTTGACAGTAATGAGAGTTATGCCGGAGTACCAAGGGGTGAATCGACCCTTAAATTGTGTTCATTAAGTATTGTGTGCTTCTTTGAGGTTTATTAAGACCCTTGAGAAGGAAACGAACAAATTTCAGTGTTGAGAAATAAAGATGCTTGTTTAGGATTACAGCATATCTCCCTCGAGTTTCTGAAAATGTCATTTTTGAGAATTTTTTTCTTTTTTGGCATTTTGACATGCTGCAATCACAAATCCAGTCACAGCACAGTACTTCCATTAGAAAGAAAAAGTTTTTGTTTTTTTTTCCCTCTCTAAGCAGAAAAAGAGATTGAAGGGAGATTTACATCAGCTTTCAAGAACTCAATGGTGAAGTGAAAAGGTTGGGGTAAGGAGATTAAGATAATGTTTATTACCTGGAAAGGGGAACAGTTTGAATGCCATCTCTTTCCAGAATTCAGTCTCTGATCTGTGCATCATCTCAAGAGCTCAACAACAGTGACCGTACCTTTTGAGAGATTTGGAAGGCTGGAGACCAGACATGAATAGAATGTATTTGTTGGGAGAAGGGAATTTTGCCTTTTTTTTTTTCAGAGGATAAACTCCAAGGAACATAAAATTATTGCCCAGACAGTCTGGAAGTGAAAGTTTTGTGATATCTCAGGAAAATTCATAATATGGTGGCAAAAATGTCCCCAGGATTTCAGGAATATTTAGGCAATTTGCATGAGTTCCAACTCTGACCTCCTTCTTAATTCCCATTTTCTTTGCTTCCACATTGATTGGGCACCTTCTGTGTGCACAGTCCTCTGCTGGGCAGTCTCTGTCTTTGAGGAATAATAACAACAACTCCCATTTATAAAGTGCTTTAAGGTTTACAAAATGTGGTCCCCAAACAACCCTGTGGGATAGCGAGGTGCTGTATGGATAGAGCACTGGCCTGGAGTCAGAAAGACCTGAGTCCAAATGTGTCCTCAGATACTTTCTAGCTGTATGACCCTGGGCAAGTCACTTAACCTCTGTCTGCCTCAGTTTCTTCATCTGTAAAATGAGGATAATAATAGAACCTACCTTCCAGGGTTGTTGCAAGGATCAAATGAGATAATAATGGTAAAACAGCCCAATGACTGGCACATAGTAATCATTACATGAATGTTAGCAATTATTATTATGTACTTATATCCATTTTATAGAAATTAAGATTATTGAGTCCTACTTGGCTTAAAACATAGTTAGAAAGTAACAACTAGGCAAGTTCACTATAATCATGGCCTTTAATCCAATGGTTAGGGGAAACATTTAGAAAAATTAACCAAGAAACAGAAAACTTAAAAGGGATTAGCCAAATCATCCCCCCAAAATTATTTTTTTTGCTGTTTAGAAATTTTGCTACAAATGTAAAATCCATTATTTTTTTAAGGGCAAATCTTAAAGGAAAAGTAGGTTTATTTAGCGTACACACTGAATTTCTGCAGTAATTTTTCTCCAGTCTCCAGCGAGTCTCTTCCTGTTGCAGTGGTTTTGCCTTGTTTTTTTTAACAAGCAGTCTTTGGTGGACCTGTGATCTCATTGATGTCATTCCTCTCTCCAGTAGTTTAGCTCCCAACCCATCAACACCTTCTTGTCTGGAACATTTCTTGTCCAGGTCCTCCCATTCTCCTTTGAGAATCTGTCCAGTGGGATAAAGAACCTCCTCTAGGTCTTTTATAGCTCCATTGACAGGGCAGCACCTGGGCTATTCATCTTTCATGACTGACCCACCTCCTTTTCTGGTTATACATTTCTTGAATGATTATTATTTACCTCACTTTGTGCGCACAAGTGTCTTGATAATTTGCTAAAGCCTAATTATCCCCATTCTTGAGTGTCTTTGCATTGTTCTTTGTATCATTCACAGTTGTGACTCTTTGCTATGTAGCATCTCTGAAAAACATTTTTTTTTTTATCTAACTCTCTGATTTCACTGAATTCCCAATGAAGAAACTTCCTCTACCAATGAGCCTGGCATCTGTTCTATACCTAAAAGTCTAAGAGAGTTCCCTGAAAAAATATTCCTATTAAAAGCAGAACGTTGCTACTCTGTATGTGTGTGCCTGTGCCAGGGAATAGCTCAGAATCATGGAAAGCTTTCCTTTTCATTATTGTGATCATATGTACATTGTCCTACTGGTATGGCTTACTTTGCTTCACATCAGTTCATATAAATTCAAGTCTGAATTCTTCTTATTTATCATTTCTGTGGCACAATAATATTCCAATGTATTCAAATCCCACACTTTATTCAGCCATTCTCCAGTTGATGGAATGTTTCTTCTAATTCTTTGCTATTGCAAAAAAAGTGTAACTATGATTTAAATATATTCACATGTGAACATACATATATACATATGCATGTAATACAAACATGCACATCACATATACATGCATGTATATTCATATACACATATACTAGCATATATATACATGCATGTATATTCATAGAAACATATACTAGTGCATATATGCATAGATATATGTATGTATCTATGTCTATTTTATCGATATCTATCTAGCTCACCTTTTCTCTTTTTTTCCTTGGATAATTCTTTGAATATAAACCTAATACTGGTATTTATAGATTAAAGGGTATGTGATCAGTGTGATAGGTCATGTGGATGCTAAAGTTGCCCTTTATGATTTACCCATGCTTAGCTCATCCCCCTGATTTCTGCAATGTATAAACAAACTGGCTGTCATATAATTAATTCATTAGTAAGAGATTACAGCATAAAATTTGTTCACTGAGTTCGGATCTAACTCTTTTCACCAGTTCTTACTTCTATGATCTTGGTAGGAGGTTTGGATCTCTGGCACTGCTCTGGTCACAGCAGGTAGGTTAGAAAATGTGATTCTGAATATAGATACTGCTTGCTCTCTACATGGACCACGGGGCACATGGCTCCTTTTTTCTACTGACCCAAACTTAAGAAAAGAAGTCTTTTCAAGGACAATGGAAATAGAAACTCAAGGCTGTTGAGAAATGTATGTTTTCACATATTTTCTTTCTTCCCTATGGTTTCACTGATCAATTGCCTCTAGCTGATTCCTAGGAGTCAACTAGACTCCTAGGAGTCCTTAAAATATTGATTACTTTCATGATATGGTACATTCTTTCATTTGATAGCTTGAATTTCCTCTTTTGAAAACTGTTTCTTTTTGACCATTTAACAATTGGGCTCTTGTTCTTACATATTATATCAATTCCTATAACACTTAGCTCATATCTTTCTTCTTTCCTATAAGAATAGAATCAGATAGATTCAGAAAGATCAGAATAGATCTTTTGCAAGAGCCTTTGCTAAAATATAAGTAAACAACATCCACAGCATCACTTTCATCTATGAGTCTAGTAACCATATTTATAAAACAAGAAATAAGGTTAGTCTGTTCAGGACCTGTTCTTGAAGAAATCATATTTGTTCTTTATGATCACCTCTTTTCTAGATGCTTACTAGTCAATTCTTCAATAAAATATTCTACATTTTTTTCCAGGAATTGAAGCCAAACTTACCATAATTTGTACATTCCATTTGCTTCTCATTTTTGGAAAAAAAAAACCTTTTGAATTTGTTCTTCTCAGTCAGTAAGTCAATAAATTTTAGTGTCTGCTAAGAAAGGCAAACAATAGTCTCTACTCAAAAGGGAGCTATGGGAAGTCTAATAAGGAAGACAACATGGAAACAACTATGAACAGATAAGCTATATACACAACAAACTAGAAATGATCAACAGAGGGAAGAACCACTAGAGTTCCCAGGATTTTATATTTGCTCTTGGAGGTGACAGACAAAATGAATCACTGGAGGTCATTGAGTTGGGGGTGGGGCGGTGTCATGGTCAGACCTTTGCTTTAGGAAGATTCCTTCGGAAGTTGAGAGAAGGATGGCTTGGAGAGGGGAGAGACTTGAGGCAGGGTGACCAGCCAACAGGCTATTGCAATAATCAGGATGTGATAAAGGTCTGCACTAGTGGGGTGATAGTGTCCAAGGAGAGAAAGAGGCATATATAAGACATATTATGCAGATAAGATCAAAAGGCCTGGGCAACAGATTGGATATGAAGGGTGAGGGATATTGAAGAGTTGAGGATGACACCTAGGTTGTGAATTTGGGGAAGTGGGAATTCTCTCAGCAGTAATAGGGAAGTTAGGAAAAGGAAGAGGTTTTGAGGGAAAGATGAGTTCAGTTTTGGACATATTGAGTTTAAGATGTTTAATGGGCATCCAGTTTGAGAATTTTAATAGACAGGTGGTGATGAGAGGCTAGAAGTGAGCAGAGAGGTTAGGGATGGATAAATAGATTTGAAAATCTTTACTGTAGAGATGGTAATTAAAACCATAGGAGCTGATGAGATCAAATGAAATAGCATTCTGAGACAAGAGAAGAGGATCTCAAATAGAGCCCTATGGGACTCTTAGAGTTAGTAGGTGTGATCTGGATGAAGATCCAGCAAAGGAGACTGAAAAAGACAAGTCAGATAGGTAGGAGGAGAAGTAGGAGAAAATAGTGTTATGAAAACCTAGACAGAAGAAAGTATCAAGGAGAAGAGGATGATCCACACTGTCAAAGGCTCCAGAGAGGTCAAGAAGGATGAGGATTGAGAAAAGACCATTAGATTTGGCAATAAAAAGATTATTAGTATCTTTGGAGAGAGGAGTTTTACTTGAATGATCAGTTTAGAAGCCAAATTGCAGAGAGTTAAGAAGAGAGAGCAATGGAAGTAGAGAAACTCTTATAAAATGGCTATCTCAAGGAGTTTAGTCATAAAATCAAGGGAAGATATGGACTATATAGAGTGAGGATGGATGGATCAAGAAAGAGCTTTTAGACAATGGGGAATTCATGGGTATGTTTGTAGACAGTAGGGAAGCAGCCAGTAGAGAAGGAGAGAATGAAAATAAGGAATGACAGAAGGGGAAATCTGCTAGAGAAGATGGAATGGGATGGGATCCCTTGAGCATGTAGAGGCGTTTGCCTTGGTAAGGGAAAGGCCAACTCATTATGTGAGATAGGGGTTAAGACAGAGATGGTGAATACCACTCTTAGGTTTGTATCCCAAAGAGATCATATAAATGGGAAAAGGACCCACATGTACAAAAATATTTATAGCAGCTGTTTTTGTGGTGGTGAAGAACTGGAAATTGAGGGGATGACCATAAGTTGGGGAATGACTGAACAAATTGTGGTATATAAATGTAATGGAATGCTATTGTTCCATAAGAAATGATGGGCAGACAGACTTCAGAAAAACCTGGAAAGACTTGAATGAACTGATGTTGAGTGAAGTGAGAAGAACCAGGAGAACATTGTACACAGTAACAATCACAATGTGCAATGACTAACTTTGATAGACTCGTTTCTTCTTAGCAATGCAAGGATGCAAGACAACTCCAAAAGACTCATGATAGAAAATGCTGTCTATATCAAGAAAAAAAAAACATGGAGTCTGAATGCATATTATTTGGAGTCAAAGCACATTATTTGCTCTCTTTTTCTTTCTTTTTTTTTTGGTTTCTTCTTTCTCATTGTTTCTCCCATCAGTTCTCATTCTTCTTTACAAATGACTATTGTGAAAATAGGTTCAATATGAATGTATATGTAGAGCCTATATCAAATTGCACACCATCTTTGGGTGGAGAGGGAGGGGAGAGATGGGGAGAAAATTTGCAACTCAAAATCTTATGGAAGCAAATGGTGAAAACTAAAAATAAATAAATAAAAAAGACAGAGATGGTGTTAGAAGGTAACTGAGAGATGTGAGTTGAGGAGGAGGGGGAAAAACTCTTAGGGAAAACCTTCAATTTTTTTTAGAGAACTATGACGCAGATTTCTCAGTTGACAGTGTGTGTGGGGAGGGGAAGAGGGAGCTATGGGAGGCTTGAGGAGTGATGAAAAAGTTTGAAAGAGCTGTTGTAGTGAGTGGAATAGTAAGTTAATTAGGGAGAGATAAGATTTTTATCTTGCAGCAGTGAGGACCTGGTTAAGATTAGGAAACATAAATTTATAGTGGACCCAGTCAACATAATTTTATTATTTTCTCCAGCTTCATTCAGCATCATATGAGTAGGAGTGAAGGCAGTAGATGGCGGGAGTAATCCAGGGTTGAGGCTTGGCAGGAGTAATGGGATAAGAGGGCAAGAGATTCAAGAACTGAACTGGTTCACTAAGGAGTCAAGAAGGGAGGAGGGAGGAGAGTGTATCAGTACTCTTCTAATCTTATAGCATCTTTCCAATTCACCAAGATATTTGCAAGATCAAGGAAAGTGGCTCAATAATCTCATATACTGGTTCTCTCAATACCTTGGTGTATTATTTGTCTTCTCCTGGTGACACTTGAACTCTTGGATGACAGCTAGGTACTCTCATACTATTCCTTTGTTTATTTTGGGTTTTGCCTTCTTATTGGACATTTTTGTTCTGTTCTTTCTAGTTCAAAGATCCTATTCCTTAGCAGAGAAGATGAAATAAAATAATAATTGAGTAATTTTGCCTTCTTTCTGTGTGTGGTCATCATTCTCCTACCCATTTTGAGCAGTGGTCCCTTCTTTGTGCCTCCCCCTTTTCCCATGGTAGGCTGGTCTTTGGACTGCAGAGACTGGAGAGTGTGCTACACAGTGTTTTACACAAAAGTAGAATAATAACTTCTTGACTTATCTTATTGATAGTTTCATCCTTCAAAAGTAGAGGAACCAGCAAGGAGACATTTTATTTTGGATCAGATTTTCACTTATGGGAAGGAACCGGTTGCTGGGGTGGAAATGATGAGAACTCTGGAGAAAGTGACCACTTCCTCCTAGAGTTTGTGGTCAAAGAGAGGATAGCCTGGTATAGTCTGACATATGTCCCAGAATTGGGGAAAGGGGATTCAGAGAAAGAATTGGTAGAATTTCATAGAATAAAATACTTCAGGAAAAATTAGCGTAAGAAGGATGAAAAACTCCCAAGAAGGAAATTCTGAAGGCTGAAGGGGAGTCAGTTCTGATGAGAAGAATGGAACTTGTTTGAAGAGACCGATGTGGATGCATATAGACTCAACAGAAGATGTAACTATTGAGATGACAGAACTTCACATTACAGAAATTAAAGGAGAGGCTTCTGATGTGAATTTTGTTGTTGTTGTTCAGCCATTCTTCTGTTGTTTCTGACTCTTTGTGACCCCATTTGTGGTTTTCTTGGCAAAGGTACTGGAATGGTTTGCCGTTTCCTTCTCCGACTCACTTTACAGATGAGGAAACTGAGGCAAACAGGATTAAGTGACTTGTCCAGGGTCACACAGCTAGTAAGTGTCTGAGGCTGGATTTGAACTCAGATCTTTCTGCTCCTCTAGAGTAAAGTAGAGCTGTCCTCTACTACAAAACCTCTCTATTATTGCCCAGGCCCAGCAGAACATAGGAAACATACATCCTATGATACTTGCCGATGAATTCAGATATAGCAACTTTTTAAGCTGTAAGTTTCATCAATATTCTGCTTGAAAATTCAGGAATGTGGAGAACAAAATGAAATATCACTTTGTGATAATGTTCAGTTCGCAATGAATCAAGATGAAGTCCAGGAACCATCATAGGAAGAATGAGGTGATTTTGAATAAGAGTAGGAGTCAGAAAGTTCTGCAACTTCTTCTCTAACTGGGCCTCTGCAATTTCTACTGATAAAAAAAGCCTCTCTGGAGACCATTTTTTACAGAGGAGCCTAATTATGTTATCATCTTTGCGATGCTAGTCTTTTGCTCAGGGCTTCTGATTCCCTGCTTATCAAAGAGCCTTGAAGAGCCTTACATTAAGCTGATGCCTTGAGCCGCTTGTCATGCAGATTACCTTTTGCTCCCTCCTTTGAACACTTCATGTTAGGAGACTTCTCTGACTCACCTCTTGAGCTGATCAAATTGAACAATTAATTATGCTGAGCCCACCCCAGGTTGGCTCATCCCTTAAATGGGGTATAGTGTGGCCAGGAGAGAGATCGAATACGTAACTCAGGCAATTCATAAGCTTTGAACGCTATAGGAGGCTGTCCCCTCCAGGAGTGACGCCAGTGTTGGCTGCTGTCTGTGTGTAGCTTGTGTTAGCTTTGGGAGAGAGCAGCAGCTTCTCCTAGTCCCTCAGGCATCAGTTATAAGCTGCTCTACTATCAGTTTTATGAGTAAAAAGTTGTGGGTTCAAACACTTGGCCACTCCCAGTTATCCCAAATGCTCTGAAATTCACACTGTTTTGCTATCGCTGATGAGTTGAAGTAGAACTCTGGGGCTAGGAAGAAATGCTCTGGGTTGATCGTTATTATCATTAATAATAATAATAGCCAGCATTTATATAGCACTTACTATGTTTCAGGTTTTGTGTTAATTGCTTTACAATTATTTAATTTTTTATTTAATTAATTTAAGTTAGTTAATTGTTTTATAATTATTTAACTTATTTCATTTAATTAGTTGGTTAGTTGCTTTACAATTATTATCTTATTTAATCCTCATAACAACTCTGGGAGGTATTATTCCCATTTTATAGATGAGGCAAGCAGGGGTTAAGCCACTTGCCCAGGGTCACACAACTAGTAGTGTCTGAGGCTGGATTTGAACTCAGGTCTTCCTGATTCCAGACTGGTGCTTTTTGCACTGTGCCACCCTGAGTTTGGCTTATTGTTGCCACTCTGGTTAAAGTTTAATATAGTATACCTCATAAGTAACTTTAACCACACTCAGTGACAGCAGGGAGTTAGAATTTTTCCTGAGTAGGATGGAGGACCCAAGCCATTATATTTATTCTGATAATGCAGATATAACCCCTAGGATGTCCCACAAAGGGGAAGAACCATGAGGTGAAGAGCAGCCGGATGCTGTGAGGGCCTGTTTCCTGCAGGCCCTCATAGGGAGTTTGGTGAATATCTGAGAACTCTTGACAAATGGAGTTAACAGTTTGAGCAACAGCCGTGTGCCCAGGGTCCTGACCAAAAGATAGAACCAGGCACTGGTCACAATACTCCTTACCGTGGCAAAGTATTGTATGGTAAATCAAATAGGAATGAAAGCATTTAATATGGAAATTTTTGAAAAATGTCAGCCCGGGGAAAATGGGTAGAAAGAAGGGATATTTTCAGTATCCAAAGCAGAAACAGTTTGCTGTAAGAGAACTCTCAATTCAACTCGGCAAGCATTTATTAAATATCTGTTATATGTCAGAGTCACTTAACCCTACTTGCCTTAGTTCCTCATCTGTAAAATGAGATGGAGAAGGAAATGGAAAACCACTAGGGTATTTTTATCAAAGAAAACCCCAAATGGGGTCATGGAGAGTTGGACATGACTGAACAACAGATAATTCAACAACAAAAACGCTATGTCAGGCATTTTGCTAGGCATTATGAATACGCAGTTTTAAAAAATGAAATAGTCCCTACCATCATGGAGTTTACATTCCATCAGGGCCCCCATGAACTCTAGGTCTTTTGAACTATCATAGCATGTTATAGTGATTTGGAATGCACTATGAGTCTGGAATCAGGAGTACTTGAGTTCAAATCTGGCCTCAAACACTTACTAGGTGTGTGAACCTGGGCAAGTCACTTAACTCTGTTTGCCTCAGTTCTTTATAAAATGCACTGGAGAAGCAAATGGCAAACCACTCTAGTATCTTTGCCAAGAAAGCCCCAAATGGGATCATGAGGAGTTGGATATGACTGAAATGACTGAAAAACAACAAATTATTTGATGGATAGAGCAGTGAATTTGGAGAAAGACTATCAGGGTTAAAATTCTGCCTCAGATGCTTAATAGCTTTGTGATCATGAGCAAATGATCTAACTTTTCAGAACCTCAGTTTCTTCATCCATAAAATGGGAAAAACGATATTTGTGCTATGTCCCTCACAGAATTGTGATGAGTATAATACTTTGTGAATCTTAAAGTGAGATGTGAATGTATTGTTACTATAGTTATCCCAGAGCATTTTCCACAATAAAGTACTATCTCATTGAAAGACTATTCTTTCCTCATTTGTTTTCACATGTGATAAACTGGGCAAAATATGTATACCACACATAGTAAGGTGAGTGGATTTCAATGATTTTGTTCAACAAATGTTTTAGTTAATTAATTAATAATTAATAAATTTGATTAATTAAGCAAAGCACTGTTAGGTATACATATTTATGTATATATTTATTATATATAAATTATGTTTACATATATTTTAAAATATTTATATATCTGTAATTATGACTAGAAATATGTTAAAATAGGTGAAGGTATACATACACATATTTATGTATGGACCCTGTTCTCAAGGAGTTTATAATTTAACAGCAGAAAGGACAAGAATACAAATAACTAAGATATCAGGGTGAGTAAAATAAGCACAAAGCAGTGCTTTTGGACCAAATTCGATGGGAAATTTGAGGAGGTGGGAAGCTAGAGAAGTCTTCCTGGTGGATGGTTTATGAGTCTGACCTTGGAGGAAATGAGGGACATCAATAAATGGAGATGGCGAACTTATTCTGGGCCCAGTTGACAGTATGAGCAATTTTTTTTTGTCCTTTGTTTTTGAAGAGGACCAATACATCATGATGTTGGAGTAAAACGGTGGATGACGGGCAATGTCTTGCTTTGTGCATGAATTGGATTTAAGTGAGGCAGAGTTGCAAAGTCATCAGCCTCACTCTCTCTTCCAGAGTCATCAAAGTCAAATGGCAGGACAAAAGTCAAGACAACTGGCAGTGGTCCAGGATGCAGTGGATGACCTTGGCGTCTTTGATATCTGACCAAGCTCTAAGTGCTCCACAGCACCTGCTTCAGCCACCTTCACGGCTGTTGGGACAAATTGTTTTCATCCACCCATTCCACTGGGGGAAGTCTTCCAGCGTTTGGGGTAGACATCTCCCTGACTCACGAATGGGTGTGAAGTCTGTCAGTTACCCTCAACCTGGTTTAGCTCGTCTGCTGAGACATTTTTACCAGAGTGTAGCTGCCATCCAGGCTACAGCTTCTTGGAGCCACAGGTGAGAGTTGAATGAATCAGGTGAACATCAAAGATGGATGAGCAGCCCTGAAAAAGGGCTCAGCAAGCCCTCACACCAGAGGCACTAGTCCTCCCTGCACACCCCATACACTCCTTATGAACAATAACTCAGAGCCAGAAAAGGGCAGGACAAGAAGTGGGGAGGGAGAGAAGTCCAGTTTGACTGGAAAAAGAGATTAATTGAAAGGAAGTCCAGTAGTAGGAATTAAGGTTGGACAGGAGAACTGAAACCAGGTGGTGGGAGGTCTTGAACACCAAGACCAGGAATTGATACTTTATTTGGTAAACAATGGGAAACAATTGATAATTGAATGAACAACAATGGGCTGTTAACATAAAATTCATGGTTGGCTATGTACATGAAAGCACAAGGACAAGGAGGCTAAAACTAAAAGTATGTGTGGTATTTTTCTGCATATATGTGTGTAGATAGGTACACACATACACATGTACATATATGTATACTATACAATATACACATAGACACATACATACTCATATGTACGTGTGCATATATGTATATGTGTGTATGTGTGTGTATATATGTAAATGTAAATGTATATGTATATGTACATGTACAGGTACATGTATAGGTATGCATGACTTTCCCAATAGAAGTCAGTTCTTGTTTGGAATGGATTTAAGCCATGTCTAGCATCCCTATTTTCTCCACCTCTTACTCTTTATCAGTGCCAGCAGAGTATAGTACGAGGAGCATTACTCATACTGTCTCTTAATGCAGCACTTAACCTTACTTGTCACAGTTTCCGGAGGGAGATCAAGAGCATTGAAATTATGTAGGTGGCCCAATAAATCATGGTCACTTTTTGACATGACCATACAAAGCAACTGGAAAAAAAAACCTTGCCACAATGTCAGCTGAAAGTTGAAATACGAAGTTCTAACATATTAATTTTCTCTTTTTGTTGTCATCCAGATTTTCTCTCCATCCCCAAGGTTTGTCTAGGTGAATAGGAAAGTAGGCTTCACAACTCGACAGGCTAAATAGCTTTGCACGGCTATACTTGAAACGTGAAACAAAAGAAATGAAAACAGAACCAGACTTTAACATGGTGATTTTAAAGTGAAAGAATGGAGCTAATCTCACCCAATGGGGAGAATAAGAGCTCATGTTTATGTAGCACGTTGGGATTTACAACATCCTTTCCCCGCAACAACATCCTCTGTTATGCAGATAATGAAGCATCTTTATTATCCCCATTTTACAGATGAGGCAATAGAGGCCCAGAAAGCTTAGTGAGCTGCTCAGAGACATGTACCTATTAAGTGATGGAGCTGGGGTGCAAACCTATATCTTTCCTGACTCCAAGTCTAGAATTTTTCCTACTCTGCTGTTATTTAAATAAAAAAACAAAAACAATGGACAGATGGATGGGCCAGACAAGTGACTACTTTGACATTTGCCCTGTGTATATGTTTGTGTGATTTTGCTTTGTTTGGTAAAGCAAGTCAGAAGTGTAATGTATGAAAATGAGCCATTTTCTGCAAAATTATACAGTTTCCCTTAGACATTTTTTCTTCCTTATTTCAGTGGCCTAGCTAGAACCTTGTATTCCTTTACCTGTTGTTAACAAGAATCTCTGGTAAAGACATTTTTTTCCCTACCTCAAACTTAAGACTCCCCAGTTTTGAAAAGGCTATTTGGATACTATTTATACTCATGGAAAGAAAGAAAAGGATTTCTCCACTTTCTCCTGGGGAACAAAGCTGCATGAGTAATTTTATCTTTCAACAGACTGAGAAACTACCTGACTTTTTCAATAAGTAGATATATCTTACAGCTTTAGAGGATTGAGTTGGAATGCATGTGTAGTGTAACAGAGGTAGATGAAGCCTTTAAATTTCTTGTTAACAATTTATTATTGAATTTGTAACAGCTTGAATTAGGAGCATAGGCTTATAACTGAAAGGGACCTTAGATGACCTCTATTTCACACTCTGATTTTTACAGATGAGGAAAGTGAGGCCCAGAGAAGTTGTCACTTACCCAAAGCCTCACAGGTAATAAATGGCAAAGTTGGATTTGGAATCCAGATTTTCTGATTCCATATCAGTTTTTCCACCATATCATAATGAGCAGTTAGGGGCCACTTTTAACTACTATTGCAAGCTCCTGAACTGGGCCTTTATTTGTTCTCTGGCCTAAGGACTCCCTAGCCTGGCAGGGGCTACCTGAGCAGTAGTTACATCTAAGTTGTCACCGTACAATAACCCTTATTTCTCCCGGTTTGGAATGTACTTTTCTAATCCCATATGTTTTCATCAACAGAAATGGCAAGAGAATCTGTTACTTTCTGATGGTACTGCTCAAACTGACCTATCCCATTGGTACTATCCCATTGTTACTTATCATTTTTTTCTATTATATTGAACTGGAAGGAAAATTGGCAGTGGTAGCTAACTCGTCAGTATCCGGTGTTTGCTTTATTTGACATTTGTGTATCATGGACATTTTTATGTGTAACATACAATCACTATTAATTCAGTAAACGATGTTTAGAGAGTGTTAGGAGGGACTTCAAAAGACCCATCCAAACATTACACAACATACTCTCTCCACCTAAATCCTCATAATTTTTGTGAGGGATCTACTTACTGAAAGTCAGTTAGTTAGTCTGTTTATGTAATCTTCGGTCATAAGACAGTCTGCAACAATGAGTATAATCTGTTTTTGGAGTTCTGAATTAATCCATAATATCATTATAATTCATACAATTCTCTCTGGAATAAACTGCAAGGATAATGTTTAAGAAAGAATGATGAAATCTTCCAGGGGGAGGAGAAAGGGGAGAGTTAGTCTGTTTTATACAGAGAAAAAAATTCAACAGGGACTGGAGGAGAGAAAGATGACAAAGCTTGCACAGTATTGTGTTTCCAAAGTGATAGACTTAAGAGAATTGGATCTCTGGTTGCTAAATTTTCCTGACTTTTCAGTGGAGAGCTGGCTCGGGTTTCATGCTAAGATTACAGCAAGAGCAGAAAATTCTTTCCATCTCAAATGCAAATAATAAATCCCGGGTCGGGGTGAAGGGGGTGGGGGGAACTGGGTTACCGGGCCATGAATAAACTAGGGCTGAACATGCCATTTAAAATGCAGAATTCTAATACAAAGGTCCTGCTCTGGCGCCTTAAGATGGCACAGAGGTGAAACTGGGCTATTAAAGGTGATGCCAGTGAAACACAAACTCAGGCAGGCTTGATCAAGCTGATAAGACTTTAAATATGGCTTTGGGGACATACTGGAAGCTGTTGTCTGAGGTCAGGACAAAGTGAGTTTGGAGAGACTGCTACCTACAGGTGTGGCCACTAAATGATGAATTATTTTCAACCACAGTAACTCATGAAGACTGTTTCCTAAGACATTGGAAGGATTGCAATGGTGGGATTAGAGTCCAGGGTGGACAAAATCACAGATCTTTGAAATGATGATGTATGATTCTCAGAAAAACAAATAAACAAACAATTTTGAGGAAGGGGGGTAAATCTTAATGGTACAGATAATGACCATGTCTATACAACTGAATACCAGAGGAAATTGGAATTCTTTCCATTTGCACTGATACAGGACACTCTACCAGATGTCCTAGTTAAAGACAAGGGAGAAGTAGAAAGCAACCTTTTGACACAGAAGATTTAGGTTTGAGTCATATCTGTGAGTTATTTCTAATATCCAGTGGTGTGCCAATACTAGTTTGGAAGGGCTCTTGAGAGTTAAATGTTAAATTTTCAATATGAGCAGATACACCTCCAAAATTGGTAAGCACTACAAATCAGTGCTATATTTATTATTTTATTGATTGTATAGACTTAAGAGAGTGAAGGAGAAAATGTTAACAAAGTAGATTAAACTTAAAAGCTTGTTAGACATACAATGAACCTCCCCTCCCACCGCAAATGTTAAACATTTACCAGCATACCCCTACGAATATCTAACATTTCTATGTTGTTGTTGTTGTTCAGTCGTGCCTGACTTTTCAAGACCTCATTTGGGGTTTTATTGGCAAAGATACTAAAGTGGTTCACCATGTCCTCCTCCAGATCATTTTACAGATGAGGAAACTGAGGCAAACTGGAGCATTCTCTCCAAACTGGGTGACTTGCCCAGGGTCACCCAGCTGGTGTCCGAAGGTGGATTTGAACTCAGGTCTTTCTGACTCTAGCCCTGCGGCTCTATCCACTGTGCCATCTAGCTGCCCTAACATTTCTATAGCACCTTACATATATTAATTTCATTTGGTCCACACAATAGTATCACGAGATAGGTGCTATTATTATCTTCATATTACAGATAGGGAAATGGAGGCATCATGAGTTTAAGTGACTTACATAGCTAGTAAAAATATCAGAGGCAGAATTTGAACTCAGGTCTTCCTGAGTCCAAATCCAATATTTTATACACTCTACTACCTTGCTGCATATTTACTAGCTCTATAAATCTGGGCTACTCACTTAACTAACCTCTCAGAGCTCTAATGTTCTCATTGGTAAAAAGAACACAATAATTCTTCCGCTATCTACATCACTGGGTTTTTGTGAGGAAGTGTGGTCCAGTGGAAATGTGTCAGATTTGGGTTGGGTGACCTGGATTCCAATTTTTGACACTGTTTCCTATTATATGATGTTGGGCAAATCATTCACCTTCCCTGATCCTCAATTTCCCCATCAGTAAAATAATAGGGTTGGTCTAGATTTCTTTTAATATCTTTTCCAGTTCTAAATTTATAATCCTATAACTCTAAATGAGATTATATGTATATGACACACTCTGTAAGTCTAAAAGGCTGCCAGAATGAATGATTAATGTGTATACCTAGTATGAAGATAAACTAACAAATGACAAATGCCCAGGCCACAAATCCAAATCCAAAATGAGTCTTCAACAAATCAACTCTATTGGAATTGGAGCATCATCACAGATAAAAGTATTGCTTATAATTGGCCAGATATACCATTGATCCACAAAAATTTAAGAACATTTTTAGTGGATGTAACCTTACCCAAAGGTCATAACCTCCATTTTACATGGAGTGAAAAATCTTTCAAAATATGCTTTATAGAATAAATGAAATAGTGTGAAAATAGGATGAAGAACATCTCAAACCTGTTGTCCTTTTTGCTCTTGGAGAAATGCTTTTCTTGAACTTAAGTGAGCTCTCATATTAATACTTTTATTGAAGCAGTCAGTTGATACAGTGGATGGAGTGTTGGATGTAAAATCAGAAAGATCTGAATTCAAACCTTCCCTCAACTTACTAGTTGTATGACACTGGGTAAGACATTTGATCTCTCTAAGCCTCAATTTCTTCATCTGTAGAATTGGGATAATAATAGCACCTACCTCCCAGGGTTATTGAGACAATCAAATGAGATGATGTATGCAAAGTGCTTTTTAAAACTTTAAGTGTTATGTGAATGCTAACTATTATTCAATTATAAAAATCAATCACTTTATCCACTCTAGAATAATCCACCAAGTACTCACCATAAAAGAACAATTACAAGAAAGTAACTTGTTCTAAGACCATTTCTATCTGAACTTCATTGAATATAATGAGGTGAGAAGACTGAGGATAACAACACAATCATCCTTTCCACATTGTGACTTTCCCCATTGTGGTTTCAACATATCATGGATTGGAATAAGAAATGAAATGGTAATTTTTGGGAGTTTTGTGGAAGCCACAGATGACATGCCAAGGCCAGCATATGACACAGAAAAAGTTTAGAAACTCAGAGATGCATAAAATATATGTATAGTATTGTATAATATTAACAGATTTTTATCTTTTAATAACATAATAAGTCAGATTTCTTCTCTGGTAGAAAGGGATGGCCAAAAATTTTACACGGATTTTCCAGGGCACCATGCCCCTAACCGCCAAGATGTGGAAGGGATAATTTTAATAATAGACAACACACACATTTTGAACAGCAAAATGGATGATGATGGATTTAGAAAGTATTCATATAAAAACCTGTAAAATATCAATGAAACAGTTATCATCTTCCCAAGGCAGCTGTGAAAAGATTAACCCTTTCATTTAAAAAAAGTATTAAGTGTGAGACCAAAAGGTGAAAAACTTACAGAAATACTTCATAAACAGATAGCACTCCCCAGAGCCATAGTACATGCTCCTGGACTTATTGAATGTAACCAGTATTGGTTTATCTCTAGATGTAGCCTATGAAATGGCTAAGATCCAAGTGAGGAACTAAATGACCCTCATGGGCATCATCCACATGAACTCAACCAACAATGTGTTGACAACCGTACAAATAGCTGAGTCATGGATTTCTTTTTAAAACAGAAGTGAAGGGATTCATGACAGTAACACAAGACCATATCCAGTACTTACTGATCAGTACAGATTTTTCAAGGAAATAGTAGAAGATATGTGAGGGTTGAAAAAATTTTGTACCAGCTAAATACCAAGAAAAACTGATAAAGTGGCTAGACGTAGGCATCAAAATCTCACTCTTCTTCATAAAATAGCAGAATAAATATGAATCTCCCACATCCTTGAAAATACAATAGATAAACTCACTTGGAACCAGAATCTCATCACAGACAAAACTATTTTTGATAGTTTCCTAGACATAAAATTGAATTACAAATATTTTTAAAGTTTTATTTTTTATTATGATCCTAACAATCATCAATAAACACAAATGTTTCAATATACAAAGAACAAAAGAGAAGATAAGAAACTGAACTTCTGTTATATACAATTTGGTTTTTAAAATATATTATTAAACTTAACAAGGGAGTAACAAAATTGCTCTACTGTTCCATTTGTGTTCCATTCTGCTCTTCTGTTTTCTTCAGTCTTTAAAAAATGTTTTACTGATGCTCTTTTTAAAATTTTTCTGTGTACTAATTTACTCTTTCCTCCATAAAAGTCTTCCTTTGGAATACACACACACACATACACACACAAACACATACATGTATATGTATGTGTATGTATATGGTTAGACAAAATCAATGCATTAGCTATGAGTTTTCAATAGGTACCACTATAACGAATATTTATAACTGCCAACTAATAATGACTTGGTTTAAGGATATTTCTAAATAAACTCTATCAGCTTTCTCCTCTCTAGCCATCTCCTTCATAGCCTAGCCTCACCAATCTCCTTGCTGCCCACCCCTGAGACCATGGTGGCTTTTTATCCATTTTTATCCATGGCAACCTTTTACTGCCAGAACTTCTGACCATGGAGTCCTTCTGTTCTGATTGATGATTGCCTCTCCCCAACCATTACTTCCGAAAAGCCCCAGCCATGTTTCATTTTACTGCCTATTCTCTGTTCATGTTTTCTGCAGCCTGGCCAACTGCCTTACTGCTGCATAGGCCCTTTTCCTCTCTTCCCACCTGTCACCATCCTCCCCACTTCCCCTGCCCAGTTCTGGAACCATGAATCATGATCAGATCAACTCTGTCATTATTTCTGGATGATGTTTAAAAATCAATTCCTCTGTGGCCCCACTGACTCTCTGCAACTTTCTTAACCAAAGTGCTCCTCCCAATTATTCCCCTCAAATGTGAACTTTTTGAGGGCGAGGGCTGTCTTTTACTTTAATATTTATATCTCCAGTGCTTAGTTTAGCTCTCGGCACATAGCAAGCACTTAATAAGTGGTATTCATTCATTCATTCATTCATTCATTCATTCATTCAAAGCAAGACATTTGACTTGTTCTCCACTCACCCTAACTGGGTGGTCTCCAGAGCACAAATGGCTACTTCCCCTACTTCAGGTTTGTCCATCAACAAACATTTTTACAAAATTTATTTATCTATTTACTTATTTATTTATAAAAACATTTATTTTTAATTTTTATTTATATATAATATAATAAATATATTTATAATAGGTATTTGTATTAAGTTATAATAAACACATTATTTTAATATTCATTAATTTAAAATAATATGTATTAATATAATATACAATGATATATGTTTTATATATTCATTTATATATTATTTAATATACAATATTTATATATTATTTAACAGAATTAGTTATTGATATATAATAAAATATAAATGTAAAATATATAAATATAGTATAAATAAATCTAATAAATGATTATTTAATTTTTCTTTTTAACATTTCTTTTAAATTTTATTATTTATTTACTTTAAAAATTCACTTTAAAAACATTTTAAGTACCAAATTCTCTCCTCTCTCCAGCCCCTTCCCCACCCATTGAGAAAGCAAGCAATATGATACCCATTATACATGTGAAGTCATGCAAAACATATTTCCATACCAGCATTTTGTAAAACAAAAAACTATAAAAATGAAGAAAGTAAAAAAAAACTATGCTTCAATCTGAACTCAGCATTCTTTAGTTCTCTTTCTGGTGGTGGATAGCATTTTTTATTACTGGCCTTTTGAAATTGTCTTGGATCATTGAATTGATCAGAGTAGCTAAGTCTTTCGCAGTTGATTATCGTTACAATATTTCTATTATTCTGTACAATGTTCTCCTGGTTCTGCTCACTTCATTTTACATCAGTTTATATAAATCTTCCCAAGTTTTTTTTCTGAAACTAGCCCCTTAATTTTTTCTTATAGTACAATAGTATTCTATCACAATTATATACCACAACTTGTTCAGCCATTCCTCAATTGATGGGCATCCTCTCAATTTCCAATTCTTTGGCACTACAAAGAGAGCTCCTATAAATATTTTTTGTACATATACATCCTTTCCCCTTTTCTTGATCTCTTTGGGATACAGATCTAGTAGTGCTATTGCTGGATCAAAGGGTAGCACAGTTTTATAACCCTTGGGATATACAAATATTTCTTGCTTTATATAAATTGGCATTATGCAAATTTGACTTTATGTAAAGAATTCTTAAAGATAATATTGCTTGCAATCATCAGATATATAAGGAAAAAAAGGAGAGCCACTGTCCAACCATCTCTCAATAGCTTCATAAAAAGTTGCACAGCCAACCACCTGTGATAAAGGCTAGGTGCAGTGGGAAAGGGTTGACATATAGAACACTTATGCTAACTTTACTGCACAGTACTGTGTATACTTTATCATTAACTTTACCTTTTGTTCCATAATTCTGTTTATTATCATGATACAGTATTTAATATATCTGCATTTTAGTACATTTTATGACTTGCGAAAAGGTATTATTTTGTGCATGACTTTGTTATATAGGCTAAGTGAAGTGGGTGGATAGGGGCAAATTCCCATTACATAGATGTCTGTGAAATGGTCCATTTACATAAAGTGAAAACTGTCTGTAATTTCAAATTGTTCTATAGAATGCTTGGACCAGTTCACAGCTCCAGCAGTGCATTAGTGTCTCTACTTTTCCACATCCTTTCAGCAGCGTTTGTCATTTTCCTTTTCCGTCATGTGAGTCAATCTGATAGGTTTGAGGGGTAGTAGGATTTTTTTGATGCTGTCAGCTTGAGTCCCCATTCTGGTATGCATTCTCCACAATATAAACCAATTTAGTGTCATTGATATCAGTGATTAGCACCCCAATATCAACTTGACCATTGGCTTTCTCCTCAATCACTAATAAACATCAATTACTATTTAGCATTAACCAATTACTAATTAACATCAATTAAGTTTTACAAAGGGGTATTTACTGAAAAAAATAGAGCAAGAACAGAAGTGTAAACACATCCCTCTGAAAGCTCTTTCCTCTATACTTTGGTCTTTGCAGAGTTGGCTCAAACATAGGGTACTTCCTATGGGGCTATTGTGAAGTTCCTATAAGATGATATACGTAAAATGATTTGCAAATTATAAAAGGCTACAAAAAAGGTAGGCAGATAGGTGGCACAATGAATAAAGTATTGAGTCTGGAGTCAGGAAGAACTTGTTCAAATCCTGACTCAGACACTTACTAGCTGTGTAACTGAGGGCAAGTCACTTAACCTCTGTTTGCCTCAGTTTCCTCAACTGTAAAATTTGGAATCATAATAATAGCACCTATTTCCCAAGGTTGCTGTGAGGATCAAATGAGATATTTCAATTTCAATAAATATTTATTAAACACCTACTAGATGCCAGGAATTGTTAGGTGCTCAAGATACAGATAAGAAAAGAAGACAAGGAACAGTTTACAATCTAATGCAGGAAGACAACTTACAAAAAGAAACTAAAAGGGGGAGGGGAGATCACCCGAGTATCCTATATGGAATCAAAACCAAGCAGAACTACTGATGGAAAATGGAAAGTTATGTGGACAGTTGGCAGTGTGCCTTATATTTCTTCAGTTTTCTCATATGCAAAACTGAAGAAAATCAAGGGTCATTCAGGTAAATAGTAGAAATGGGATTCTAGTCCCTAGGGCCTTTGACTCCAAATCTAATGCTCTTTCTACTATATCTTAAATTTAATAAATACCTACTATGTGCCAGGCATTGTGCTAAGTGCTAAGGATACAAGAAGAGGAAAAAAGAACAAAAAGACAGTCCCTTACCTCAAGGAGCTTACAATCTAATGGGGGCGGGACAACATGTAAACAAATATATACAAAGCAAGCTATATACAGAATAAACAGGAAATAATTCAGAGAAGGAAAGCACTGGATTTAAGAGGCATTAGGGAAGGCTTCCTGTAGAAGGTGGGATTTTAGTTGGGACTTAAAGGAAGCCAGAGAGGTCAGCAGTCAGAGTGGAGGAGGGAGAGCTTTGCAGGTCTGGGGGGCAGCCTGGTTGCTCCTGGAACAAGACACTCATCTCTCAGACCTATTAGAATGCAAACTTCTTAAAGACAAGACCCTTGTTTTTCTCTTTCTTTGCATCCCTGGCCCTTAGTAAAGGGCATGGCTTATAGTGGGCACTTGTTTATTTATTTGATATAGTAATTGCTTAATAAAGGCTTATTGACTGATAAAAAAACTATGAAAAACTGAATCTGTTTCTGTACTCCAGAACTTCTTCCCGTGTTCCCTTCCTGTGGAAGCTTTTTGAGGGCTGACTCTTAGCACCAGCCATCCTTTGTATCGCATTATTTTAAAAAAAATTTTTGGAGGCAATCGGGATTAAGTGACTTGTCCCGGGTCACACAGCTAGTAAGTGTCTGAGGCTGGATTTGTATTGTATTACATTTTATTATCCTTGACCTTTACTCTGACCGATTAGCTTCTAATTTTACTTCTGCCTACTTTCAAACTCTACTTATACTGTTGTCTGTCCCCTTTCATAATAGCTTAACTTCTCATTCTTTATCCTTCCTAGTTGACCATTAAACATCTATTTGCCTGTTGCTGAATCCCCACTAAGCCAGTTTATAAAAGTACTAGTGGAGGAGCCTGCGGGAAAGAAGTCACATACTTTATTTTAAACATTCCACATCCTAATTCCATCCAGGGGTGGGGGACCTGTGGCCATATGTGTCCCTCTAGGTCCTCTAGCAAGGCCCGAAGGGCCACAAGTTCCCTACCCCTGCGTTAGACTGTTAGCTCCTTGAGAATAGTGACTGTCTTTTACACTTCTTTGCATTCCCAGCATTTAGTACAGTGCCTGGTATATAGTAGGTGCTTAATAAAAGCTTGTTGATTGACTGACAAAAAAAACTTCCAATCCCTAGACCTCCAGAATGTATATGCTCATTCCTGGGAGAAGTAATTGTGTTTCTTAGCTTCAGTTTCCTCATCTGTAAAATGGTAATAATAATTGTACCTACCTCACAAGGTTGTTGTGATGATCAAATGAGAACAGATATGGAAACTACTTTGCAGACTTTAAAGCACCATATAAATGCTATTATTATTATTATTATGTTGTTATTGTTCAGTCATTTCAGTCATGTCTGACTCTCCATGACCCCGTTTGGGAGGTTTTTTTTTTTTTTGGCAAAAATACTGGAGTGGTTTGCTATTTCCTTCTCCAGCTCATTTTACAAATGAGGAAACTGAGGCAAACAGGGTTACATGAATTCCCGAGGGTCACATAGCTAGGAAGTGTCTGAGGCCAGATTTGGACTCATCAAAATGAATTTTCCTGACTCCAGACCTGGCGCTCTATCCATGTGCCACCTAACTGCCCTGTTATTATAATTATTATTATAATCATCGTTATTGTTGAGGTCATTGTAATTATTATTATTGATTAATTATTGTTGTTCAGTTGTGTTGATCAATGATGGAGTGCAAACTAGCTTACTTAGCCCATTTCTAGCTAGCTCTGGACCCCAGGTCATACTTTACCTTCTCATTCCACAGAACTATGTATCTAAACCATTCTTCCATTTGCCTTCTGCTACACATAGGCGCCACCCCCATCCTTCTCCCCCACCACTTTCGTTTCCTTTTCTGGGAACAGTAATTAAATCAACAGTACTATTGTTTTTGGAAAGGATGAGTCAATTGATTGATTTATATGTCAACTCACCATTCCTATGATTCCCTAGACAAACCAAAACTCTCTTCCCTTCTTACAATGCCCTTTAATGTATTGTTCTGCTGTTAGAATATAAGCTCCTTGAGGGCAGGGACTATTTTTTTATATTTGTACTTAGCACAGTACCTGGCTCATAATAAATCCTTAATAAATGGTTTTTAATTTTATTCATTCATTCATTCATCTTTGGGGCTAAGTGAGGCTTTCTGTGCACCTCTGCTGAGTATAGTTACTTACATATTATTTTGTACAAATGTCCTCAGTATTTGTGGCTGCTCTGGACACATTATTAACTAAGTGAGCCAATTGATTGTCTAGCCCAGTTTCCATAGTCACATTAAATGTCAATTGGAAAAGACAGGTTTTTTTTTTCCCAAGCAGTTTACAATGCATTTTAGTTCCCTTTCCCTCTACCACCCTGTGGTTTTGGTAACTGTATTAAAATGATTGGGAAAAAAGTGTTGTCTGATGAGATTAAAATGTGCAGCTTCTGATAAACTGTGACCAGTTCTTGGCTTTTGCAAGAACTGGGCATATTAAGATGTCATTATATGTTTTATCACTTTTCCTTCCTAACATGACTTTAATGCTGTGTTCAAAGAACATTACTCAATACACTGTCAAGCTTGCTGAACTTTGAAGCCATTCTTTACTGGAGCATGTAATATTCATCCGTACTTTATAATGCTTGCTTTTCTGTAATTTACCAGAAAAAAAGTGTTTTACTGTGGGCAAATCATTTTAGTCAGGCAATCTGTGTCTGTGGAAAAGTGGGAAAAAATAATTCCCATTTTAAAAGTGCTTTCTTCACAGCCCTGTAAGGCAAGTAGCATGGATATTACTGTACCCATTTTACAACAGAGGAAATTGAGGCACAAACAGGGTAAGTCTTGCTCAATGTTCATACAACTAGTAATTGATAGGTTCAGAATTTAAATCCAGGTCACTGATTGTAAGTCCAGTGTTCTTTCTATAATGCCATGGTTGTTTCTATAATACTTTAGAACCTCTCTTATTTTAGATGGAAAATAAGAGTATTTTTATAGTATAGTATTTAATAAGACTTTTTAAAATAGTATAGTATTTAGTAATATTGGGGCAGCTGTGGATAGAGTGCCAGACCTGGAGTCAGAAAAACTCATCTTCCTGAATTCAAATCCATCCTTAGACACTTACTAGCTGTGTGACCCTGGGCGAGTCACTTAACCCTGTTTGCCTCAGTTTCCTTGTCTGTAAAATGCTCTGGAGAAGAAAATGGTAAACCACTCCAATCTCTTTGTCAAGAAAACCCAAAATGGGGTTATGAAGAGTTAGGCATGACTGAAAAATACTGAAAAATGAAAAATTTAATAAGATTACAAGTCACTAGTCACACTACTAAGCTAAGTCTTAGAGACTTGTCAAATGTGTTATCCTGCTTAGGGTGTAGCAAGAAATGTGGTCTGGTTTAGCTGTGTGAAAGGATAGCTCTAGGAGAGGAACTGAGAGGGAATGAATTTTTGCTGAAGAAAGTGGGATCTAAGAGAGAAAGAAGAAAAAATATTTTGAGGACAGATACTCTGGTAAAAGAGGGTATTGAAGAGTCTGTCTGGAAATTTTTATGAATAGGAATTCTTCCTCCTGTTCCCTTCTAATTCTTGCCCGTTCTCTAAAGCCCAATTCAAAAGCCCCCTCCTTCAAGAATTCTCCCCCACCCCATACTCCCAGATGATAACAGCTTTTGGCACATTACTTCCACGTTAGATGCAATTATTGCATATTGTAGTTATTTCTATAGTTATTTATATGTGGAACGTGCCCCTATTGGACTGTAAGCTCCACTGGGTCAGGGATAATTTTTTAACTATAGTTTATACCTTAGTCACTGCCCACACTCCCTGTTCCTATAATATTGCTCAGAATTTGATAGAATCTAATCTTCTTGAAAATGGGAATCAAATTTTTTTTTCTTCTATTTTGTTTTTGTCTCCCCACTGGCTAGCAGAGTGTCTCGCATATACTATATGTTTGTTGATTGATGGGAGAAAATTAATAAATGTTTTTCTAATTGAATTGAATTCTCTGGGATTAGAAATAAAAAGCAAAAGAATTCTTATGACTTTTTCCAATTTGACAGTCATTTAAATGAAAACAATGAGAAAAGAGGATGGATCTCCTGTGAAAGTGTATTAAAAAGGCTCCTTTTTAGTTTTTCTAGAAATATTAAGAAATAATATTTTTTTTCTAAAATGTTTTTGGGAAAAGCCCCTTGGAAAGGTGGGTTATTGATTGGGGCAAAAGAACATACAGAATTTTCTTGTGAAAATGAATCAAGGGTGATAACCAAATCAGTCAGTCAGTCAATAAACATTAGTATGAATATTTTTTCCTTCAACACCTCTTTCCATAGTGTTCACTTAAATTGTGCCTCGCATGATTTCCTTGGTGTGGGGGAACTCTTGGTGTGTAATCTCTTTACACCAGTAGATTATGCTTATTGGGTGTTTATTTATAGCCTATATAATACATTAGAAAAAAGGGGAGAGGGAAGAACTGAACTTGCATATTTGAAATAAAAATGAGATTGATCTGGGGGACTGTGAATAGTTTGCTTTGTGTTTATGAACTATGTATTTCATTTCTTACCAGACTGCACCCAGGACTTATCTGCATGCCCTGGAAACTTCTTCATCCTTGAAGATTACTCTAGCTCTTGAATTCACTCCTTGGAAGAATTCTTCCTGCCCTTAACCTTCCTCTGATGGGATGGCTCCTTCCAGAACCCCTATCTAAAGAGGGTACCCTGGTCAGCCATGTCTTATTCTTTTCCAAGGATACCCAAGACTTTCTCTGACACTCCCCAGACCTGGGACCTTTATCCCTCCCATTCCCTTCTCCCCCCACCCCCAGATTCTTTTTATATCTTATCTTCCACCATTACACTATTAGTACCTTGAGAGCAAGGACTCTTTTTGCTTGTATTTGAATTCCCAGGGGTTAGCACAGTGCTTGGCACACAGTAAGTGCTTAATAAATGCTTGCTTGTTGACTTATGAAACAATGCAAAAAACTTTAAATTATTCTCTGGAATATTCAAACTTTAAAGACCATAAACATTTATTTTGGAATCCAGGCCACTGAGTTTTTTTTTCTTAAAGGTAAAAGATTCTCCTTTTTTCCCCATGCCAGTCAGATAGAAATTTTGAAGTGTCTTTTTTTCACCACCCATTCCAATATACCATCTCTGAAATGGGAAATGTGTGGTATTGATCCTTCATGATCTAAGGACTTCGTTATAAGTAAAATTATACCTGGATGTTATCAGCCAGATCTTACTTTTTCATTCAATAACTTTTCTTTAAAAGACTCAGGGTCAGAACAAGTTTGGCTTTGGTTATCCATTAGCAATTTGACCTTCCAGCTCTAATTTTGCCATTTTATGGAGCATAAGTGTCTTTTAAGATACAACAGAGGTATATCAGAGAGCCCTTCATCATTCACCCATATACACAAGAGAATTTCTTCAGTTAGACTGCATTGCGCTGCTCTGTCTCATGGTTTCTCTTGAGGCTTGTGGAGTTAATGAAGTAAAGCAAAATCTCTGAGCAAAATGATTTTAGTCCCTAGTGGGGCAGGTATATTGTAGGGGATGATGCACAGACATGGAAAGATGTCACATAGCCCAAAGACAAAGATACCTGGCCAAGTTCTGAGCCAGGGTGGGGGTGAAGAGCTTAATCATGGAGCTTGGTAAATACTTTATCTTTACATTATTGAAATAGTTCTTGACTCCCAGCTTAGGTTTTAAGTACACTGTTGGCCAAACTGGCTATTAATACGAAGAAAAGCAGTAGCAGTATTCATCACAATCCACTCCTCTTTTGGAAACACATGTCTGTTAGGGTAAATTCATCATGGAATCATAGTTTTAGAGCCAGAAGGGACTTCAGAATTCATGGAGGCCGGCTTTCTCGTTTTATAGTTTATATCTCCTCATTCAGAGGAAACTGAAGCACAGGTTTAATAGTGACTTGCCCAAGGTCACATAGAGAATAAGTTTCTGGAGAGAGTGGGTAGTGAAAGTCAATCTGGGCTATAACTTAGCTGTTCTCTATGTTCATGGGATCCAGGAAGGTGAATCAGGTGTGTTTCTTTGTTATTAAACCAGGTGATTAGTATCTGGATTAGTAGCTATTCTTTCGATATGTAATCGTGCAATTGTGTCTGAATTGGGGAAGCAGAAAGGTTCTCTGGGGAAAACAAGATTGGAACCCAAGTCAGACTATTTTCACCTAGAAGGCTAGACAAATTCCCATGATGCCAGAGCAGTGGTGGAACTCTCACAGATGAGGCTTCTGGAGAGCTTCTGATAGCCTCTGTGCTGTTATTAGAATCACAGGATCCAGGATTGGTAGGCATTTGACGCATCATCTTGGGTGTCTAAGAACAGCCTCAGAGAGGGAAATGAATTGTCTAGTGTCATACGGTAATAAGAAGTGGAGGCAGGATTTGAACCCAAGGTCTTTTCTCATTAAAACAAAACTGTAGAGTGGGTGGGGGATGAGGTGGGGAAGAAAATAAACAACAAATTCGACAAAGTGTGGAATATGAGGCTTTTCTCTGATTCATATTTCCGTTACTGGCTCTGAATATTTTATCTCAGACAAGAGAGTCCAGCATCCTGTTTGAGGGATCTAATAAGTGTGGATTAAGGATCTACATTCAGCAGTTTGCTGCCCTGTGGTCCTAATAACAACTGTTGGCCATGTCTGAAAGAAAGCAGGGTTAAATCCTGATTGCCCAGTAGCCTTTATGAGTGTCTCCTGTAAAAATTTTCCAGCAGCACGATTATACTCTTTTTGTTTACGTGTAGCATTTATTGTGCTAAGTGAATGGAAAAAGCTTGTCTCATTTTTTCTAAATAAATGTAAGTTATGTGATAACTGGGGTATTAACATTCTAGATACACCACAGAGACAAATTTTCAACAGCACACTCTTTCTATTACATCCTTAAGCAGCAAAGCATAAACATTACCCTTGAAATGCTGAGCATACACATTTTTTCTAATAGCAAGAGAACCAAAAAAAACCAAAAAACAAACAACAAACAAACCCCGCCCCCCCCAAAAGCCTCTTCTCCCGCTACAAAAAGTTCAGTTCCTGACTGGAAAGAGTGAGAACTACATGCCCACAATTTCCATTTGCAATACTCCTAATTGTATCTCCTTAAATACATTTTTATGTGTGGTTACAAATAGCCGCTCCAATCATGTCAATATTCATAAGCACATATTTTCAACTTTCTACATACGTAGGCCCAGAGGGGAACATTTTGAGTGTGATGGGATATTGTATAAAGCAGTTGCTGCCTTGGAAATGGATCATTTCATAAAGTAGTGCTGTAAATATTTTTGTTCAGCATACCAAGGTTCATTTGACAGGTCCCCACACTCCTCTGCCTCTGCTGAGCTGGGCACATTTCATTTCTTCTTCAGGCCTTGGCAGTGTTGAAGTGGTTTGCTCCATATAACAATGTTCTATGCTGCATAGCAAAGCGCATGAATCAAATAATGATCACAGTCTCTTGTCATGGCTGTAGAAAAGTGCGCTTCTCTACTTGAGTACTTCATTCTCCCAAAGGAATGGCATTTCCCCACTCCATTTTGATTCTTCAGTTTGGTTTAAAGTTAAATTGCCTTATGCCAGAATTATAGGATTATCTTTTAAATTAGCATCATGTTGGCTTTGTCTTTTGGGCAAAGACTTGGTAGAATTAAAGAATCTTGGATTTGGAAGAGACCTCAAAAGTCAGCTGGAAGAGAAGGGAGATTGAATGGCCTGGGTACTTCCTGAAATTGTGGTTCCAGGTAGGAACTCACTAATTGGAGGGGTAGAGCCACTGGCAGGGTAAGAGGGCTATGAGGTAGAGGTAGAAAAGTCCCGAGAGTCAGGATTAGAACTGGGAAAGAAGTGTTACTACTATTATTACTATTATTCTTAAAATGCTAAGGCCATATTTAACAGATCTTTTGTCCTGCTATACCTCTCCTATCCAACATTTGATTTTCTTTTTTCTTTTTTTTTAACCTAAGTGCAAGACTTTATATTTATCTCATTAAATTTAATCTTATTAGGTCAGGTTCTTTGTTCTAACCTGTCAAGATTGTTTGAATCTGAGGGTCTGTCATACAGCAAGTTAGCTGTCCCTCCTAACTTTGGGTCATTTACAGATTTGATAAGCTGGTAACCTTTGTTGAATTGTCTTTGACTAGCTTGTCATTGGGAATCATAACTGTAGACCAGATCTAGAAGAAAGCTTAGAGAATATAGAGCCAAACACTGATTTTTTATAAGTGAGGAAACCTAGACCCAGAGATCCTAGCATCTGCTAATTCAATGAATTTAACCAACATTTTAATTATGTGCCTATAATATGCAAGGCACTGTCTTGTGGGCTATAGATAAAAAGAAAAAAATAAAATAGTATTTGTCCTTAGTATTTGTCCTTGGGCAGCTAAGTTGCACAGTGGATAGAGTGCCAGGCTTGGAGTTAGGAAGAATCATCTTCCTGAGTTCAAATCTGGCCTCAGACACTTATTAGCTAGTATTATCCTAGGCAAGTCATTTAACTCTGCTTGCCTCAGTTTCCTCATCTGTAAAATGATCTGGAGAAGGAAATGGCAAACCACTCCAGTATCTCTGCCAAGAAAACCCCAATGGCGTCACAAAGAGTCAGGCATGACTGTAACAACAACAAAATTTGTCCTTGGGGAGCTGACATTCTACTTGGGGGAACACCATTCCCATTTTACAACCTCAGTGGGGTGCTAAGCTGTATTGAAGCTTGAATGATCTTGGTAATTATCTGTGGTGACAAATTTATCATTAGAGCTCACTCAAGACACTTGTGTTTGCCCTTACCAAAACTAAAATCTCAAGAAGATTTGCACCCATCTAAAGGCACAGCAGCAAAAATCATTAGTTAATTAGAATTGTCAGCACTTTCGAAAGTATAGTGAAAAGAGGTCGTGTGTTGTAATAGGATGAACACTGGGTTCATTGTCAGCAGACTTGGCTTTGAGTTTCTGCTTCGTCATTTACTAGCTGTGAGATCCTTGACTAAGTCAATTCACCACAGTGGGCTTCAGATACTAGATGATAGTCTAAGGTTGTGATTTAATTTATATGGAGAATTTCAATGTGGTGTGGAAACTCCTATGCCCTCCAACACAGGTTAGGAACTCCATCCATAACTTTTAGCTTTGGAGAGTGACCTGGATATGGAAGGGTTAAGAGATTTGCCCTTGGTCACATAGCTGGTAAATACCAGGGCAGAGCTTGAACCTGGGTCTTCCTGTCTCCAAGGCTGGCCCTCTAGCTGCCTTTCAAGCTGTTATAATGGATTAGAAATTTTCCCATCTGTGAAGTACCCTGATTTACCATCTTTGATGGTATCCGACAAATGAAAAGACTGGTACTTCCCAGCTGTTTTGTGACAATCCAAGGTGTCTCCAGTTATTCTAAGGGTTGTTATGAAATTCTCAAAGAAAGCTCTCAAAACAGAATTAATTTTAGTTGACTTTAACTTAAAGAGCAATAGTTCATATAACACTTCTCAAGGCTGGGGTGTGTGGATATTATCAAATCAAATATCAAGAAGTGATTGCGGGTGCTTAGGGGGAGGGGAATCACTAATGTAGATAATGCCTTTCTTGGGCATTTGCTTATGTCTTATACCGCCATGTAATCTTCCCTCTGACAACTGGGTTCTTTGACATTCAGTTGTTTGGGAAAACCTGACAGTAGCATTGGTTCTGGTGTGTCCAGCTGGACCCATTACATCCTTTTGATGGGTTAGGTCTCACATTACAGCATGGAGTGCAAACCACACTTTGCTAGCAAGAGGCCCTGAGGCCTCATAGGGTATAAGGATCATGTTGTACTCTTAATCCATTATTTCAGTGATTCTTGAATCAGAGTAATTTTCATTCTGATCTAGCCTCCAGCCCATCTGCACTGTAGCTGTAATAAAACTATTAAATGAATCCACACACATTCTTTAATTTATTATTGGCTGTAACATTGACATTATCATATTTCATGTAAGGCTAAGCGTATAATCACTGTACTGAAAATTTATTTACATTCATCCCTCCCCGCCAAGAAATGTTAAGCCGTAGCTCTGTGGAGGGCATGAGTTAACCCCTTAGACAAATGAGGGTCTGTTAGGAGGAGAGTTCATTTTCATATGTAGCTAGGTGGTAGAGTGGATGAAATACAGGACTTGGAGTCAGGCAGATTGAGTTCAAATCTGAACTCACTCACTAGCTATGTGACCCTAAGTAAATCACTTCACCTCTGTTTGCCTCAATTTCTTCATCTGTAAAATGTGAATAATAATGACACCTACCTCCCAGGGCTGTTGTGAGGCTCAAATAAGATATTTGTAAAGCATCTTGCAATTCTTAAAATACTATATATGCTACGATAATGATGTTTGTATATATTTCCTAATTGCAGATTAAAAAAAAAACTAGATAACAAAGAAAACTTCCTTGGACCTTGAACAATAAAAATTTGGATCCAGCAGGATCCTTAGAAACTATCTTGTCCAACTCTCTTAATTTGCAAATCAGGAACCTCAGATTTAGAGATGTTATGATGTATCCCAGTCACATTACAAGTTACTGTCAGAAGGGGTGCAAGAATTCAGATTCAGTGCACTTTCTATTATATCATGTTGCATTTCTTGACTTGCTTATTCTAAGAATAGCAGGACAATATTATTATAAAGTATAGACCTTCATATTTGACTGCATTTTGCACGTGGGAGGAGGAGTTTGAGAATGGGGCCCCTCAAAATTGAACTAGACTCAAAAGGATTCGTCATAGGTAATTTTGATGCTGGCAATAAAAGATGCCATCTGGAGTGATTTAAAAGCTGGTATGAATGCCCACTTTAAAAAAAGTATTGGCAAAAGAAAATAGTACCTATCATCAGACTTTTCACATGGCAATAGAGGTATTGCTATCTTCAACATGATAGCAGATTGTTGGAGCTCAAAATAACTTAGTTATAAAAAGATACTGTTCAATTCAGTTCAACAAATATTTATTAAACTCCTATGTGCAGTACACTGCTCTTTTTTGTTTTTGTTTTTATTACATTTATTATTGTCATAAATAAATCTATATAATTGTACCCTGTGGTTTAGCATCTCAAGCTCTAGGTGTCCACAAGTCAGGTTTTCCCTTGGAAGCTTCCCTCTCAAAAATCTCATTCTTTGGCTTCTTCAGAAGAATGGCTGTCTGTCTGATTGACTTACTGTCACCTTCCCTTTTCCTCCCTTCATAGACCTAGCACAAAAGGGTAACTACTTCCCTCCATTACAAGGAATCAATTCCTACCTAATCCATAGACTTGACCACTCATCCTCAAAGGAGTGTGAAGTATCCAGACCCCAGAGACCGCCCCATTTCATAATGAAGTGCTAATAGGCAAGTAGACATCTGCAAGAGGAAAGTCAGTCAAAAGTCCTAAACAAAGGCTCACCTTCTGGTAACTACATCAAGCTAATCAGACTCCCCATCCACCCTCTACAGAGTATATATTATTAGGTGTTATATAAATCAGAGGCAATGGGGTAGGGGTCCCTGGAGTCAGGAAGACCTGAGTTTACATTCTACTTCTGACCAAATACTGGCTATGTAATCATAAGCAAGTCATTTAACCTCTTAATACACCAGGTAACTGTCTGTAAGATTATAAATTATTAGGTGATTTGCTGATCTGCCTTCCTATGTAGATGAAATCACAGGTCTGGCACATACACACACATAGACACACCACGCGCACACACACACACACACACACACACACACACACACACATTCAGTCCTGTATTTGATACACACCCACCACAGTCAGTCAATGAGCATTTTTAAGCACCTACTATGTGTTAGGGCAGCTTGGTGGCTCAGTGGATAAAGCGCCAAGCCCAGAGTCAGGAAGGCTGATCTTCCTGAGTTCAAATCTGGCCTCAGATACTTACTTAGCTGTGTGACCTTGGGCAAGTCACTTAACCCTGTTTGTCTCAGTTTCCTTATCTGTAAAATGAGCTGGAGAAGGAAATGGCAAATGATTCCAGTTTCCAAGAAAACCCCAAATGGGGTCATGAAGAGTCAGACACAACTGAAACGACTGAACAACATTGTGTGCCAACCACTGTGCTAAGTGCTAGAGAAACAAAGGAAGGCAGAAAGCAGTCTACTCTCATGAAGCTCATGGTCTAATGAGGGAGACAACATGAAAACAATTATGTACAAAAGAGATTTATACAGAATACATAGGAGATAATTACAGAGGGAAGTCACTGGTACTAAGGCGGACTGGGAAAGGTTTCTTATAGAGAGTAGGATTTTACCTGAGGCTTGAAGGACACCAGGGAAGCTAGGGAATGGAGGTGAAGAGAGAGAGAGCATTCCAGGTATGGAATGCACTGGGAGCAGCTAGGTGGCACAGTGGATAGAGTGCAGGGCTTGGAGTTAGGAGGATCTGAGTTCAAATCGTGCTTCAATAACTTACAAGCTGCATGACCCTTGGCAAGTCTTTTAACTCCTGTTTGCCTCAGTTTCCACATTTGTAAAATGGTGATAATAATAACGTCTACCTCCCAGGATTGTTGTGAGGATCAAATGACATAATAATTGTAAGGTGCTTAGTACAGTGCCTGGCACATATATAAAACGTTAGCTATTATATTAAAACTGTCCATAACTAGAGAATTGTATACTAGTGACTGCATGGAGGTTGGTGTCACTGGATAGTAGAGGAAGGACTTGGAAAGGAGTATGGTGTAAGAAGATTGAAAAAGTGGGAGGGCCATAAAGCCAAACACACACCCACTCACCCACACACACATCCCCACACATATATGTGTATGTGCTATATGTGTGTATATATGTATATGATACAAAACCCAATATGAGCCTACTTTTCTGTGTTTTCTGTATTTGAAAGGAGATGCTAATGTTAATTACATGGACTATATTTTTTTCATCCTAGGGTTTTTTGTCAGATTCAATAATATATTTTCCTTTGACATAGAACTGGACAGCTCTTAGAGACAAATTCATGTACTTAGAAGATCTGAAATTCAGAAGAAACTAATTTAGGCTTTGAGAGAGAAGTTAATGGAATTCTAGAATTTTAATACTATTATGGACCCTGAGAGTCATCTAGTCCATTCCATGGCTCCAGAAAAGATTACATTTAATTTATTTCTGACTTTTGTTTGGCTTCAGGAAGGGAGATTCCATTGTTCCCTCTTCAACTATTTCTCTCGTATTTGAATTCTCAATGATGAGGTCCCAGCTGAGGGGATGGTATATTGTATAACTCCAAAAAGAATGTTTAAGTCAAATAGCTTATGTTTATGTGTGTATGTTTTTCCTATACACACATATTTATGGCATATGAAGAAGATAGGATTGAATCATCTTTACCTCAAACTTTTATTTAAATTTTGTCATCTTCACATAGAAAAGTAGATCAATAACCCTTTAGTACTCTCTGTACTTTAAAGCCTCTCTGAACTCCCCATGCTGGACGCTGGCCAATTCTGCTGTCACCAACTGAGGGAATAGTAGGATAATGGAAGATTCTCCTTGCTATAGTTTACTATTGGGATCACAGCCTTGCCACTCACTTCTGTACTGATACTCCATTTTTATCACGTCTTCTCTGTCCTCGGTCAACTGTTTACAGAACAAAATATGCTTTGGTCTGTGAAATTTGGGGATAGAAGTAATTTGCAGATAGAAAGCTTTTCGATAATCGTTTCTTGTTACTGAATCCAGCTGGTTATGTCTTAATACATAACACCTACCTTTATAATTGCAATCTGTTTTGCCAAATTGTTATTTGGCTAATGGAGTTAACTTTGTAATCGTTCGTTGTATGAAGCAGAATGGTCAGGTAACTCTTAGCGATTATCACTGGGTTCTTTTGATCTTTTCTTGCTGAAATCCAGGCACAACTCCTGGCTCTAGGTTAAAAATGAACTAACAAACTTGCTAAAGTCATCTGTGTCCTGAACTATTTTTGCCTTCTATACTCTATACTCAGAAAGCCTCCAAAACAAGTCTCTCCCTTCATAACTCATAGTTACATGGTTCTTCAAAGTTTACAAAAATCTTTTCTGTACAACAATTCTGTGAGTTGTGAGTATAAGTATTATTTCCTCCATTTTACAGGTAAGGAATCAGATTTAGAAAGATTTAATAACTAGTCCAGGGTTACAAAGTAAGTGATTGTGAAAGTTGGAACTTTCTATGTCTTTTTCTTTTCTCTTTTTTTCTTCTCTTCTCCTTTTCTTCTCCTCTCCTTTCTTTTCCTTTTCCAAAGACTTGTTCTCTCTATTTTGTCTGGAAGTACAGCAGTCATTCACAGTCTGGTCCCACTACTGATCAACACAGAAGCTTTAAAGTGCTCCGTTTTTCAGATCCAGGGGAGTTTGCCCCTCCTTAGGATGCCTGGTGGCCTCTACTTCTGGGGGCTCACCATTTCGGTGCCAGATGATGTGGACACCTGATTGTCTTTGGCCCTACTGCCTCTCAGAATTCCTGAGCTCAAGCAGTCTGCTACCCTCAATCTACCCAGCAGCAGGGAATACAGGTTTGTGCCACCATAGCCAACCAGAACCATGTCTTCTGATTACAATGCCACAATATTACAATGCCACCCAAAGCTGAGTGTAGTTTCATCTGCTTCCCTCTCTTCAAGCTCTAGTCTTGGCTTGTTGAATGCCTCTCTCTTCTACTACCCCGAGCTCATATTTGGATTGATCTTCACCAACTGTTGTCATTCTAGCTGCTCAAGGCAACTCCTTTACTATTTAGTTCATGTTATAGGTTTTCCTATTTTCTATCCCCTTCTCCTTAACCAACTCATTAGACTCAACATTTGTCCCTCTTCCAAACTTCTACTAATTCCTGATTAACCTTTTCTCTTACTGTACTGTTTCTAACTGCACATCTACAGATTGATCTTCAAATACAGATAGGAATGTCCCAGAGATAACAAATACATCTTAGGAATTTATTGATTACATTTCCCATTGAAACAATACTTTGTATCAATCAAAAATACTTATTAAGTTCTTATTATGTGCCTAGCATTATGCTAAGCACTAGGGATACAAAGAAAGGTAAAAGTATTTCCTGCTCTTAAGAAGCTCACAGCCGAATTGGGGAGATAACATGTAAATAAGTAGGTTAAATATTCAGAGTAGGTGGCTGTGGCAATCTCAGAGTAGAAGGCACTAATAGCTGGAGAGAGATGTAGATGAGGGTCTGGAAAAAATCTCATGCAGGTGAGATTTGAATTGAGACTGGAAGGAATGCAGGAAAACTAAGAGGTGGCGATTTGAGGGAAGACCGTTCCAGGCATGAGCGTTCAGTCAATGCAAAGACGTGGAGATAAGAGTTCCACATGTGAGGAACAGCAAGGAGGCCAGTGTACCTGTATCATAGAGAGTGTGGAGGTGTGTATTAGAGAATCATGATTGTAATTTATAAAGGTTTTTAACCTTTTTTTTGTGTCGGGGATGCTTTTGGAAGTTTGTTGGAGTCTATGGACTCTTTCTCTGAGTAGTGTTCTTAAATGCATAAAACAAAATACTTAGGATTACAAAAGAAACCATTATATTGAAATATAGTTGTCACAATATTAAAAAAAAAAAAAACCACGAGTTTGGAGGCCTCAGTTTAAGAACTCTTGTGGAGCCATAAGGGACATTGAGCCATCATTTTGTCTATTCTCTATGTCTTCTGGAATGAAAGATGTTATTATCTTTGTTTTATGGATGAAACAGCTGTGGCAGAGAGGAGTTAGCCATTTACTAAAATTTTCCTAGCTCTTTAGTGGTGGAATGGGGACTAAAGTCTGGTTCCTATGCTGTGTAGTGTAGTGTTCCTTATAGTACATCCGCTAGAGGGGGACCTCTCTGGGCTTGAGCTCAGAAGCACCAGGAATAAGTATTAGGGGACAGAGGAAGAGTCCTTTGTGTCCAGTGGGTCACGTAACTCACTCCTTCTTGGATCTGAAGTAGACAAAGAGTAATAGTCTGTACTTTGTTGCTCAAGAAATAATTTTCTTGAGGTGGAGCCAAGATGGAAGAGTAAAGTCAGGGACTTGCCTGAGCTCTTCCCTAAACTCCTCCAACTACTTTTAAATAATGACTCTAAACAAATTCTGGAGTAGCAGAACCCACAAAAAGATGGAGCAAAACAATTTTCCAGCCCAAGAAAACTTGGAAAGTCGGAAGTATAGAAGGACTGTACATAGACAGAAAGCAGAGGTGTGAGTTGAATGTGATGGAGTGTTCTTCTAAAAAAAAATCTAAAAAAAAATAAATCAAGGCATGAGAAAGAAAAATACATTGGGAGAAGGAGAAAGGGAAAGGTAGAATGGGATAAATTATCTGACATAAAAGAAGGCCTGAAAGAGATTTTATGGTGGAGGAGAAAATTGGGGAAGTGGGGAGGGGAGCACATGAACCTTACTCTCATTGGAATTCCCTCAAAGAGGGAATAATATACACATTCAGTTGGGTGTAGAAATCTATCATACCGTATAGGAAAGTAGGAAGGGAAGAGGGTAAGAGAAGGGCTCGGGGAGAGCTGATAGAAGGGAGGGCAGTTTGAGAGAGATGAAAATCAGAAGCAAAACACTTTTGAGAATGGACAGAGTAAAAGGAGAGGGAGAATAAGATAAATGAGGAAAATAGTTGGTAATCATTACTGTGAGAAAAGTTTATTACAGTGAATTTCTCTTATAAAGACTTCATTTCTCAAACATATAGAAAACTAAGTCAAATTTAAAGAAAAAGAGAACCATTCCCCAGTTGATTAGTGGTTAAAGGATATGAAAAGGCAGTTTTCAGACAAAGTAATCAAAGCTATCTATAGTCATATAAAAATAATCTAAATCACTATTGATGGGAGAAATGCAAATTAAAACAATTCTGAGCTACTACCTCACGTGTGTCAGATTGTCTAATATGACAGAAAAGGGAAATGAAAACTATTGGAGGGGATGTGGGAAAATTAAAACACTAATGTACTATTGGTGAAGTTGTATACTGATTCAATCATTCTAGAGAGCAATTTGGAACTATGCCCATACGGCTACAAAACTATGAATACACTTTGACCAAGCAATACCACTATGAGGTCTGTATCCCAATGAGATAAAAAACAAAAAGGAAAAGGACCTATGTGTACAAAAATATTTATAGCAGCTCTTTTAGTGGTGGAAAAGAGTTGGAAATTGAGGGGATGTCCATCATTTGGGGAATGGCTCAACAAGTTGTTGTATATATTGTGATGGAATACTATTGTGCTTTAAAAAATGATGAGCAAGATGATCTCAGAAAAACATGGAATGACTTACATGAACTGATGCAAAATGAAATGAGCAGAATCAGGAGAATATTGTACACAGTAAGAGCAATATTGTATGATGATCTACTATGAATAACTTAGCTACTCTCAGCAATACAATGATCTAAGACAATTCTGTAGGACTTATGATGAAAGGTGCAGTCCGTTTTCAGAGAAAGAACTGGTAGAGCCTGAATGCAGATCAAGGACACTTTTTCTTTACTTTCTCTATTTTTCTTGTTGTTTTTGGTCATGTTTTCTTTTACAGAATGACTTACATGGAAATATGTTTTACATGACCACACATGTATAACGTATGTCAAATTGCTTGCTTTCTCAATGGGAGGGGATGGGAAGAAAGAGAATTTGGAACTCAAAATTTGAAAAAAATATTAAAATTGGGAAAAATAATTGGAAAAAATAAAATATTAAATAATATTAAAAAAAAATAATTTTTTTCCTTTGTGAAAGGCTTCGGGGAAATGAGGTTAAGCCCTTACTGGCCACTGGATGCCACTGTTGCTCCACAAAATTGATCTGCAAGGGAGGTTTGCAGTCTTGGTTTTTGTAAAGCAGAGCAGTTTTTCCAGGCATTTTAAAATGCCTCTGATTTGCTAAATTCATGTTACAAAAGTGTAGTAAATATTTTATACCCTGAATTATGTGGTGAAGTGACACTTGGGTGTTTTCCTCTCAGCACCAAAATAACCTGGGAAAAGTTATTCCCTTCTGCCTTCATAGATTGCAGGTTCTTTATCAGCAAACTGAGACCAGTGGTTCCCAATCTTTTCCAGTATGAGAACCCCTTTTTAACACCTTCAAATTTCCTGGACTCCCATAATATTGTGGTTGTGCTACTGATATCATTGATAGAGAAGATACATAATGAAAAATACTATTATGAATTTAATATACTCTAATATTCCAATGGATTTATGATCAAATCAACATATAGGCATTTCCTGAAATGATGTATATCACAATCTCTTCATCTCCACATTCTCTGTGACTCCTATCTATCCACTTCTATATATTTGCTAAAGGAAGAGTGTCCAACCAACATTCTGGGGGCTTTCATTGCATTGTCTTTCAGAGATACCAAGGGAGGACAGCCCATGAGATGTTCATTGGTTTTCCCTCACTCTTATTTTGTTATTATCCAATCTTTGCTCCCCCACTCCCCCAAGTCATTCATTTCTCTTATGACATCCTTCAAAACACTTCTGCATGATTCCTCTTTTGTAACATACTGCAGACTGCTCAGGTTCACCATGTGCCTTTCCATTGCCCTTTGGGGAGTCCTCAACTTCAATTATTTGAAGATTTATTCCATGATTAACAGTCATACAACATCATGGAAAGAATACTGGTATTAAAAATATGGGCCTTTGTTTCGGGAAGAAACTTGGGATCATTAAAATAAAGATGTAATTTCCCAAAGAAAATCCAGATCTCTCTTTTCCTGTTGAATTCTAGGCTGGACACCCTCCCTTTAGCAAATATATAGAAGTTCATAGAAGAGAGTCACAGAGAATGTGGAGATGAAGAGATTGTGATATGCATCATTTCAGGAAATGTGTATTTATTGACCTGATCATAGATACATTGGAATATTAGAGTATATTAAATTCATAGTAGTATTTTTCATTATGTGTATGTGTACTTCAGTATCTTCAGTGTGTGCTTTCGGTATGTGTACTTGTTCTTTAATTCATCCAGTTTTCTCATCTTTGTTTTCTTTAAAGCCTTTTCCATTTCCTCTGGCAGGACATCTAATACTGTGATGATCACATATGAATGTGGTAGCTCCACTGTCCTTGATGGTAAAAAAAGTTTGTAATAGAAATCTTCACAGATTTTTTCCATTTTCCATTTATTCATTATTCTTATTCCAGTTTCATCCTTACAAGTCCTCAGCATGATTTTGCTTGGTTGCATCTATTTGCCAAGTTTTCCTTGAATTAGTTTTTCTTACATTGCTTCTTACTGTTTTATGAGGTGATACTGCTCGTAATCTTCTGCCATCCTTCTCCATGAGATTTTATTAAAAAAGTTTATGCTCTAAACTGGTTTGGCTAATGTATTTCTCAATTTGGCAAGGAGATCAAAAGCTTACTGGCAAAAGTGACTTCTAGACTCATTTAGTTTCCATTACAAGAAATAATACTATTTGAGTTTCTGTATTAAAATTATTATAATCAGTTACGTGTTAAAATCTCATATAATCAGTGTTGTTGTCATTTCCTCCATCTATTTCCCTCTTTTTAATGTTAATAACTTGTTTAATTATGTCATATTGGAGTCATTTTAATTGAATGTCATATATATTTTCTCATTTCAGTCTTCCAATTTTGTGTTTTGACCTTTTCCCTAATACGTCTGTGGTCTGATGGTACACAGGCAGCTGAATAACTCCATCTGTAATGAGTTGTTTCTTGTCTGTTACAATATAACCGATTTTATTTTATGTGATATCATTTGGAATGTGCCATGTCCATTTCCTTTCTCACTCTTTTCTCGATTAATTATGTTTAGATGTATAGTCAATAATATGTTGGCCTCTCACATTCCTTATTTCAGAACTATATTTTTCAACTATTTTCCTCAACCCCCATTTTTGCATTGAAGTAACCAAATATCAAAACATTAATTTCTTTTGGAGAGTTTTAGCAAAATTTCTACTTATCTCTATCACTTCATCCTCTGCGACGAATGTTGGCAATAAGTTACAATTGATGTCGTGGTGGTTGCTTATGAACCCTGAAATAAGAAATGACTAAATATCTCATGAAATGATATTTTTGTTGCCTTTCAACGTATGACAAACCAACTTTTTCATGATTTTTTTTGCATCACTCTCATTTCTCTTCCCAACTTTCCCTCTACTTCTCTTACTTGCTTTTCAAAAATTCTTTTTGAGCTCTTCCACGGTCTGAGAACAATTAATATTTCTCTTGGAGGCTTTGGATGTAGGAGCTTTGACTTTGTTGTCTTCCGGTTGTATGTTTTGATCTTTGTCACCAAAGTAAAATTCTACAGTCCGATTTTTTTATGCTGTTTGCTCATGTTCCCAGCTAATTACTTGAGTTTTAAACTCTTTGTTAAGGTAGTGCTCTGCTTCCAGTGTGGAGGGTGTACTGTCCCAAGCTTTGGGGGTTTTGTGCAGCTGTTTTCAGAGGTACTTTTGGGAACCTGCAAATTTTCAGGTCTTCCAAGGTGGTGTGACCAAAGGAGAGGTTTTAATTCCTTTATTGGCCTATGGTCTGGTCTATGAGTGACCACAAGCACTCTTTTCTGCCTTGAAACTGTGAGGAGGATTCCCTCTCCATTGCTGCCACAAGTTCCACCATGCCAGCACTCCTCCTTGATCCAGGACTGCCACCCAGGACTGCAACCCACAAGCATGGGCAAAGCAAGAGAATCCTGCCTCAGAACCAGCAAAGAGATCCCTGCAATTCCCCTTTGATCAGTCACTCGATCCACCCACCATCTGTGGACCGAGAGCTCTGGAAGCAGCCGCTGCTGCTGTGGCCATCACCCTGGGGCTTTGCTAGGGCCAGGGCTGGATGGTGCTCCTCTCGTCCAGGTCCAACAGACCTTTCCCACTGACCTTCTGAGTTGTCTTTGGCATTGGTGGGTTGAGAAGTCTGGAAACTGCCACAGCTCCCCTTGATTCAGTCCCCTGAGGCCTGATATGAGTTTGCTGGGCCCCAATCTTTCCCTATGTGGCCCAGGCTGAACTGTGCTCCTCTCCCAGCCTGATGCAACAGACCTTTCCTGTTGCCCTTCCAGGTTGTTTTGGGCTGGAAATTTGTTTCACTCTGTCTTTTTGTGGGTTCTGCTGCTCTAGAATTTGTTTAGAGTCCTTTTTACAGGTATTTGCAGAGGTTTGGGGGAAAGCTCAAGCAAGCCTCTGCTTTTACTCCGCCATCTTGGCTTTGCCCTTGACAACCCAACTCTTTCAGCTTCTTTGTTATTTCATGTAGAACCTGAGAGTCATCCTTCCATTTAGCTTCAACATCTTTTCGTTGTCTGGTTTTATTTATAGGGAAAATATCAAGATTGAAATCGGTTGTCTTCCAGTAGTACAGTCCACTTTTGGGTCATTGGAAGAGGATCTCACAATTAGAGTACCACTAGCTTAGTTAATGTTTATTTGTGCTCTAAAAATTGTGTGATTCATACAGTTAGTACTCTGCCCCCTATTCTTCCACTTCACCAGAAGTGATCTGAGCAAATTGAAGGACATTGTCCACTTTTATTTCATAGGTTGCAACGGCCGAAGGATTCATCACTAAGTGACCAACCTACTGATGATAGTCTTCCGCACATACCTAAACTGGTCCTCAGCAGCAGATGCAGTCTGTGACCGGAACGATACTTGAAAATGTTCCAGCATGGTAGAACCTGTCTGAACTTATGTATTTTGCTGGCTGAGCTTTTGAGCACCAGGATCAACTCCATGCTGTGATTAATTATAGGAGCAGAGCTTTGTGGAAGATGAATTCATTAATGCTTTAAAATAAATTTATATTTTCTTAATGTAGCAATACAGACTCTGGGATCATCCTCTAAACTTAAACTCTGACTAGCGGATTGGATTCCCACAGCATGGCTACTGCTTCCCTCAGAATTCTAGGTGTAATCCTGAGAAGGTAGGGGGTTTCTCTAGTTATTATTGCTCACAAGTCTCCATCTAGTATATTCCCATCAATATCAATCACTAGTCAACATTTCTTCATCATCATTTAACCAGTGATTACTACCTCAATATAATTTGACCAGTTGACTTCTCAATATCAATTAACAAATTAATATCAATTGGTATTTACAAAGGAATATTTATTGAGAAGATATAGCAAGAAATGAAGTACAAAAACTTCTGAAGCCCTCTATCCTCTACTAACTCAGTCTTTTGGGAGTGGGAGCTTATAATTAAAGTAGTGCTACTAACATCCATCTTTTGCTTCCAAGTTTGCTTCTGGGGGCAAAATAGCTGATGGATGAATTTCTTCCTTGCTTGTAAAATACAGTGTCTCAGTTACTGGGTCAATTCATTGCTATGCTGGGTCAAGTAGGTCCTCAATGACTGGCACCTCACTGGGCTTTGTGCTCTGCCTACAAGCACAGTCTGCTATGGACTCTAGTTGCTAGAATTCTTGTGGTTCTCTCAACCTTTTGGAGCTCACAAGGCCATGGCCTTTTCTGTTCTATCTCAGATACTTACTCACCTGTTAGTTGTTGCTCAGTCATCTCATTCATGTCTGACTCTCTGTGACCCCATCTCTGTGACCCCATTTCTTGACAAAGATACTGGAGTGGTTTGTCATTTCCTTCTCCATTTCCTTCTCCAGCTCATTTTACAGATGAGCAACTGAGGTAAACAGGGTTAAATGACTTTCCCAGAGTCATACAGTTAGTAAATGTCTGAGGTCAGAAGGTGAATCTGGACTACACATGGGCTAAATAAGAGTGAGGGCCAAGAATGACACCACAGTTATAAAGATGAGTCTTTCTGACTCCAAGCAAAGTGCTCTATCCATTGCACCACCTAGTTGTCCTCACCTGTTAGTATAAACCTGTGAGAATAAAGGAATAAACACAAGAGAGAGAGAAGAAAAAAAATGCAGCAGCGACATGTATTCATGGCTTCCTGGTGACCTGGTCGGGATGATGAGGCAGCCACAACTTCTCTCCCTCCCACTTAGAGGCTTATAACATTTTATTTTCTTCCTCACTCAAAAGCTGCCAGGAGAGAGAGAGGCACTGTCCATTCCAGCCTTTTGTATGTACTCTAAGTTCCAACTCAGCAGCCAATTAAAAGGCTTTCTATTATCATACAGTAAGTAGACAGGAAAAAGAGGATACCCATGCATGCTCTGTGGTGGGGAAAGGTCCCCTTCATTACAGATGCCCTGAAGCAGGTTCATTAAGTCTCCACATGGTCTAATACCGAGATAGAGAATATTACACATTCTATGACTGGATCTTCACTGACCAGTCTTTCTACTATGTTGGTGAGAGCAGTATCTATATACTTTTGAAAGACAGAAGGGTGAGACCTATTATTTATTCAGCCCACAGAAGAAAGGCACATTTACTTATTTCTCTGAGTTATTTAATGAGATGACTGGTCCTGTTTCACAGATTTCAGGGATCAGATGAAAATGTCAATGCTGGAGGTACATAGGGATTTGCAGACTCTAGCAGCCCATAGATTGGGAAGGATTGGTTTCAAAAAAAGATTTCTAAGGTACTTTCCAACTTTTACAACCTTTCCTTCCTTTGAACCTCTTTAAAGCTCATAGGCCGTATCACATGATTTAGCACTTCATTATGGGTGAAGAGAAAAGAAAGGGGGAAAAGAATAGGCATTTATATAGCACCTATTATGTGCCAGGCACTCTGCTAAGCCCTTCCACAACAACCCTTCAAGGGAAATATTGTTATTATCCCCATTTTATAGCTGAGGGAACTAAGGCAAACAGAGGTTAAATGACCTGTTCAAGGTCATAGAACTAGTAAGTGTCTGAGGCTGGATTTGAACATAGGTCCTCTGAGCTGTGGGCCTAGGGTTCTTCTATCCATTCTGCTACTTGGCACATTATAGTATGCTTTGTAGTTATGGCAGTATCTGTGTTTATCTTGTTTTCCCACCTATTAAACGTGGGAATTTTCAGGGCAGGAACTACATCTTGGAAAAATCAGAATTTATGCTTCTCAGATTGCTGTGAATTTTTTTTTTCTGTTTTCATGTCCCTGTCAACATTTACTAGCTAACTCATACTGTGTCTTCCCTACATCCTGTGTTGTGATAAAAGAAATATCACAGCAGCATAGATTTAGGCCTAAAGGGATTGTAGGTATTTCAAAGTTCAACACCCTAATTTTATTGATGAAGCTGAGCTTGAGGAAGGTTATCACTTATCTAGGTTCTAACAGTTAGTGGAATTTGAACCCAGGACTTTCTGACTTGAGGTCCAGTGCTCTCTCAGCTATGCTACTCTGCTCCTAGGGTCTCTGTCACACAGCCTGGGCTATTTTTTTTCCTGGGGGTCTTACCATGTTGGCTGGGTTAGCTCTTCTTATAGTTAAGCCCCTAAAAGCTAATGTAATTTTTTTCCTTAAGAGGTCGTGAGACTTAATTAACCCAAGGGATTGAGGTTCAAACCATTGATGTTGCTTCGTGGTCACCTAAATACAAAATCTAACACATATGCTTCTGACTTGGTATCAGGGTGAATGTGGAGGCAGAGAAGCTGTGTCCAACTGAATCAACGTTGTATCTTTGCCAAATACCTTCTCGTGTGCTGGGTATGGGTAAACTTCTTTTTGTTAACTGTTGGGTGGTCTGCAAGTATTTTATTCCATCCTATTCTTAATTCTGTACTACCAGACCAGCTGGAGTCAGGCCTGGCCTGCTGCACATGTATTCCTTTAGTTTGTGCTTACTCGGCGTATTAATGTGATGATGGACTTTTATTTCATTTGTATTTCATTGAAAATATTCTGGGCCCTGCCCCTCCCCTTCCTTCCTCTCTCTCTGCAAACCTCCCCTCCTGTAACACCACACAGAGGTAGCCTCAGGAGAGCTCACTTCTGCCCCCTGCCTGTCAGTCCTGAAACTCTCGTTCGACTCCTATCTCTTCTGTGTATTTTAAGACATTTTCCCTCCCTCTTTTGGGCAAAAAGAGCAAAACAATAGTAGCCAACAACCCTGAAAAACTTCCCTGTTGATCCCGCCATACCTTTGTCACTGCTTGGAGTCATGAGGGGGAAGTGGGGAAAAGGTGAAGGTGGGATAGAGAAGAAGATGGAGAAAAGCAACAAATAAACCTTGTGATTCTTACATATCAATTCTTTGGGCACCTCTGAGCTCTCTTCAGTCATTGTTACCCCTTATGGATGGGTACAGGATTGGTTCAACTATAATTTATTATTCCCACCCTCTCCTGAGAACCTAATGTGTGTAAGTGTGTGTGTGTGTGTGTGTGTGTGTGTGTGTGTGTGTGTATAAGAAAATTTTCTGGAGATCTTAACCCAAAAGAACAATGCTTATGGTAGGAATTTTAAGTATTGAAGGCAGAGCAGTAGACCAGCATATACATCTAGGGAACACTGATGGAGGGAACACCTGTAAGGAAGGCATCCATGGTACATGTGTGGTGGTTACCCACATAGGGAACAGGTGAGGCCAGGGTACCTGTGTGGAGGGATAATTCATATTTCTGACACCGTAGAGACAATGGTGACTTCATTCTGCTGGGTCTAGTTTCCTGTGGTCATAGTATGTACTCTCTGCTAGACATTGCTCACCAATAGGTTTACCTGATTATTGCTGGGGAGTGTTGGTCCTCTGGTCTTGTGGCTGTTGAGATTTTGTTTGCCAGCACTCTCTGGGTTTCCTGTCCTCGGTGAGTTTGCTGTCTAAATGAGCCAAACCATGTTCATTTGCTAGGATGCTGTGACTAGAAAACCTCTGTCTCATAAGGATGGGCTGATAGTTCTTTAGCAATAGCTGAGATCTTGAGTGGATAGCTAGGTGGTGCAGTAGATAGAGTGCCAATATATTTGCCAAGAAAACCCCAAATGGGGACTTCAAGAGTTGGACATGACTGAAATGACTGAACAACGACAAAAGAGGTAATGCGTTATCACATCCAACTAAGTGCCAAAAGACAAGGAAAGTGCTGGTGGGCTAAGACTGTCTATTTTTCGAGCTTCTTGTGTTTGGAGTGCTAGTACAACTATTGAAGGGCTTTGTCTCAGACAGTTATCTGACTTAGGGCTAGAAATTCCAAGAATCACTTTGGCTTTGCATGGAAATTAATCTGAATCAGAGTAAGAGCTAGGCATAGGAGGCAAGGCCATTATTTTCAACTCACCTGGCCCCAGTTCCTGCCTTAATTAGGCTTAATAGCCTGCAACATGCCTTCCAGGCCTTGACATACATTTCAGATGTGCAGTGGTATATAAGGGGCTGTCCATTAGTTGATTCTTACTCTTCTCGTATGACCCATACATTTCCTTTTCTAGTTGTTAATTTTTTTTATAAGATCTTAAAATTATTTTTGTGAATTTAACAATAATCAACTAATGCATATTTTAATATGTGAAGAACAAGAGGCTTGTCTAAAAAACTATGAACCATTGTATAGTTTTAAGAGAAACATATAGTACATATATGTGAATATTTGAATGGCACAAAAGTGCTAAGTTTGTTGCTTTTTGTTTGTTTTCTGCATTTTCAAGTATTTAGTAATAGCCTTTTTTCCATAACTATCATTACTCACTTCTTCCCCTCTCACCTTCAGTAGAAGCTGTCTCTCTCTCTCTCTCTCTCTCTCTCTCTCTCTCTCTCTC
>NW_020955033.1:22298767-22321750 GCF_900497805.2 Vombatus ursinus | reverse complement strand
CAAATATGTACAATCAGGCAAAATTAAATTAACACATTGACCTCTGCTTCTTCTGTGCAATTCTTCTCTGGGGATGTGCTGAAGCTACTCATGTTCATCATTGCCCCTTAGGTGATCTGAAATTTTAAATCTTTAAAGACAGCCATATAGTATCACCAAGACAATATTGGTGCTAAAATATGAGCCTTGGTTTTAAGGAGAAACTTGGGGGAGGGTCACTAAAAGTTGTTCAGTTTTTCATATGTGATTCATTCCTTCTTCTTTCTTCCTCCTTCTATTTGTTTCTGGGTCCAGTTCACTGTCTGTCTGTCAGTGATGCCTGGTGCTAAAAATCTTTATGAGGTTCCTATCCAACAGCATATTGTAGTTTGTACATCTACTTGATTTTTCCCATGGACATAGGTCAAACTCTTTTGACTGAATATAGATCTAATTGAAGAGACTTTGCAATGTTCACAAGCAGAAGCATCTGATGAATCTCACCAAGTAGAGGGAATTCCTCTTCCATTTGGATTCTGTATTGGATATCCTTCATGGCAATGGCAACCACCTTTGGCAGGCATACATCTCACTATCTATTTTATACCTTGTTAGACATTAAAAATCAGAGGATTATTGAACAAAATTAATTGTGTTACCGAATCTTTCAAAACCTTTAAAATATTTAGAGATATCTTGTTGGAGAGCCATTAAAGCAATGTTTTGCTCCATAAAATCAGATGCTTTTTTATAGTTAGCAAGCAATAATTACAGTGGAAATTGAAGGAGGGAGAAGAAAATGTTGTAATAACTTAAAAGGATAAAGGAAAGCTTCCAGGAAGAGGTGGTTCCTGAGCAGAGTGTTGAGGGAAGAAAAGTTTTCTGAAAAGTTTTATGGAACGAGGAGGGAGTAATTATAGGGGTGGAGGATAGCATGTGCAAATGCAATCAATTGGTCAACATTTATTAAGTACTTGATATGTATCAGGCAGTTAGAAGATGGAGCATTCAGTTCTGGAAAGAGTTAGTAATCCAGTCAGGCTGGACTGTAGATTTTGTGAGTAGGAGTAGTATAAAACATGGGTGGAAAGTTAGGAAGAACCTCGATTGTGGAGGACATTTAATGGTGGACTAAGAAGTTTATATTTTATACTAGAGTTAATGGGAAGATATTGGAAATTTCTGATCAAGGAAGTGACCTGATCAGACCTGTTCTAAGACAATTTGACAGTTCTGTGGAGAATAGATTCTAGAGAGGAGAGGTTAGAAGCTTGGGATCTAATTAGAAATATGTATACTAATAGTCCAAGTGAGAGGTGATGAGTGTGAACTAGGGTTTATGGGGATAGAAGGGAGCAAATGTCAGATGATGTGGAGATAGACTGACAAGACAGTTCTTTGGATGTTGGATTAGGGGAGAGAGAAAAATTAGGATTATTCTGAGATTACAAGGCTGGGTAACAGGAAATATGGTGGTCCTCTCAACTCAAGGAAGAGCTCTGTAAAGATTTGCAAATAATTTCTCCCTTTCTTACCCCAACTCCCATTTTTATTACACCTTATTGCCTCTTGCCCTGGCATGACCCTTTCTCAGCAAACAACTGATTCTGGCTAAAGCTAACCTGGCAGTCGCCAGGACAATTATCCACCATTCATCTGTTTATGTCCCTGCTTCCTTCTCCTTAAGTACCCTAGTTATTGCTGCCTCCAAATGCTGGAATGGTGGTGCAATTGTTCAAAGTGTATTTCATCTAGTTTCTACAGGGTTTCTCTATTTACAGTGTTAAACATTATTGATAATCCCACATATTGAAGTCTATTTTTTTCCATTGACTTCAGGAAACTGTTTTTGAAGATAGGACCAATGTCATCTGTTTCTGATCTCATTCCTAACTCTAGTCCTGGGGTCAGCAAATTATAGTCCACAGCTTATTTTTGTATGCCTCAAGCTAAGAATGGGTTTTTATCTTTTTTAAATAAAATTTTATTGTGTTTAAAAATATGAAAAGCATTCTTAGCTTGCAGCCTGATTTTGGGCCCAGACTTAACCTTCGGGCTGTGTTTGCTAACCTTTGTGTCTGGTCCATAGGCTTTCTCATTCCACTTTTCACCCATTCTCCTATTCTGAGAGTAGCATGGGAGAATCTAGACTAACTCACACATGTTCCCTGAAAGAAGATAGCAGAAAGCAATGAGGACATGAACACCTCATACATGATCTTCCTTTATTCCCAGCTCTTGAGGGGCATGAAGCTTTTTTTTTTTTAACATTTTAAGGTAGATCTGTGCTTTTTCCTTAGTTTATTTCTGGTAAAGTGTGATATAGCAAAAAAAAGGGAAAATTGAGGAAGAATAGTAGAAGGTAGACAGAGATTAGGAAGAGAGCAACATATGAATGTAAACCAGCAAGAGACTCAGGAAATGTAAAGCTGCAAAGGGGGAAATGCTACGATTTGGAGTTTCAAAATTCCCTATATAATGCTTTCTATGGAGCTATTTGTACTCTCATTTGTTGGTTAAGTACCAAGGCACACAACTACTCCGGGTTCAAGGTACTCTGTGGGTCAACACTCCTAAAATTATAGCACACAAGCCCCTACTGGTGCATATACATTTAATAGTCAGCTGGAGAATAAATTAGCTCATAGCAAAGGCACTTATTGAGCTGGCATCATAAGGCAGAATATTCTACCCATAAAGCTGGAGTGTACTCTCTCACAAATACACTCAGAATCAACAGGAAGAGGAGGTTCACACACAGTATCCGCTGGTCGAGGGGCACACCTGGCCCAGGCAACTCACATCTCTGGCAATACGGGGCCCTGATGACCTTTCTCTTTTTGAGGTGTCCTCATGCTGTCCCCTTCCCTCCATTCCCGGGGCATAGAGTCTATGCTTTGAAGATTGCTTAGCTGGGCTCCCTAGGCCTGTTTATCTTTACAACTCAATTCCTAACAGATAATAGCTAATAATAATAATAATAATGATGATGATGATGATGATGATGATGATGATGATAGTTATTTATATAGTGCTTACTATGTGTCAGGTACTGTGATAAGAACTTTATAATTACTATCTCATTTGACCCTTATAGCAACTGTGGGAGATAGGTGCTATTATTAATCCCATTTTACAGACCAGGAAAACAAGTTAAGAGACAAACCCAGGGTCTCACAGCTGGTAAAGGACTGAGGCTGGATTTGACCTCAGGTCTTTCTGACTCCAGGGTCAGCGCTCTCATTGTGCCACCTAGCTGCCAGAGAAGACTACTTCTCTCTTGACTCACAAAACTCCCCTGGTCTCTTGCTTTGGCTCAAATCCTATTGGGTGAGTAGCTCTTTTTCAAGATGTCATGTTCCATAAGGGGTGGGAGGGAAGAAATTCCCTCCCCCAATAAAAGGCATAAAGTGATTCCCTATAAAAACCTGTCTTTTACATAACTGTCTCTTCTCCCAACTGCCATAGCTCAGAGTCCTCAGAGCCATCTCCTGCCTTGACTGACTTCTCTAGAATATGTGATATATGAAGGGCCAACACAGATATGGCTGAGTTTTCAGCTAACCAATGGCCAGTAAGCCTTCTGATTCTATCAAGTTTTATTAAAGAATTTCATATTTCATAAAGGAAAAATAAAGTATAAACACTTCATTTAACACCTAAACCACCCATGGTCTTTGTTATGTGCGCCTTATATTCTACATATCTGAGGAATTGGGCTGGGGGAAATCAACTGATTTCAGGAGTCTTCTGATCAAATCCTTCCTATCAAACTTAAATGCAGATTTAACCTCATAGAGAGCAAATGCATTTTCTTATTTGAAAGTGTTTTTTTTTTTTAAAAACCAACTATCAACTTCTGCATTTTGGGTTATGGTTAAATGAAGGATAACTGAATATGGTGAAGTGGTGTCCCCCATGCTATTCAAGGGCTTCTTGAAAGGCCATGGGAATGTTGAGCAACCAATTTATTTGATGGGTGCTTTGAAGGGATGGGACTCTGACATTCCCACGGGGTATAAATATTTAAGTTCATGGCCATAAATTTAGGATCACTTGAAAAGACAACATGGGTGCATTCATGTTCTTAGTTTACAATACCTTTCCACCTGAGTGCACCTCCTGTCGTCCCTGCTGAGCTTTCACATAAATCACCCAGATGTTTAAACCAGTTTAAAGTTCATATATTGTGTGGTTTAAAAAAATCATCTGCAGAATCAATTTTACTCTAGTAATTGCAGATGGCACACTAGTAACATCTTACCTCAGGCTAAATCTTCCTTAACAAACATTGAATATTCTGTCATCATTTTTATCTATCCCATCTAAAATGTTAATTGCATACAAGACTTTAGAATTTATTTACCTGTTCTACAACTATCAATTTAATGAGCAGGAGTCAGTGTGTACCCTGTCCATAGTGTATCATGGATTATAGCAAATTATATTCTTTTGCTCACTTTGCCAAAGGTCAGAATCAAGTGATAAACAGAAGATGTGTTAGCCAATCTATTGCTTAGCATTCTGTGGAATACCATCTGCATGCAGAGAAATACATGATCTGTGTATTTCCTTCAAGGCCAATTATGAAAACTTTGCCAGCTTTGATGTTGCTGTGCTAATTACGTTGCCATCCAAATTCTTCCATTCAGTTTAGTAGGTTGTAAGTTTGTGGACTTATGAATTGGTTGAGCTGCCAAGGACTTTAGATATCAGACCCAAGGTGGTAGAACGATTTACCCAAGGTCACCTAAAGAGTGATTGGCAGAGCTGGGGTGCAAATCTAGGTTGCAAGTTGGTACAGTGGATAGAGCACTGGGGCTGGAAATAGGAAGACCTCAGTTCAAATTTAACCTTAGATATTTACTGTGTGACACTGGGCAAGTCACTTACCCAGTTTTGCTTCAGTTTTTTACCTGTAAAATGGAGTTAATAGCAGCAAGGATTGTTTTAAGGATCAAATGAGAGAATATTTGTAAAGTGCTTAGTACAGTGCTTGGAATTTAGTAGGCGCTTTTTTCCTTTCCATTATTTTTCATCCTGCTGTTCTTGAAGTCAGTGTTATTTCATCTTTTTATCCCTGGTTCCTAACACAGTATCTTACATACAATTAATAAATATATATTGAACTGAATTAAGCTGAATGGAAATTTCCCTAATAGAATCTAAGTTCCTTGAAGACAATGACTTTAATTTTGGAATCATCAGTGTAGTGGTTTACCTTGTGAACTAAGTAATATTTGTTGACTTCAGTTGAAAGTAATTTTTGAGGGGAAAAAAGCACCAGAATTTCCAGAATCATTTACTAAGTTATTCCTTCAAATGTATCACCTAATGAAAGAGAAAAGATGATACTATTTTGTCTAAATATTGCACGGTACTCACAGGTTAGCACTGAAACTGACTGTAAAACCAGTCTGGCTAAGTTTGGAGAATCTCATCACTGGAAAACTGGCCTTTGAGTGATATCTATCTATCTATCTATCTATCTATCTATCTATCTATCTATCTATCTATCTATCTATCTATCTAAGTATCTATCTATGCATTTTTTAAGTTGCCAAGGCATTAAGGATATGTGATCTGGGTCTGGGAGGAGATTACCCAGGCCAAGGAAATGAAGGATTCTTAAAGAAGTACGTGTGAAAAAGAAAGGTAAAGTGCTCTGTTATCAGACAAAACTTAAAATTACTTCCAGCTGGGGAATTTTTTTCAAAGAGAAACTTTGAATTACACATATTATTTTTTAAAACTTTATTAAGATAACCAGTTATTATTGTTCAGTCATGTCTGACTCTTTGTGACCCCAGAATTTTCTTGGCAAAGATACTGGAGTGGTTTGCCATTTCCTTCTCCGGTGGATTAAGGCAAACAGAGGTTAAGTGACTTGCCCAGGGTTACACAGCTAATAAGTATTTGAGGCCACATTTGAATTCAATCCATCCTTACTCTGACTGACTCTCTATCTACTGAGCTATCTAGCTGACTTAAATCAGTAAAATTAAAAAAAAAAACTATACATACATACACACATATGCATGTATATCTATATATGTATACATGTATGCATATATGTATGTGTATATATGTAAGTAAATATGTATATATTTAAAATTCTCATTAACAGCAGTATACACTAAAGTGAAAGATGTGAAAAAAGCTAATGTACTTGAAAGCTTTTTAGTGAGTTTTTAATTGAAAAATGATCTATAACACTAAGATACCCAATACCATTAAGTATCCTTGAATTTTAGCTAAAGCAGGAATTTTGGGCAGCTAGATGACGCAGTGGATAGAACACTGGGCTTAGAATCAGGAAGGCTCACCTTTATGGTTTCAAATCTAGGCTCAGACACTTGCTAGTTGTGTGACATGGATAAGTCACTTAACCCTGTTTGCTTCAGTTTCTCATTTGTAAAATGAGCTAGAGAAGGAAATGGAAAACCACTCAGTATCTCTGCCAAGAAAACCCCAAATGGGGTCACAAAGAGTCAGACATGACTGAACAACAGCAACAACAGAGAAATTTAAGATTTATTTTTGAAAGGACAAAACATTTGGAACAGAAAAAATAACTTCAGTATTGGTCATAACACTTCAAAGGCAAATTGATATGTATTTTGTCCCATTTGAAGCAGTGGATTTTATTTATATCCGAATACACAGAAAGAAATAGATCATATTTTCTAAAAAAGCCCCCAAAGTGAAGCCAGTAGTTTTGGATTGTCTCTATTTCTAAGAAATCTTGGCTTAGCTATTCCTTTTTTATTCATGGATGAGGGGGCAACATATTAGAATAATCCTTACCCTTTCTTCTCAGCAATTTTGTTTGCTTTTGTCAAAGTGCCACAATAAAATTAAAAAGCTGGGGTTAACAATTTTAACTTCAACTTCTTTCTGCTACCTCCCTATACACATAAGGGCAGACATTGCCCAAGAATAAAAAAAAATCAGGGTTAAATAATAATGTTTTGAGCCTTTGGGCCCAAAAGGAAAATAAGACAGAAAGCCACCTTCCTCTTTTCTGAGGAACCCAACCCACTAAATGACTTTGTCCATGGCTCCAAAACTTTTCAAGGAAGTACTTTCTGTCCTCTTTGTAAGCTCTTTCTTTGCATTGCAGTGTTAAGAAAGGAGACTGAAACATCTGGGTTCCTTTCACTTTGCCTCTATTACTTAAAGTAGGTATTTTTTGGAGTTTGGAATGCTCTGCTAAGACATTATTGACCATTGGAGCAACATACAAACCATGAACTCTCTTTAATATCCCTTTATTTTAAAATACATGTATTACTTTTATTGTTTGAGAGGAGGTGGCACGGTATGGTAGAAAGAGGACTAGCTCTGACTCCAAGGAAATCAAAGGACTGAGGTTTGAATGTGTCCTCAGATACTTACTTCTTGTGTGACATGAGGCAAACTAGTTACCTTCTCTGGGCTGCTATTTCCTCATTTGAACTAGATAACCTCTGAGGTCCCTTCCAGATCTAGATTTAGGATAATCTATAGAATACCTCAAAAAAGTAGATATACATAGTAATGTGGGGAAAGCTTTATATATTTCCAAAAGTTTAACTCTTAAAACATTTGTTTATATTTATGTATGAAAATTTCTAGTATTATAGTGTTTTGCAAAATGGCTTTTGCCTCTGTATAGACTAAGGATAATCATTACCCTTAGCTACAGGAGTTTTTCCTAAGGTGTGCCATTGCCTATGCCAGGCTATGCTGCTTTTCTGGAAAGGTCATCTAAACCTAAACCACATTGGGAAAATTGCTGATCTGACATAATTGTAAGCTCCTGGAGGGCAGGGACCAGGTCTTCATGGTGTAGTGTGATGCACTGGGAAGAGCATAGGAACCTTATCTCCTGCACTCGCTAGCGGTATGACCGTAGGAAAGTCACCTAACTCTTCTAATCCTGTTTCCTCATACTTATAATGCTTATCTCCTAGGGATACCTTGAGTATCAAATGATATAATGTTTGTAAAGCACAGGATCCTAAAGCTGGAAGAGACCTTAAAGGTCATCTGTTGTTTTTCAGTTGTCTGACTCTTCATGTCCTCATCTGTAGTTTTCTTGGCAAAGATACTGGAGTGGGTTTGCCATTTCCTTCTCCAGCTCATTTTACAGATGAGAAAACTGAGGGAAACAGGGTTAAGTGACTTGCCCAGGGTCACACAGCTTGTAAATGTCTGAGGCCAGATTTGAACTTAGGAAAATGAGTCTTCCTGATTCCAGGCTTGGCACTCTGTGTACTATGGTGTCACCTGACTACTCGAGAAGTCATCTAGTCCAACATTTGACAGATGAGGAAACTGAGTCCCAGAGAGGCTTAATCATTTGTCCAAGGCCACACAGTGGTAAGTAGCAGAGACAGGATACCAACTTGGGTCTTTTAAAAATTTATAATATTTAATAATATATTTAAAATTTTATCTCCCTCAGTGCCTAGCAAAGCATAGTATGCATTGTTTGTTGAATGAAAGAATCTATTATTCTATGACTCTATAGAACTGACCTAGAGAGAGTCTGCTAAAGAAAAGAAAAAGAGTGATGTAGTCCTTAGTAAAATTTCCAAGCAAGCAAAATATGATGTGCAAAAGCCCATTTTCCCTCCTTGACAATTTTATACAAGGCTGCATGATTTTTTCTTCCTTCCTTTTCTTCTCTTTCAGTTCTCTTTGTTCTCCTGGTGTCCACTGGAGACCTACTTCCTGGTATTCTGTCTCCCACTGTCTCCCACTCAGCAGACAATAAATGTTCAGTTGTGTTAGTTAGTTGATGAGTTCCCAGTGCTCTCAGGCTATTGCTTTCTTTCATGAGTGGAAATGATAATGGATTCAGAGTGAGAGGATCTGAGTTCAAATTCAGTCTTACTTGCAATCTGTGTGACCTTAGATAAGCCATTTAGAGTCACTAGGACTCATGTTTCTCATCTGTAAAATGAAAGGGTTGGATTAGATTTCCTCCAAGACACTTTCCAGTTCAGAATCCTATGGTTTTATGATTTTGCAAACTCATTCTCACTATCTCATAAATACCCTCTTCAGTTTTGAAGGAAAAGAGAAAAATGTTGTTACTCAAATAAATGACTCATTAATGGTGAGTCTGGATATAGGAAATACGTTTGGGGGAGGGCTTTTCCCTAGATCCACTAAAATCATCCCAATGAATACATGCCTACTGTAGTCACCCCTAAAATCATTTTGTCCAATGTGAGATATTTTTGGAGCTCTTTATAAAAGGTGAGCAGGAGGATGAGAGGATTAGAGAACATACCAGTTGAAGGAATAGAGGAAATTTAGTCTGGGGAAGGGCAGACATGAAGGATATAGGGATGATGACATGATAGTTGTCTTTAAATATGTGGATGGTTATGTGACAGAGGGATTAGACTTATTCTATTTGGCCACAGAGGACAGAACTCTCATCAAGGGGTAGAATTTGCAGAGAAGCAGATTTTAGCTTGATGTAAAGAAGAAAAACCTTCTTGACAATGAAAACTGTCCTAATTGTCCCCTCTATTGGCTGGAGGCAGGAAGACAAGTTAGAAGACTATTAACAACAGTCCACTTAAAAAGTAATAGCAAATATAAGAAATGATGAGCAGACAGATTTCAGAAAAACCTGGAATGACTTATATGGATTGATGCTGAGTGAAATGAGCAGAACCAGGAGAACATTGTACACAGTAATAGCAACATTGTGTGATGATCAACTATGACTAACTTAGCTCTTCTCAGCAATACAACGATCACAGACAATTCCAAAAGACTCATGATGGAAAATGTTATCCACATCCAGAGAAAGAACTATGGAGTCTAAATGCAGATAGAAGCATATTATTTTCCCTTTTTTGTGTTTTTGTTTATTTTTCGTGTTTTTTTCCTTTGGTTCTGTTTCTTCTTTCACAACATGACTGATGTGGAAATGTTTTGCATTATTGCACATGTATAACCTATATCAAATTGCTTCTCATCTTGAGAAGGGGGTTTAGGTGGAGGGGAGAGAGGGAGGGAAAAATTTGGAACTTAAAATCTTTCAAAATATGAATGTTGAAAATTGTCTTTACATGTAATTGGAAAAAATGTTATGAAAAAGTGATAACAGAACAAATTATCTCCTTTGTTTTTCCTTCCCCTCAAATCTACTCAGATAGTAGTTTTAACAGTTGTATGTTAATTAGCCTTGCTTGCTGCTTTGTCCAATGGAACAGGCTGACGCTGGATGGAATGGATTTCCTCTGCTTGGTGGTCTTCAAACAAAGGTTGGATGACCATTAGTGGGGGATGTGGTAGAGAAGATTTTTGTTGAGGTACAGATTGGAATAGATGGACAATGAAGTCCTTGACGCCCCTAAGATTCTTTGATTCCATATTTTTTCATGCCAATCAGTGGTATATGTGAGAATTTGAGGAAAATAATGAAATTCCAGAAATAGCTATGGGACATTAAAAATATAAGTAACCAATGATGGTGGGCAGCAATCGATGAACCTGCAGCTGGGGCAAGTAGGGCCACTTCTTTTAATGCCCCAGAGGGGTTATGGTACTGAAATTGAATAAGATACCCTGCAAAGGAAAAAGTTTACAGAAAAGGTTAATTAACACAGTCATAATTATTACCTGAGCAGATTTTGGGGGAGAGGCAACCAAAGAGATCGGTTTGCTTTGCTATCACTTTTTAAGTAGACTGTTGTAATAATCTTCTAACCTGTCTTCTTGCCTTCGGTTAAGCTCCTAGGTGAAGAGGAAGGGAATAAAGGTTTATATATTACTTACTATGTGCCAGGCACTAAGCTCAGCATTTTTACAAATATTATTTCATTTAATCCTCATAACAACTCTGGGAATTAGGTGCTGTAATTATCTCCATTTCATAGTTGAGGAAATTGAGGCAAACAGAGGTGACTTGCTCAGCATCACATAGCTAGTAAATGTCTGAGGTTGGATTTGAACTTACTTCTTCCTGATTCCAGGCTCAGGGCTCTATCAAATATGCCACCACCCTAATCTATCCATCCTTCACATTGTTGGTGAAAGATCTTTCTAACGGATGGATCTGACCAGGTCATTTTCTGGCTCAAAAGCCTTTATTTAATAGTTTCCTGTTGCCTATTCCTGTTGATAAAATACAAATTTCTTAGCCTGGCATTGGAAGCCCTCTACAATCTGGTTTCCGATTATCTTTACAGACTTGTTTTTATCAAACTCCTCTTCTCATACTCTACCTTCTATCTAAGGGGAAATAAAGGCTGTTCCCAGATTTCATATTGCCTTGGAAGCATTTGCACCTGGCTGGAATGTATTTCGTTCTACCTTTGCCTAGTGAAATCCTTTTCCTTCAGATCCTAGCTCAGGTCTCTAGCTTCTTCAGGAAATTGATTGTCCTCAGCTGAAAGTGATTTTTCCTCATCTTGAGTTTTCCTAGAGCACTTCCTCTTTCCTGTTTTCCCATAACACTGTATTTTGTCTACTATCTGTTTGTGTAATAGTCAAAATGCATAGCAGATAGAGAGCTAACCTTTGAGTCATAAAACCTGCTTCTAACACACACTGGCTATAGGATAGGCAACCACCACTATATTCATCTACAAGTCATTCAACCTTTCAGTGTCCCAGATAACTCTCTAAGGCAACAAATTGCAAAGCAAATGTACAAAAGCACATGTGGAGGTACTTTCCTCCCTGAAGGTTCCTTATGCTGATGCCAGGTCAAAAACATACTATATTTTTATAGAGTCTAAAATTTACAAAACACTTTCTTATAACAAGACAGTAAAATGAAGCAGTAGGAATATTATTTATTTTGTTTCTTAAAGACTGATAGCAAGAAAATCTATCAGTGAAGGCATTCCCCCCTCTCCCATCATCAGTGGATTTAAAGAAATGAATTGCTGTTGGAATTTTCTTGCAGGTTTTCAGAGCGGACTCATTGAATGGAAAGGACAGCTGTTGTGAATAATCAAGTACCTAGAGAGGAAGGAGAAGAAATAGAAAGAGAGGTGCTAACTGTTCTCTTCTTCACTGGCCAACCATCATCAATGATGGGAAGGAGGTCACAACTTTAATTTAACTCTTTGTCTACTCTGGCTAGAGTGTGGAGACTTAAAAAACCCTTCAAAATCAAAACTTTCTTCCAGGCAGGGGTGGTGTGCGGATGGGGTGAGGGGAGGGATTGGTATTCTAAAGCAGAAAAAGAGGAATGACCTGAAGGATGATTCAAGGAAGAACTTTAAACATTTTTCTTTACAAATTATTTGGAGAGGACGGTCTGAAGAAGTCGAACACTTGGCTAAATAATGACCAAAAGGTCATTGTAACACTTAATCTTTGAGAGTTCCTCAGAACATTGAAAGGTTAAGTGCCTTGCCTAAAGTTACATAGCCAATGTATATATTATATGCTATCTTCTTCCTCTCCCTCAGGGCAGCTAGGTGGTGTAGTGGATTGAGTACTAACCCTGGAGTCAGAAGGACCTGAGTTCAAATTCAGTCTCAGACATTTACTAGTTGTGTGACCCTGGGAAAGTCACTTAACCCTGTTTACCTCAGTTTCATCATTTGTAAAATGCAATGAAGAACCAGTATCTTTGCCAAGAAAATCCCAAATGGGGTCACGAAGAATTGGATGTGACTAATTGATCAAACCCCCCATCCCCCCAGTAAATTCCTTGAGGGCAGGGATTGTACTGTTTTTTTTTTTTTAAGTACAAGTATGTATGTATGGCCAGTGCTCAGCACAGTGTAGGTGTTTAATAAATGTTTGTGTGTGTATGTATGTTTAAAAAGGTGCTTAACTCAGAGTTATAAGGCTTTGAATACCTACTCAGCCACTTACTACTTAGGAGATCTTGGGCAAATCACTTTTCTCTGGGCCTCAACTTCCTCACCTCTATAATGGGGGAGGGTTTATCTAGATTAGGAGTTCTTTACTTGAAGTGGGTGAACTTAAATATATATATATATATATATGTGTGTGTGTGTGTATATATATATATATATAACTGTATTTCAATATAATTAATTTGCTTCATAATTCTGTATATTATTTTATTCATTTAAAAACATTTTTCTAAGAAGGGGTCCATAGGCTGCCAAAGAAGTCTATGGTTACAAAAAGATTAAAAACACGTAGCCTAAATGATCTCTCAAGTTCCTATCAAATAGTATGATCTCATTATATGAACTGATCTTTAAAAAGTCTGTTGCTGAAATTTTTATCTGTGCTCCATTTTAAATTATTGCAATGATAATTGGGCAGTTAGGTGGTATGGTGAATATAACAACTTGGAGTCAGCAAGACCTGAGTTCAAATCCCGATTCAATGCTTACTAGTTGTGTGACCCTGGACAAGTTATTTAGCCCCTATTTACCTCAGTTTCATCATCTGTAAAATGAGATAATAGCACCTACCTTCCAGGGTTGCTATGAGGATAAATGAATTAATAACTATGAAGTGCTTATTATTATTATTGTCTGCTGCTACCACCCAGCCCCAGGAACTTGATAACTAATTTGGAAATTAAACTTTAAGTTGCATCAGCACACTTCAGAATGTGATCACATTTTTGCCATAAATTACACCTTGTCAAGAAACCTTCAGTTTTTTCTGGGGGTAGGGGATGGATGGACATTTTCTTCTTAGATTTACATGTTGATTTGGGGACTAATGCAGCCTACCATTTTATTCCCTGTCTTAGACCTTTTCTTTTCTTTTCTTTTCTGATTTCCATGACCTCTTGTCATGATCGGGAATCATTTATATTTCAAGCTGTTCTTTTTTCCCCCAGGATCTTAAACATACCTAGAGTCCAATTGTTTTAGGTGTTGCTCTGATTAGCATCTTCCTTTCAGGCTTTAAATTGGAGGAAAGCAGTGGCAGCTTGGAAACTCAGGGTCCTGATGTTCACTAGCTGTAGGAGAGATGAAATGATGTTCCCAGGTGGTGGTATCTCTGGAAAACACGAAAAACTGCAAGGAGTGAACATTTAAGTTGAGTTAAAGTGTTTAAATGAACTACTAGGGTATTAAGTGAATGAAGATTTAAACAAAGTGTCTTTGCCTAGGGAAGAGTCACAACCATTTAGGCTGCCAGCAATGGAGGAGTTAAAAGTTTTAGGAACATGAAATGCTCCAAGAAAATAGTGAGAGCCCCACCAGCAGTCTTGACCTTTATTTCTAGGGTCCAAATCCAGACAAGGGTCCTAATTAGCTGTAGAGGAATCAAGAGCTTTGGCAACATACCAGCAGACATTTTTAAAAAAAGAATCCAGTAAATAAAAGAGCCATTTTCTGTCACAAAGGTTAAATTGGAGCAACATTTGTCCAACTGCTCGGTATTTCTGGCTCCCACTTAATTCCTTTCTTAAAAAAAAAAAAGAATTCTATTTCACCCAATTTCCCTGCCTCTATATTATCCCCCTTAGATTTATTTTTCCCATTCTTACTACATTAATTGTAGGCTTTATTCTTTTTCAAGCTCTTTATTCTCTTTTGTTAGACTAATGTGTGTCTCTTAAATGTTTTAGACTACGCATCCTATTAACATTTTATTTTTATAAAATAAAACTCTTGCCATTTTCCCATACTTAATTTTTTTCCCTAAAAAAATCATCTTTCTCTGGCTCCTTCCCTTTTTATCTCTGACGTACTTTTGCTTGGTGTTAATATTCTGGACAACCTGCTGCAGGTAGGAGGACAGTCTTACCTGCATGGATTTCCTACCTAGAAAGCTCAAAATCTAAACTATAGATGAGACCCAAATTTTGAGCAAACGTACACAACAACACAACACTTTGGCTCAGAGTGTTTTACAGGGCTGAAACCACTGTAATTCTCTGGTTACTTTCCTTCTGAAAGTTGAAATTGGAGTCAGTGTGAATACAGGGGAAAGAAAGTACATGGTCCTGGAGGTTTGAGGAGCTGGGTTCTGTCTCTGACATTGACTATTTGTGTCATGTTGTGCAAGTTGCCTACCCTCCCTCAATCTCAGTTTCCTTATCTGTAAAATGAGGAGGATTTTCTGAGATCTCTGGCACATCTATGAGGCTAACGTATTTTGTGCTGCCTTGTTTGTTACCAGTCTGTTGTATTCTTTTACATTTTCAAGCCTTTCATTCATTATAGCAAAATTCAACCTCCTAAATAGAAATAGAATTAGATTTCAAATCAAGAAAATATTTTTATAACCTCAAAATAATTAGAGGCTAGAATTCTCCCTTTTTGCTGTAGTTGTTCCACCTAAGGGATTGATCAAAACGCCACAAAACAAAATTTAAATCCAGAGAGAGAGAGGGCTTAGCCAAATAGATGTTATCTTTAATAGTCATGATCCTGTTTTTAAAGTGTGTTTGTGTAGTTTCTAAGCAACATTACTTTCATCTCTAAACAGACTCAAATTTTAAAAAAATGCTTAGCAGTTTCTCCATTTCTTGAGTTGAACATCAAAGCTATGTAGCACTATGTAGTCTGTTACTTCTTTTAACATTTGCACCTTTCTCTACTTCAAGCAGCATGTATGTTCGATGGAAGAGGTGCAGTATATACATCTCATAGCAAACTGATTAACAAAATTGTAACCTTTTTTTTTTGTCCTAACATATGTACCTGTTTAGAAGCTAACAACATGCCGCTCTGTAGAAAGTTCTCTTAGAACTTGGCTATCAAAGGAGAGGGTGTGTCTAGATATATAAACAGAGATGTATGTAGGTGAGAAGCATGTGTCTAATACATCCTGGTAACGTGACTATGGTTGTGTTTTTTAATCTCCCTCGGACCTTCCAAATAGAATTAGGTGGTCAGATTTACCCAGTTTTGACACATTGATCAAAAAAGGCACTTTCTGAATGTCTATCTTATTTTATGTTTCATTTAATAATAGCTATAATAGCCAAGGCTTATATAGTGCATACTATGTTACAGACACTATGATAAATGCTTTACAAATCATTACTTTTTATTATTACTTCATTTGAGCCTCACAAAACCTTGGAAGGTAGGGCTATTATTATGCCCATTTTACTTGAGGAGATTGAGTCAGATGGAGGTTAAATGACTTGGCCAGGGTCATACACCTAGTAAGCATCTGAGATTAGATTTAAGGTCTTTCTGATTCCAACCGCAGGGCTCTATCTGTTGTGTCACCTAGCTGCAGCTGTAGCTGCATGGGCTTGATTACCCCTCAGGTTCTTTCCAACTTTGAGAGTTGGTTCTATAAGGTGGAAACATTAAAAAAAAATTCTGCCCACTTAGCTTTTCATGATAGAAACCAACATTTCACTTCAATTTAAATGACAATAGTTTATAAACATGGAACATGTTTGATTTCTATATTTTTGATTTATGCAGTACTCAATTAACCATCCCACTTAATCTGCTTGCCTGTAGTTGGCTTTGTTCTGAACTCCATGGCACTGCTGTTGGGTCTTACTCTCTCATCGGTGTTTCTAGTGTGAGAAGGGTTATCACATCCTTCTGCTTGGGGGAAAGACAAAACAGTGTCACAGTGACTGTGCTGCCTGAATACAGGAAATCAGGTCTTGTAATTATTTCATGTTCTAGCCAGCATGTGCTTTGTTATTTACGACACACCCAGAGCCGATGGATAGCTCTGGTATGTTATTACTGCTTTTTGCCAGCCTGCTCCAAGCAGTGTGAAAAGCAACTTTAGCCTGGGAAAATGAGTGGATGCCATTGAATGTGTCTGAGGCATCAACAACTGACAAATGTTCCCAAACGCTTGCTGATGTCATTGCTGAGGCTTATATAGAGCCAAGGATATTAAGCGACAGGAAGAAGTGTTGGTTGGGGCTTTAGAAGCAGAGATGACAAAGACAGGCTAATGGGAAAAATTAAGAAGAAAGAAAAAGATAGCAAGGAAGGAAAGAGAGAAGGGAGTCCTTTAACCCATTGTTTCTTTGTTGATATCTGGTTTTTTTTTTTTGAAAAAAAGGCTAAGGTTGAGTTCAAGATGCATGCTATCTAGTGTGAGGAAATACAATAGTTTGATAGAGCTTCTCAGTTCTTATTGTCAAAAGGATAAAAAAAACTAATAAACTTGAAAGTAAATAAGATGCTCCCTCCCACCTCCATTTTAAAATGCATATCATAGTGTTTACTTGGTAGGACCAATTATTTTAAAAAAAACCAGGTTTCAAGAAAAAGAGTCACTCTCAGGCAGAGACCTTACATGACAAATTTCGTCCCACAGTGGATTAAAATGGCTGAGAGGAGATGCTAACATAACCTCAACTCTAGCGGTGTGAACACACCACTGTAATAATTCATTTAGAATGATGACACCTGAGACCTAATTTAAAAGTCCTAGATGAATACTAGTCTCACATTCAACCCTGAGGGCTGCTGCAAACATTCCAAAGAAATCCTAAGAACTATAGTGAGCCTAATTGAATTGGACTTAAATGGACCATTGAGATGGTCTCACTGAGCTCAGGGGAATTCATATTGTCTATACTGTATCAGAATCACAGCTTGAACGGAATAACTGGTTACATTCAATCATGTTACTGTAACTCATGCTTGAGGTAAAGGGGAAACCTTTTGCTATCAGCAAGACTGGATGGAAAACAATTTCAAATCACTTTAAACCCAGTTGGCAACTACTTTGCCAATTATGGAATCCTGTGGGAAAGGTGTGTGCGAGGGCTCAGAACTAAATGATTTATGTCAGGCTTCAGTGCCTCCTGAGGAATATGTGAGAGCCTGCAGAGGAGGGGCTAGTGGCTAATTATTTCTCCTAAGAATACTTCAGCAAGGTAATTTGTGCTTGCAGATGAGTCACACCGCAGACTGGATAAAAGGCGAGGTAAGCAGAGAAATTCCTAAGATCCATTTAGTGACTGATAAAAGGGAAACAGAAGGAATCAACACTCTCCCCTCTCTACACCCTGAGACATTTCAAGATATAAAATAGAAAGAGCAAACTTAATTCCAAGCTTTAACTGGCAAGTGAGATCAAACTCTGTAATTTGTACCGCAGGTATTGTGTCGGGCACTTTACAATGCAGGGTTACCAGCATAAATGACATGCTATAACTCATCAGCTGGACAACTGGGAATCTGGCTCAGGGTATAAATGACCCTGAAAAATTCTCCCTTTTCTTCTAATTTGTTTTTGATGATCCAGCTTGCAAGAATGAGTGGTCCTAAACTCCTGAAATGTTTCCAAAAGAGGAATTCCACTCCCTGACCCTGCTCTTTGTGTACTATGTATGATGATATATATGGAACTGAGAAATTATCTTAGGAGTCAACCCAAGGATATTAATACCATCCCCTCCTTTCCCCCCAAGGCAATAAAAATCAGCAGTGGGCCTTTATGTCATGTAACTTAGAGAGAGCTATATGAGTTCTCAAGTAGGCTTTTCAAATCCTTTCATTATCTGAAGGATTTTGAGGCTAATTTTGGTAATCTGAAAGAGATTTGTCACTAAGATCACAATGAATGTACAGCAATAGCTATCTTTCTTGTTAAAGCCACCTGATGAGTTGTATTTGGTTCTAGTTGTTGCCTTCCCGTCATTACAACTAATAGCAGATTAAGGTTTTGGGCTAGCGGGCAGCTCTGAGTAGCTCTTTAACGATTTTCATCTTGTGCATCCCTAGAAAACACTTCTGACCAGTGAACCCATAACTGCAAATGACATGGGCAAGCTTCATTGCAAATGATACAACTGGTGGGATCTTTGAGCTCATTTGGGATAGTTTCTCATGGGGAGTCATTCCACCAATGGGATTTTGTCATAAAGAGTTTGCTTTTCCAAAGTCCTGGATGAAGCAATGGGTTAGTTTGAGGCAGTGTGCAAAATGTTGGAAAAGAATACCAGAGGTGATATCAGAAGATTTGAGTTCAAATCCTGGCACTGCCACTTCCTTGGGAAAGTCACTTAGCCTCCTTTTCTGTCTTAGTTTCCTCACATGCAAAAGAAGGGTGATGACCTCGAACTACCTTTCTCACAGAGTTGTTTTGAGTATCAAACAAGCTAATAAAGTGCTCTATCAGTCTGTCACTAAGCATTAATTAAGTGCCAACTCTGTGCCAGGCACTACAGTAGATGTTCTATAAAAGTGAGCTGTTTTATTATTTATTTCCACATGAGAGTTGTGTTCAGCCGTTTGATATCCAAATAGGCATCCTATCACGATCCTGGATCAGCAAGGAAGAAGTCTGGAACTTTATGTGAATTGGATGAAATGTTGATTTCTAACTAGAAGTAATCTTAGCTTGTTGAATAAGCCATAGGAATGACCTATGTGTTGGGAAAGGGATGACAGTATGATAGTGGCAAGACATTGAGAAATCTAGGTTGTAGTTTTGACTCTGCTACTAACTAGCAATTCATATCACTTCTCTGGGCCTGGTTTTCCCCAAATGTAAAATGAGGGATTGGATCAAATGATCCCTAAGTTTTCTTCTAGCTCTGATCCTCTGATCCTGTTACCAGAAATAATAATAACAAGGAAGATACTAAAGGATGAGGGCCTTTTGTTTCATAAAACATCTTACCTCTGTCAGCTCCAGATCTTTCTTCTCTGCTTCCCATGCCAGTGGGAGAGGGAATACTTCCTGGACGCTATCTGGCCAACTCACACTTCTAGGCCTGTGTTGTAGCTGTGGCATCTTTCATGGCTGTGCCCTCCAGCAACCATCTGTGCCTCTCTGCTGTTTCAGTCTGACTTTCAGGTGCCACTTTTCTCTACCTCCAAAGCTTCCTTCTGCTTCTTTCCTCCAAGTTACTTTTGCCATCTGCTTGAGATCGCATCTGCTCCTGGTTTTTCTTCAAAGGGAGTATTATTTACTGCTCTTCTGTGAGATGACCTTTTACAATTTGCTTTGGGTGTGCGTGTGTGTGTGTGTGTGTGTGTGTGTGTGTGTGTGTGTATGTGGGGATTATCATACTATTTTCAGTTCTTTGATAGGTTGATAGACATACCTAACTTCATACACATGAGCGAATCTGGAAATGGTAAAGATCTTTCCCTTTTCTACCTCACTTACAATCACCTCTAAAGAGGAGGTCCTCTCTACATACCAAATATTTAGAGTAAGGGGAATGAATTCCTTTCAAATCCTTAGCAGTTAGTGCTAAGGTCATGAAAATTACTTTGAAGTTTCAATAAGCCTCCAAAAGGCACTTGGCAACAATGGAGGGGTTGGAGAAAAGCTATCTATTGCCCTGAATTTCTATTGTTACAACAAAGTCCTTGTCCTGTATATAGAGTATTCACAATCTACTTTTGACATATATAGGTTTTCAGACAATAGGAACTAAGTCCTATCAAACATCTACACAGCACCTATTGCTTAGAGGGAGGTTAGTGGGTATCAAATGATGACAGCATTACATATGGAGTTGGCAATGCTGCATATGGAGCCTCAGACAGAATATTCGATCCGAAGTCTACACACTTGAGTTTCAATCCCAGCTCTACTTACTGCTAGGTCATCCCTTTGAACTGTTGTTTCCTCGTCTGCAAAATGAGAAGCAATTGGACTAGATGACTTTGTAGGCCCCTTCCAACTCTAAAATTCTATGATCCTAAGTCTTTGCTTTGAGTCTATAGTGGGGGAGGATTGAGTGTGATAGATTTAAGGCCATAATATGCTTAACACCCTTCAGGAAGTAAATATTCTGCTCTGGAGAGAGATGTAATTAAGATAACCCAACTACTGGGGTGAAGTTCTCAATCTAACTAGCAGGACAGGTGGAATATGGTTTTGTTGATAGCTCCAGGCACTGCAGGGATCAAATATTCCTGCATGCCTGTCTGGGATGCAAGGTACTGCCAACCAACTGAAGTTTGTTTCTGCCACATTTACAGAACGTGCTAATTGTCCTTCCGGCCCCCTAGGGAGATGTGCTATCTGATTGCTTTACGAATTGTCCTTGTCTTTCAGAAAGAACACAGGTTGTGTCTTCATTTAGAAAAGGTAACAGCTGCATTTGTAATGCATTTCTTCTCTAGTCTCCAATGTTAACAGGAGAGGTGGAAAGATAAAAAAAATAATAAAATCCAGCTTGCTGAAAAATAGGGCAGAGGATAATTATTTCAGCAATAATAAGAATAAGGGAGCTGTTTTCTAGTCCATGATTGTACTTTCCCACTGAAGGTAACAATCTTGACTTAAAAGTCCTAAAAAACAAAAGAAGTGCACAATTTCCCCAAGATTAATGATTTTGGAAATGATCCTTACTGCCATTTTTCCTTTCTAGTGGAAACGCATAGGTGACTTAATGATGAAAAGTAATATAACCCACAAGGACTATCATCAGATAATATTAAAGCTCATTCCAAGTTTCTCTGTTCATTGTTGGTTTGTGTTCTCAGAAGACAAATAGTAAAGTAGGTGCTGCTGTTTTCCCGAGTATTATGGGGTAAGTATTACATTTGGAAGAGCGAGGCCATCTGGAGACTAGAAGATAAATTGCTGCGATTGTGGTTAGAGAAGACAGAGGCTCCTTAATACAAACCTGACAGAGATGAAGTATTTCATTTTTCCTGGCAGAAATCAGTGTGATAAGAATAGCCGTTTTAAGGGATAAATTCTTTCATTTAAATGTTGATTCTTTTTTCTCTTTAGCATCCAAAAATATACTTTAATGTTCAAAGTTATCAATTCCATCAGTGGGCTTGTTGTCTCCAGTGAAGCAAGTGAACAGTTAGTGGACGAGCATTTGTTAAGAGCTTACTATGTGCCCATTTCAGTGCTGAGGTAGCAACTCCTTCATGCCTTAGGAGACAGTTTTATAAGTTGTAAAAAAAAATAAAAGAAGAAAAAGTAAGAAAAAGAAAAATCAAGTTCTTAATTAGCTAAGCATAGGATTAGGGGTAGCTAGGTGGCACAGTGTATAGAATGCCTGACCCGGAACTCTGGAAGACCTGAGTTCAAATCTGTGAATAGAGCATTAGGTCTGGAGTCAGGAAGACCTGAGTACAAATCTGGCCTCAGATACTCATTAGCTGTGTGACCCTGGGCAAGTCACTTAACCTCTGTTTGCCTTAATCCCCTGGAGAAGGAAATGGCAAACTACTCCAGTATCTTTGTCAAGAAAACCCCAAATAGGGTCACAAAGAGTTAGACATGACTGAACAATAACAAGCAATAGAGTAGGAAAGAAATGATGAGTGAAGAGATGAGGAGAGATGTTGTAGAGGTAGAAATGATGGGATTTGGGACTTGATTGGATATACGGGAATCAGGAAAGTGAAGAATCAAGCATGACACTGAGATTGTCAACCTGGATGACTGAAAGTGCCCTTGACAGAAACAGGGAAGTTTGGACAAAAGAAGAGTTTGGGATAAAAGATAATGTAATAAGTTCCACTATGGAGATCACACAGCATCCATGTTGCTCATACTGTGAAACTCACTCTGACCCACCCAAAAAGGGAGAGCAGGGCTCTTATTCCTTAGTCACTGCCCAGCACAGAGCCTGCCCTCTGAGGGTGCCTGTTCCATCCAGGAGGTGATTTGGGGGGAATGGGAGCAGTGGAATCAGAGTTTGGAGGAGGATTTCCCCAGTGATTCCCTGTGTGGCTATTATTGGGAGAGGTACAGGAAGCGAATGTTAAAATACAATTAGTGAAAGGTAGATGTGGTTGTGTTGGAGATAAGCCCCACAATTTGGGAGGGTGGGATGTAAACCATTTTCCTATCTTTTGATAGGCCCCTTTAGGGCCATGTCACAGATTTCCAAGGGGCCACAGCCCGCATTTTGGAACCCACTGATCTGGAGGATTATTGGAATATATAAATATGTATATATGTGTATATATGTGTGTATATATATGCACATATAGAAAGCATTATATATATACATATATACATTATATATATATACATATATACACATTCATATATAAATCATATCTTTTTTTCTTTTCTTTCCTTCTTTCTTTCTCTCTCTTTCTCTCCTTTCCTTTCCTTTCCTTTCCTTTCCTTTCCTTTCCTTTCCTTTCCTTTCCTTTCCTTTCCTTT
>NW_020955033.1:22283297-22298667 GCF_900497805.2 Vombatus ursinus | reverse complement strand
CTTTCCTTTCCTTTCCTTTCCTTTCCTTTCCTTTCCTTTCCTTTCCTTTCCTTTCCTTTCCTTTCCTTCCTTCCTTTTCTCTCTCTCTTTCTCACTCAGTGGTATAATGGATAGAGAGCTGTCTTCAGTCAGATGATCTAGGTCCAAGTTCAATCTCTGAGAAATTCTGCACGATTAGGGCAAGTCACTTAACATATTTTTAACCCAGGTAACTCTTTAAGCTATAAATTGCCAAGCAGGGGCTGATCTGCATTGATCATTATAAAATCACAGTCTGTACCAACATGCAATATTAGAGACACACCCTTACACACACACACACACACACACACACACACACAAACACACCCACATTGTAGATTGTACACCCAGATTGTAGATAACCAGCATGTCTCAAAAGTCTTAGTGCAGTTTAAGTAGCTTAAACTTTTGAGGCACTCTATATATTATCATTTCTACATTTATTAATAAGATTAACCCCATGCATAAGCAGAGTGAGTAGTCATTTTCGTGGTATGATGTGAGTGAGAGGTGTCCAAAAACCCTTTGCATTCTGGAAACACTTCCTCTGTGGACCTTTCATAATCCCTGAAATTATTAACCACAGAGTTAAGACATTGTGTCTGAGGAAAATTAGTTAAAATAGAGGGTCAATAATTAGTCAATCAATAAACATTTAGTAAGCACCTATTATGTGCCAGCCAGTTACATAGTGCTAAGCCCTGCAGATAAAAAAGAAGAGCAAAAGACAGTTTCAGTTCAAGGTTCTTGTGGCCGATGGTGTGTGTGTGTGTGTGTGTGTGTGTGTATGTTGGGGGAGAAAACATGCAAAAACTTTGTGCAAATAATCTACAGAAAGAAGTCACTAGAATTAAAGGAGATTGTGAAAGGCTGCCTGTACAAGGCAATTAAAATCCGCCTCATTCTACTAATTCAGAAAGGAAGGATTGGTTTATCAGATCGTGGTCCAGAAAGCAGATTAGAAAAACAGGGGATAATATTACCCCCTGAGAATAATAATGGTTCATCATTATTCAGAACTTTATGCTTTATAGAGCACTTTGCTCCTGGCAACTTATTATTATTATTATTATAATCATTTTATATTTAAGGAAATTGAGGCCTAGAGAAACAAGTGACTTATTCATGTAGGCAATGAGTATTGTAGCTGGATTCAAACCCATACCTTTTGACTCTAAGTCCAGCAATCTTTCCCCTACCCCAAGCTTAATGAACTTGATGATCTTAGAAAAACATGGATAGACTTGCAAGAAATAATGAAGAATGAAATGAGTAGAACCAAGAGAACATTGTATACAGTAATAGTAATATTGTTTTAAGAATGACTTTGAGTGAATAAGTCATTTTGACTGTTATAAATATCCAAATTAACTATAAAGGACGTATGAAGAAAGATGCTATCTCCTTTCAGAGATGTTGGAGAAATGACCCATCTAACAGGTAAACAGAGCAATTAAAGAAATGGGGGGCCCCAAAGACAAACTTTGACTGCTTTGTGGCAATATAGTAGGTAGCATTGTGGGTAAAGTGTACTAGACCTGGGTTCAAATCCTGATTCATACACTTACTAGCTGAAACCTTTCTTAGTCTCAGTTTCTTCCTTTGTGAAATGGAGATAATCATACCTCCCTCGTGGAGTGACTGTGGGACTCCATTGAGATCATGCATAGAAAGAGCTCTATGAATGTCAAGTATTATTATCAGTGTGAGAGCCTCACTGATCCAAGAATGAGGACATTGGAGTTCTAGTTCTTACTCTGTCATTCAGTAGCTAAGTGACTTAGAAAAAGTCACCTATTTGAGCTTCAGTTTTCTCAAGTGTAAAAGGACATCTGCTGACGTCTGTGCTACTTTTCTGCTTTAACATTCTGGGGGAAAGGCATCTCCCATCATCCTGATCTATATCTTGCCATTGGACATAGATGGCTCCATAGCAGAAAGTGAGACTGGTGACTTTGCACAGCCCTGCCTCACTGAAGTCCAACTCATTTGCAAGGTGTGGCATCACCTTCCTGATGTCATGGTCCTCTTTGAGAATGAAGGACAAACAACAACCACAACAACCTATGGCACACAAAGCATAGTGTGATGGACCAGCACAGAATTCTGCTGGATTTATGGCAAATATATAGTAGGGGGAGAGGTCCTTTTTGGAGTGTGTAAATATGCTTTTGGTCATTGAGCATCTTTTGGGTCTGGGAGGAGGAAGCACATAGAGATTTAAAAAAAATTGGATCAAATAAAGGAGGAGACTATTTGGCAGGTGCCCTTCTCATGGTGACCTAACAGGTCTGATGCTATTTGCTCTACTCAGTGATGGACTAGAAGGGCTATGGAGAAGGAAAACTGCTGGGAGTTTCAAGACCCAGGAGGGCTAGTAGTCAGAAGAGCAGGCAGATGTTGTTAGAGTTGGTATTTCTGAAGGGAAAGCAAGCTCCCTTCACAGCTCCAAGCTGCTGCTGCTGCTGTCTCTGCTGCCTCCAGAGGAGCTGAAATATAGAATCAGAAATCTGAGCCCACATATGAGGAAACTGAGGTTATCTTGCTCATGTCATATAGCAGCCTGTAGGAGAATGTTAGTGCAATAGAAAGTAGTGTCTTTGGAGCTCGAGGACTCCCTGAGTTTGAATTCTGACTCTGCCACTTACTCCACGTGACTCCAGGCAAACGACTTAACCTCTCTGGTCCTCAGTTTCCTCATCTGCAATATGATCCGGTGTGTTTACCTATGCCACTTGGCCTCAGTCTCTAGCATTCCTAGAACTTTCCTGTAGTGGCCTGAAGAGCAAGCTAGAAACCCAGTTTTACAATTTACTTGCTTCACTTTGGAGGGAGCTGGGGCATTTTATCTGCTACCCACTGCTTAATTGTGGTGACTCTCTGCACAATTAAGGTCTTATTGAGGAAGAGAAGGCTTTGATCACCTTTAACAACTCTTGGAAATCCCTCTAAGTGCCTCTGCTAATTCTCACCCCTTTTAATAGTGTTGCTGTGTTCAGTCACCCCTGTCCCACCCTCTTATAGACCCTTCATATAGCTCCCCAGGTAGAGATGTTCACTGGCTTAATTATCTTAAAAGCTATTGTTAAAATAATATCTGCAGTATCAATAGCCCTGGGTGTCTGAGTGCAACTTGGGGTGGGTAAACAGTTCTGTGAGCACAAAACTTGGAGCCTGTTCCTACCTCATCCCATGTACAAGGGGTTCTGGCCCACCAGGGCATTGAGGATGGTGGAACCCAGATTACTGCTTAGGGTTGTTATAGGGTTCAAGAGATGGAAGTTGGGGTTAAAGAAAAAAAACAGTAATGGTGTTCTAGAGTCAATTTGAACATCATTGCATTGTAGCAGAAGGTGGGGTTCAGGAGATCTGGGTTCTAGTGCTAGGTCCTTCACTGATTCATTGTGTGACTTTGTGTTGGCCACTGCTGCCTTATGAATTTCACCTTTCTCCTCTGGCAAATGAGGGGAATGGGCTAGAGGATTTCTCAGACACCTTCCAGCTCTAACTTTCTTTGAGTCTAATCTTGGTTCTGTCACTGACTAGCTGTGCAACCTTGGATAAGTCATCTTCCTTCTTTGGGGCTCAGTCTCATCTTCCAGAAAATAAAGAAGTTGGATTAGATCAGTGGGTAAAATCAAACTCAAATAGAAAACAAGGTCACTAAAATGTGGCTGCATATTGACTTAGAAAACCACATGTTAACATCATCTATATACTGTTGTAGTTTTATGTATTTTGTTAATTCCCAATTTTAATTGCATTTTAATCTGGTTCCCAGGCACTTTGGAGTGTTGGGATGGTATATATGTGATGCCTCTGGATGCTATGATCTTTGAGCCCCTTTCAGCTCTAAACACCTGCAATTCTAAATCTTGCTCTTCCACCAACTGATTCTGTGACTTTGGACAAGTTCTGTCATGCCTTTGGGCTTCAGTTTTCTAATCTGTAAAAGAAGGGGATGAACTACATGGTTTTAGAGGTTTCTTGTGGAACATTTGCTCTTTATTTTTTCTGGGTAATTAATAATTTTATTATTAATAATATAATAATCTATTAATAATAGATAATAATAAAATTAATAATTTTATTAATTAAAGAGGTCAGTTGCACTCTCAAATGCCAAAGACTCCTCAGGGCAGTGGGCTCACATCTTAAATGCACTATACAAAATGAGACATGACCAACTCAGAAATTTCTTTTGTTTGATGCATATTGTAATAGAGTTTTTCTTTCATTTTTTAGAATTAATTTATTAATTTATTTTTAAAATTATTTATTCATTTATTTATTTTTAGTTTTCAACATTCGCTTCCATACACTTTTGAGTTTTAAATTTTCTTCCCATTCCTTCTCTCCTTCTTCCCCAAGATGGTATGCAATCTGATATAGACCCTACATATACATTCCTATTAAGCATATTTTCACATTAGTCATGTTGTAAAGAAGAGTTAGAACCAACAGGAGGAACCACGACAAAAAAGAAACAAAACAGAACAACAAAAGAAAAGGAGAGCAAATAGTATGCTTCCATCTGCATTTAGACCCCAAAGTTCTTTCTCTGGATGTGAATAGCATTTTCCATCCTGAATCTTTTGGAGATGCTTTAGATCCTTGCATTACTGAGAAGAGCCAAGTCTATCAAAGTTAGTCATCGAATAATGTGGCTGTTACTGTGTACAATGTTCTCTTGGTTGTGCTCACTTTACTTAGCATCGGTCCATCCCAGTCTTTCCAGGTTTTTCTGAAGTCCTCCTGCTCATCATTTCTTATAGCACAATAGGATTCCATTACATTCGTATACCACAACTTATTCAGCCATTCCCCAATTGATGGGCATCCCCTCAATTTCCAATTCTTTGCTACCACAGAAAGAGATGCTATAAATATTTTTGTATATGTGGGTCCTTTTTCCATTTTTATAATCTCTTTGGGATACAGCCCTAGAAGTGCTATTGCTGGGTCAAATGGTATGCACATTTTTATAGCCCTTTGGGCATAGTTCCAAATGGCTATCTAAAATGGTTGGATCAGTTCACAACTCTATCAACAATGCATTAGTGTTCTAATTTTCCCACATCTTATCAACATTTATCATTTTTTATTTTGTCATGTTAATCAATCTGATACGTGTGATGTGGTACCTCAGAGCTGTTTTTTTAAATTTTTTTATTGTGCCATCTTAAATGCCTTTGTTAATAGTTAATTGTGTCTATTGGCTGACTATTAATGGGAAGCACATCAGTATGAGTTGGTGAGCTCTAATGTTAAGTGTAAAGACCCACATCATTAAAACCAGAACCCAAGTAGAATAGTCCTAATAGAATACATATTATGGGAGTCCAGTTTTTGAGAGTGGATGCAAGTTGGGACAGTTGCTCAAAGAGACAACTACATAAAAAATATTTCACAGAAAAAGGCAGATAATGGAGATCAGAGTTGTTTTGATTTGCATTTCTCTAATCAATAATGATTTAGAGCATTTTTTCATCTGAATATAGATAGCTTTAATTTCTTTATCTGAAAACTGCCTGTTCATATTCTTTAACCATTTATCAATTGGGGAATGACTTGTATTCTTATAAATTTGACTTAGTTCTCTATATATTTTAGAAATGAGCCCTTTATCAGAGACACTGGTTGTAAAAATTCTTTCCCAATTTAATGCTTCCCTCCCAATCTTGGTTGCATTGGCTTTGTTTGTGCAAAAAATTTTCCTTGAATGTAATCAAAATTATCAATTTTTCATTTCATAATGTTCTTTATCTCTCATTTAGTGGTAAATTCTTCCATTCTCCATAAATCTGACAGGTAAACTGTTCCTTGCTCTCCCAGTTTGCTTATAGTATCAGCCTTTATGTCTAAATTGTGTACCCATTTTGACTTTATTTTGGTATGTAGTGTAAGATGTTGGTCTATGCCTAGTTTCTGCCATACTCTTTTCCAGTTTTCCCAGAAGTTTTTGTCAAATAATGAGTTCTTATTCCAGAAGCTGGGGTCTTTGGGTTTATCAAACAGTAGATTACTATAGACATTGACTACTGTGTCTTGTGTACCTAACCTATTCCACTGATCCACCACTATATTTCTTAGCCAGTACCAAGTATTTAACATTTGCTCTTTTGATATAGCACAAAGGAGTATCATAAATAGAGCTATTCATTATGGTGCCATGGTTTGTGGTATGGTCTAAAAATCATGGTCTGTTTTTCAAATATTCTACCATGCATTTCCTAACAACCAAGATATAAAAGGAAATTTGTTGTGTGTGTTACTTTAATCTGGGATTTCTTGCATTGAGCACCTGTGTAAAAGTCACATTTTAAAAGCAGGAGAACTGTATGAGAACAAAAAACTCCTGAGGGAAAACTACTAAAAGCTGCCTTCTCACCCTGGGACATCTCTCCATTCCCAGTTCTCCATTTTGGGGAGGGGCCCAGGCCATTCTTCACTGCTTTTCTGGCTGTGCTTCTGACTCTACAGACTTTACTAGTACTCCTGTATTTGGGTTCTCTCTCTGTCCCTGTCTGTCTATTTCTGTGTGTGTCTCAGTGTCTCTTTCTGTCTGTCTGTATAAGTCTTTGTCTCTGTCTCTCTAACTCTGTCTATCTGTCTCTATGTCTCTGTCTGTCTCAGTTGTCTGTCTCAGTTGTCTGTCTCTGTCTGTCTGTCTGTCTTTGGTTCTCTCCCCCTCCCTTTTCCTCTTATTAAAATAAACTCCTTGAGGGCAGGATACATCTTTTTTGTTTATATTTATGTCCTCAACTGTTTAGTATAGTATTGGTATATCACAAGCACTTAATAAATGCTTGTTACCTTCCTGCCCACATACATGTAAAGAAGCTGTTATGATCCATGGGTAACCTTTGTCCTTTGTTATGATCCATGTGTAGACTGCTCACTGGTATGGGACTCTGTCCTCATTGGTTGAGATGGATGCCCTGCCCTGTGTGAAGGACAGGACAAGCTCCAGAACACTGTGGTCCATTTTCAAGTATTTTTGCTACCAATGTGGATAAATGGGTTTTCTTTGCTATTCACTATATGTGTTCATTGTGGAAATGGTATTTGGTGGAAAAGGGGTCAAGCCTTGCATGTAGAGCTTAGGGTACCCCTTTCCTTGAATAATTACAAAGCAGTCAGAAGTTAGATTGAACCTGATTGTATCCCCTAGACTAATATTACTAATAATTTATACACGTCTACACAGACACACACATATACATACATATATGCATGTAGTTACCCTCCCACATTGCAACTTTCCCCATAACTGTTTTGATATATGGGAGGTCAGCATAAGAAATTACTGTAAATGGAAATTTTTTGGGAGTTTTGTGGAAGCTGCAGGTGACATGCAAAGGCCAGTAGACAATACAGAAAAAGTTTAGAAACTCAGAAATGCATAAAATAGTCTTATGACCAAATAAGTAACCCATATTTTAAAACAAGGTACTGTAAATACACCACAAAAGAAAAAGAAAAAAATTTAGATTTCTTCTCTGGTATGAAGGGAGATCCAAAAAATTTTACATGGATTTTCCAGATTGCAGGCAAGGGGGGGAAACATGCTTCTAACCCCTGAGATGTGGAAGGGATAACTACACACATACACACACACACACACACACACACACACACACACACACACATATATTTTAATTCCTGCCAGGGATATCTATTCTACTTCCTTTTGGGGCACCCAATGACACTCCCATGGTACAGGTGAGGTCCACTCTCCTTACACATGGAAAGAGCATTCAAAAACATGACAAAAGAACTGGAGGTCTTAATGGTCCTGGGGCAGTGAAGGATAGCTACCATTATGCAGTATGTCACTTTATTGCATGAAAAAAAACTTTCTTGGATGAAATTACTTTCCAAGAGCAACTTTTGAAAGATCACACAAATTAATACTGTGCCTGGGAGTCACTTCAGGTAACTCAAGGTGAGAGGGATGTGGGGATGCTTGTTTATAAGTTAACACCTGCTATAGGTTCAATCTGTTGTTTCCTCTGTTGCTTTGCTTAGTTTCAGGTATCCCTTGAGCTGGTTAGACTGTAGCTGAGCAGCAGCACAGACAGTGAACAATAACAGAGGCAGTCAGAAATGCCCTAAATCTTTCTTTGCATATTTCTACATCATACTTTTATTTCTGTGATGCATTAATTTTAAAAATAATAACACGTTTCTATTGTGCTTTAAAGCTTACAAGGCACTTTCCTCAAAATTCCCTGGTAAGGTAGGTATCATAAGGATCAGCACCCCATTTTATAGATAAAGAAACTAAGGATAGAAAAGTTTAAATGAATTGCTTGTGTCACACAGTGAGCATAGAGAGTGCAGAGAGATGAATCTCAGAAACGGGAGGAACCTAAAGGAGGCCTAATCCAACATGTGCTTAAACGAGAATGCTTTTTTTTTTTTTTTTTAGGCAATTGAGGTTAAGTGACTTGCCCAGGGTCACACAGCTAGTAAGCGTCAAGTGTTTGGTCTGAGGCCGGATTTGAACTCAGGTACTCCTGACTTCAGGGCTGGTGCTCTACCCACTGCGCCACCTAGCTGCCCGAGAAAGCTTTTTCACAAAGCCCCCAACAAAAAAAATCATACAGCGTTTGGATGCTGCTGAGTGGTACCGTAGGTAGAGCACTGTGCTCAGTCAGGAAGACCTGACTTCAAAATTGGCCTCAGACACCTTACTAGCTGTGTGATTCTGGACAAGTAACTTAGTTTTTTTCCACCTCAGTTTCCTCAACTGTAATATCAGGATAATAATAGCACTTGCCTCCCAGCTTTGTTATTGTAAGGATTAAATGAGAAAACATTTGTAAAACATTTAACATAGTGCCTGGCACATAGTAGGCACTTAATAAATGCTTGTTTTCTTCCTTTGTTTCAAGACCTCTAGCTGGTGGGGAATCTATCTTCCAAGGTTGCTCATTATATTTTGGTTCTATTTTGTCATAGCAACACTAAGTATAATAGTAGAAAGAAAAGGAATAAAAAAAACCTAAATGTCCAACACATACTAATAGGCTACACATACAGAATTACAAATGCAAAATAGCTATAATAAGTGTTAAATATCTAGATTGTTGCTGTATGGAAATGTATATATGAAATAATGTTAAATGAAAAATTGGAACTCAAAATAGTATGTACATATTGGCCATAACTATCTAAAATTATGGTATGCACAGAAAAATTGGAGTAATTAAAATAGTTTTTTCATGTGTTTCTTTTCTTTTTCCTTCCTTTCCTCCCTTCCTTTTTTCTTCCTTCCTTCTTTTTTCTTCATCTCTCTCTCTTTTTTCTTTCTTTCTTCCTCCCTCCCTCTTTTTCTCTCTCTCTGTTTCTTTCTTTCTTTCTTCATCATGACATAATGGATAGAAAGCTGACCTTTGAGTCAGGAAGGACAGAGTTCAAGTCCTACTTCTGACACATACCAACTGTGTAACACTGGGCAAGTCATTTAACCTTTATGTGTCCCAGGCAATTGTCTAAGAGTACAAGTTGCAAAGCCTGTGTCACAGGTTTCCTAACTCTCTCTGCTAGACCAGACTGCTTGATATACTTTATAAATAAGAAAAGCAGATCTGACTTCATATTTTATAGCAAATTGTTTTGGAGTAGGTCCTGTTACTGCCACTTTTTATGCAAGAATAAAATCATTAACATCAGGCAATTGAACAATTTCTCCACTACTCAATTTAATAGTCTCAAGTGCCCAAGTTGGCTGAGTTTTTCTTCTTCTTTTCAATGGTCATTACTCATTTAAGAGTTTTCCTTCCTAAGACTCTTCCTAATACATTGAGAAGACAATAATAATAATAAAAAAAACTTCTTTGAATTATCCTCCGCATCATCGTCTTTCCTGCCAGTATTCCTTAACCTTCCCTCCCTACCCAGTAGTGGGTTTTTAAAGCCCAAATACTCTTGCCATTGTAGACAGAGTTAGTTAAGCTGTGACCTACTTCTTGTCACTGATGATTTGGAGAGGGAGAAGAGAACAGTTGGCACTTATTTCTCTGTACCTCCTTGTTTCTCTCTCATCCCACTGCCAACCTATGCCTTTTACTTCATCACCTTCCATCCTCATCTTAGCACTCAGGGTTTAGGCATGCAGGATTCCCCAATGAGTTTCTATACACCTAAGTAACAAGTCGGGGCTGTTGCTGCTGCTTGCCTGATGTACTTTCTCTTAGACCAAGATGTGTAAGACCCATATCTGAAACTTGCATTAAAGAAATTCCAAATGTAAACAGCATCTTTTGATTATATGAAAATCATCTTCTATGTTCTTCATTCTGTCTTTCAGAAAACCAGACTTTTGCTCACAGTAGGGATGAATTGCCAAAGGAAAGATGAAAATCTGGATATCTAGATTCTAATCAGTTTTGACACTGACTGCTGTGTAACTTTGGATGAATCATTGGTCTATAGTAGAGTTATGAGACTATTGCGAGAATATTAAAAGCTAATGAAGATACAGGGAATGGATTCTATGTCTATTGTCTGAGGAGTAGCAGAGCTAAATTAGGGAAGGCATATCACCAAAGAGCTGGCCTCTAGGAAATGAATTTGTTTATTTTGGATACAGCAGCAAATGAAGATGTTTAGTAAGGCAGGGAGAAAGAGGGCTGCATTTTTTGTTCATTTTTTGTCCAGTACCTTCAACAGTGGAATGACAGATTCTAAGAATATTGAAGTAAGAAATAATTAAGGGTGCTGACAGTCTTCCTCTTCTACCTTTATTCTTCCCCACATGCTTTTGGGTAAAACTACAGGGGGAAAAAGAAGGGTCTGGAATAGTTATGTGAGAGTATATTTATTGTAGCTAGGTGGTTTAGTGGCTTGAGTGCTGTGCCTGGAGTCAGGAGGACCTGAGTTTGAATCTGGCCTTAGACACTTGCTAGCTGTGTGACCCTAGGCAAGTCACTTCACCCTGTTTGCCTCAGTTTCCTCATTTGTAAAATGAGCTGGACAAGGAAATAGCAAACCACTCCAGTATTTTTGCCAGGAAAATCCCAAATGGGGTCAGGAAGAGTTAGGCACAACTGAAACCACAGAACAACAACAACAAATATTAACTATCACTCATTTTCTAAGCAAGTCCCTTGAACATAGTCGTTCAAAAAATATTTGTTAAGTTATTGAGCTCTTGCCGAACAAAGTTAAAAAGTTGGGCTCATTTTATTTCTGAGGTCCCTCCCACTGCTTAATCTTATGATATTTGATAGAGTTCATTTGTGACAGATGGAGTTAAACTCAGTTCAAATCTCACCTTAGACACTTAATAGTTGGTATGACCCTGAGCAAATCACTTAACTACTTTCAACTTCAGTTTCTTCATCCGCAAAGTAAGAGGGTTGAACTTGATGGTCTCTAAGGTCCCTTCAAACTCCAAATCTGTGATCCTACTAATTCTCACAAAGGAACAATAAAATTCCAAACTGTTGGGCCTACAAAAGAATTTCACTAATACGTCATTTTCAGTTTATTGTATGAATAATATAGCATCCACAAGTAGAACAAAATAATTAGATTTGTCAAAAATGTTTGACCCCTCCCCATGTCATTTTCCTTATTCACATTATAACCTAAGAAAAGTTGAACTTAGTTGCTTACAGCTGGTAATGGATTGACCAATGTTTACACTTTCCCTTCAATGGGATAATTTTAAAAGCTCCAAAAAAAATTAAAGAGTAATTTCTTTAATTCACTGACTACTGGGAAAAAATGCTTTAATTGAAATACTTTCTTACTTTGGGAAAGAAAATAAACATTCCATGAATGTTGGGAAAATTGCAAGTTGTTTATGGCTGGCTGTTCTATTTCTAGTCAGGCGCCTTCTAGCAGCTAGTATCTACTGTTAGAATGGAAAACAAATTGACTGTAGTTAGTGCAGGCATGGAAAGTGGAAATACTAGCTTCCTCACTCTCCTCCCCTTTGAAAAGAGTCCCTTAAATCTCTAGCTTTGATGAATTTCCTCTTGTGGGTGAGATTGGCCTGAAGAGAAGCATCCAGGGAAGCTGGATTGAGTTCTCAGTTCTGAGGGTGACTTGAAAGATTTCTCTGAGGGCTCATTCCTGGAACAATGAAGCCCTGAACTGACCGTTTTCTGAGGCAATGGAAAGAGACTGTTAGACTCAATTCTGTTTTTCTTCAGTGAAAGGGTCAGCCTTGGAGATACAGATGGGGAGAAAACATGCATTTTGTTGGGGAAAAAAGAATCCAGTTGGAAAGCTAAACTGATGAAGATCACTTTCTTAAAAATTGGTTTAGAAATTCATTTTTCTTTCTGCTGTGCTTCAAAGTTTGCCCCAAGCAAAACAACAGTTTTTTTTTATGTTTGAAAAGAAAAACTCAATGTACCAGTACAGAAAATCTGTAGGTCAAAGGTCACTTTGGGGGTTTCTGACACAGGTGTTCTCAATTTGTGTTTAAGCTGATGATTGGCACCTACTGGGATAGAAACACAGCACTGGGAAAGAGAGTTATGAGAAATATACAAAAGATTTTCTGATGCTGACAAACCCAGTTTTACTCTCTTTTCTACTTCAATATTTCAAAAGATGGGTGATTTCATCTTTGGGAGCTCTATCTTTGCTGATGCAGATTGTAACCGACTGTGCTTCATGAGGTGGTTTCATACATTGCTTTGGCCAAGAAATTCATGACCTGGTGGCCAATCTACTTAGGTGTTCCTGTCTCTAGGTCCACATTAAATACTTCTCCTGTTTAGTCAGAGGATTTAGTTGTGTGATAGGGCTTACCTAATGTTCTATTGATCTGACCTTCAAGCTTTCAGGGTCATTGCTGCACCATTATGAGCCACTGGAGCAGGGTTTTCTCACCAAGTTCCTTTAATGTTTTCACAAATGCTTGTTTGTTTTCATAGGTAGAGGCAGAAGGAAAATAAGACATTCATAGGCTCATTCCTATCCCTAATCCTACATTCTCCTGTATTCCTGCCATGTTCTGACCAGTAGAAGAGTGAGGCAAACTTTCAGATAGTTTCCATGATGAACCAAAGCTAGGATGGGGGGGGAACCAGATCTTTCCCTAAGCAACTGAAACTTAGATAAGGCTCTCACAATACATTTGATTCCTTCTGCAACATAAAAACAATTGAGCTTAGTACTGAGTTAGCAAGAATAATTAGTTAAAATAGAAAGCTAACTCCCCTTCAGATAGGATTCCCCAGGGGTTCTGCCATCCCCAATACCTTCCTTCAGTTGAATTGAAGGCACATTTTATGTTGGTTGACTTGGGTTCAAAAATTGCTAGTTAAGGCTGTTTCCACAGAAAGCATCTACCTCTCTGCTGTGGTGATTTTTTTGGTGGTAGTAATTAACCCTTTTCTGGGTACCCTAAGAAAGAGCAGCAACAACACTTAGGAAATAATGACCCGAGGTTGAGAAACCTATTGAGCTTGCTGGTCCTAATTTACATGGGCTCCAACTTGGACAGAATTGAGTCTGGCTGAATCCAGAGAGAATGAAAATATATGAGAATTAGTTTTTTGGTATAGAAGAAAGAACTCATGGTGTTATGGCATAGGGGAAAGGTTTCAGAGTCAGAAGACCTGGCTTTGAATCCTGGCTTTGACATTTACCATGTTACCCTGGTCAAGTCACTTTCCTTGAGGGAGAGAGAAGACTGCTTATATTTTCCAAGGTATATGCCATAGAGAATAACTACAAAGAAAGAAGAACAGAGCAGTTAGGATGCTCAGAAGTCCATAGGAGATAAAATCCAAGGAAAGAGTTAGTAGTGAAACCCATGACCTTAAATGTTGAAAGACAAATGCCCAAATTTTAGGCAAAATATACAAGGAGATTAAGGTCCTAAGTCAAGGAAGTAAATTTGACCTGGGTATCGCTGGAAATCGGTCTAATGGAACTCATTCCTGGATGATGGCTCGAGATTGCTTTAATATACCTTATTTAAAAGAAAAATGTGTAGGCCAAAGGGAGTGGGATGGCATAGCATTGCATATGAAGAAGGTATTCTCAAATGCGGTAATCTGGGAACCAAAACATGATAGAGATTTGGGTGAACATCAAGAGAAGGAGAAATAGAAGGATTTTACTATCGGAGAATACTACAAACCATGTGGATCATGGAATCTCAGATCTAAAGCTACAAGAAGAGATAGATGAGGAATATGGGAAACAAATCACAAGCCTGGCACAGGCATGATGTAGTAGTGATAGGGGATTTACATTTTCTAGACATCTGCTGGCAGAGCTTTCTCTCTGCCATAAACCAAGCAGATAATAACTTCTTAATTTGCTTTGGTGATAATTTAATGCTTCAAAAGGTAGAGGCACCAGCAAGGGAAAATTCCATTCTGGACGTGATTCTCACTAAAAGGAAGGATTTGACTGCTATGGAGGGAAATGATGGGAACCTTAGAGCAAAGGGCAAAGGATTACTCCCTCCTGGAGTTTTTGATAGGGAAAGATAAGAAATCTGGGCATAGTCTGACATGTACCCCAGATTTTAGGAAAAGCAGATTTCAAAACATTCAAAGTGAATATCAGTAGAATTCCACAGAGGAAAATGCTACAAGGGAAGTCAGGCCAGGATGAGTAAGAGATGCTTAAGAATGAAATCTTGCAGACACCCAGGAAAACAATGCTAGTAAGAAGGAAAGTTAGGATTTGTCTAATGAGACCAATATGGATGCATAAAGAACTTAGCAACCAAATTAGCTTTAAGAAATAAATGTAAAGAAGATGGAAGCAATGGAGGGTAAAAAAGAGTCTGGCATGGTTGCTATGCTAAATCTCAGGATGAGCTAAGGTTGGTGGAGGGATGTAAAGGACAAGGCTTTTTTTAAAAAAGTTATTTGGGAGAAGGATCAAAAGAAGGTACCAAACTTTTCATTGGGTAGATGGTGTAATGGTAAATGAACAGAGCTGTTGAATTATCATTTTGCTTATTTAAGCAAAAGAGAATGTGCCAAGGAAAATGACCTTTGTCCTGGAAATGCTAGACAAAAACGACTAACAGGGAATTAATACTCATGATAAGTAAGGGAATAGTAAGAGTGTACCTAGGTGCCTTTGATGGATCCAAATCACCTGTCCCAGATGAACTACACCATTGGGTACTGAAAAAAAAACAAACAATTGTCAAATGAGATAGCTGGCTTCCTTCAAAACTCAGGTCAAATCCTACCTTCTTCAGGAGGCTTTTGGCAATCCCCCCAGCTGCTAATGTCTTCCCCTTTCAGATTGCTATCCATCTTCTCTGTGTATTAAATACATACACATGCATATATGTGTGTCTGTCTATCTATCTATCTATCTATCTATCTATCTATCTATCTATCTATCT
>NW_020955033.1:22165036-22283287 GCF_900497805.2 Vombatus ursinus | reverse complement strand
TCTATCTATCTATCTATCTATCTATCTATCTATCTATCTATCTATCTATCTATTTATCTAATGTACCTAGTTATTTACATGTTGTCTCTTCCATTAGACTGTGAGCTCCTTGAGAGCAATGGGCTGTCTTTTGCTTGGCACATAGTAAGTACTTAAGTGCTTGTTGACTGACTAAGCCATTGTAAGTATCATTTAAAAGATTAAGGGAAAGGTATCACAAGATTGGAGAAGGGATGATTTCAATAAAAGAGAAGAGAGCAGAATTTGCAAAATTAGAGACTAGCGAATTTAACTTTGATTCTTAGGAAAAGTCTAGAACAGAGCATTAAAGACATGATTGGTGACATCTAGCAAAGGAAGCCATAGTACAAAGTACCTGTAAGGCTTCACTAAAAACAGGTCAAAAAACAAACATAAAGCCCAACAACAACAAGGACAAAACCAGGTCACATCTGATTAACCTCATTTCTGTCTTTTTTTGGATAAGCTTACTTAACTATTAGATGAGGGGAATATTGTGGATATAGTTTACTAGATTTTAAACAAAGCTTTTCGTAAAGTCTATCACGTGGCAAAGGGATAAGACTATTGGCCCCAGAGAAAAGAACCAAGCACAAAGAGTGGCAGCGACAAAGAGGCTAAATTGGGTTTGATGTCAGGGATTCTTAATTAAAGCTGCTCTAAGCAGATGGGCTGCCTGGAGAGGAGGCAGGTACCCCTTGCTTGGAGGTGTTCAACCAGAGACTGCACAGCCACCCGTCAGGTGGGTTATAGGTGGGGATTCTTCTTTTGTTCATGACTTGGACTAGATGACTGTTGACATCCCTTCTAACTTTCAAATTCCGTGATTTCTCCGAGCCTCAGTTTCCTATAAAATAACAATACCAATAATAATAATAATAATAATAATAATATTAATAGTACCTATATAACAACCTCTGAGGGCTTTCTTCCCAATCCATTAGTCACAGTTTGGCAGGTTGAGTTCCCAGAGAGGACTACTACTTTTCTGAGTTGTAGAGTACTCTATTGGTCTACTCCTTTAACACAAAAGCTCATGATCCTTTTGTGCATTTCCTATCAACAGTCTGCCATTGGAAAGAATTAATTCAAAGCAATGACATTTTCTGTGATGGCCTGGTAAGAAGATTAGTTATAAAACATTTCCTCAATAAACCTGGGTCTCACTCTTAGGAAAATGCACACTGTATCAATGGGGAGAATGGGCACCAGCTTAGAGTATACTGATAGTGAGGTACATACCTGAGGAATACGTGTGGCTAAGGCAACACTTGTCTTTGTTACTCCAGGTCTTGACGTCCTTTTTCTTCCTGTTGAGTCCTCTTTGCAATTGTACTTTTGATTGTCAGGGCCAACTTTTTTCTTTTCTGCCGGCAGGGGCTATGTGCTTTGAAGCTGCCTCTAGGCTCAAGGGACTGTCTCTCTTCAACTTTCTAGAGAGTTTGTGCCTCAGCTCCTTTTAGAAATCATTTGAAAGCTTATGGCTAGGACCTATTCACAGCTTAGGAGATGGCTGATTTCTCTTGTTTGTTTTCTGGTCATATAACTGCAATTTAGCTTGGAGATTGGGCCCAGATGCCATATTCATATTCTGGAGTGATTGGATAAGGAGCCTGGACTACTGGCTCAAGTAATTCCTAATGGGTAACTTAGCTACTAGACTCTCTTTCACTGACATAGAGGAGGAGAAGACAAAATCCTCTCCCCCTTTAAAACTGCTCTGGGTTGAGCCTTGACTTTCACAATTAATAGGTCATGCCAGGCTAACCTAATTTCCTTTTTTTTGGATAGTATTACTAAACTAGCAGAGGAGAGGAGAGTTGTGGCTATAGCTTGTCTAGATTTTAATAAAAATTTTTGTAAAGTATCTCATACTATGTTTGTGGAGAAGATGGAGAAATCCTGGACAATCTACTCTTCCCTGTCGGCCTCCACTTCCTCATCTGTAAAATGAGCACAATATTAAGACTTATGTCATAAGGTTGTAATTATCAAATGAGATAACATGTGAAGTGCTTTGCAAATCTTAAAGTGCCATATAAACGCTAGCTGTTATCATTATTATAAAGGTCTCCAAAGATGTGGTCAACTTTCTGTCAACCAAACCCAAGCTTCCCTTTCAATTCAATCAGAGAAATGTTTTCACACTTTGTAAGGGGTCACAGGGGGGCAAATACATTTTTATAGTGAGAATAACACCTTGATAATCTTATTAATGCTTCATTGCCTTTGTGCCCTTTGCCTTTTGTGACTAATAATAATAATAATGATAAGTAGTAATTATATAGCAGGCAGCTAGATGACTCAGTGGATACAGTGCTGGGCCTGGAGTCAGGAAGACCTGAGTTCAAATGGAGCCTCAGACACTTACTAGCTGTGTGACCCTGGGCAAGTCACTTAACCTCTGTTTGCCTTAATCCACTAGAGAAAGAAATGGTAAACCACTTCAGTATCTTTGTCAGCTTACAAAGTTAACTCAAATTCAGGTGTTATACTTTCCATTTCTCTCTATTGTTCAGTCTGATTCCCTCTGTCTATCTTTTCATTCATTTGCTTACTCATTTATTCATTGATTCAACAAATATTTCATCATAGGATTATATATTTAGCACTTGGAAATTACCTTAGAAGTTAGCTAGCCTAAAACCCTCATTATGCATATGAAGAAATTTGTACCCAAAGAGATTAAGTGACTTTCATAAAGTCATACAGATAATTAAGTGACAGAGCTTGCATTCAAACTGAAGTCCTTTGATTTAAAATCCAACATTCTTTGTTGAATGTCTATTACTTGCAAAAAGAAAAATAAGCATTGTACTATGTGCTATGGGAGATTTAAAGATACGTGAGTTATAACTCTGACTTCAGTGAGCTTACAATCTAACTGGTGAGATGAAACATGCACTGGGGAGAAGTCTGTGATATAAAGTAGGATGATGTGTGTGCCACCTAAATGACATAAATAAGCCGATAAAGGAGTTTATTGGAGCGAGAGAGAACTTTTAATTGGAGTGACTAAAGAAAGCATTATGGAAGAGTTGAGCCTTGAATGGTGGGAGGACTTTCAGAGGTGGCAATAAGGATAGAGATAAGGTAAGAACAAGAGTGAAAGTGCAAATCATATTTGGGGAATGGCATATAAATTTTTGTGTAAGTAGTCATTCACATCATCTAGCTGAATCAGCTACAGCAGTGTTTCTCAATAAGTATTTATGCTAGACTATAAATATTTATCACTTATTCTCCATGTGTCCTACAGACAGGACAAGAGAAAAAGGTCTACATATATTTAAACCATAATGGAGAGTTGGTCTAGTTGACCCCTGAGCACCCTTCTAGCTCTGAATCTATCATTCTGTGATACTATGACCTACTATTGTAAGAAAATGAGGTGTTAAGCTAATTGAAAAAATGCAGCCAGTGATCAGTGATCTCTTTACAAAGGTGGTAAATTTTTATATATCTTTTCCCCTTGGACTCCTTCTTGTCAGCCCAAAACCGTTCTTCCTGGGGTTGGGGAATATGTTTTACCTTTCTTTCTTTGTTTGAAACATTTACTTTGTTTTTATAAACAATGTTAATCACAAACCTTTCCAAATCTGGTAATACTTATTGGGAATGCAGTTGAGAGGAAATGAAATTGATTGAGGAGAGAAAGAGGGAGGGAAGGAGAAAAGAAGTAAGGGAGGGAGAGAAAGAGAGATTTAAATACTGAAATGTTTTGCTAGAGTGCTGTCTCTGGCTGCAGGCTCAGAATTAGAAAACAGAGAACTACAGATTCTTTTATTACAACTTCTCAAAGTACAGAAATAATGTTTAAACCAGAAAACCCACTTAGGCAATGTCAGTAATAGTATGGAAAGTGAATAAGAGGGCTTGAATGACCCTGTTCACCTCTGCACTCCACCCTTGCTACACTATATTATGTCAAATGACAGGAACATAGGATCAGAAAATGCTAGATTTAGAGATGGAAGGGCCCTCAGAGGCTATCTAGACCAACTCCTCAAGGGATAAGGGAGGGATTCAGATTAGACATTAGCAAGACTTTCCACAGAGAGTTTGGTTAGAAAGTACAATGGAGAGAGGTGGTGTAAGGAATCTCCTTCCCTAGAGGTTAGATTCTCATCAGTCTGAGAGAATTGATCTGTGATACTGCATGAAGATGAGGGATCTTTTTGAATAAAGAAAAGAATCAAAGAATAGAGGGATTTTTTTTATTTTTGGAGGCTAGAGAGACAGCACAGCTCTGAAAAATATTATAATGATAAAGAAATATTGATTGTAAACCAATGAAGATATTTAAGAGGAGACTAAGATTGTGAGTTTCCTCACCCAATCCCCTTGCCATCCATGCTTCTTGTGGAAGAAGAAATATCAGACAATAGCATACCAAAAAGTATGTAATTAGATAAAACTGGCTTTGGGGCATTCTCCTTTGAGCCTGTTGAATTATAAAGCATGAGGCAGAAGGAAGGTCAAGTAGTGAGTGCAAGTAGATATGGATTAATAAACATTCTAGAGTGCCTTACTGAGATAGTAACATTTGGATTATAAAATATTTTTAAAAACTATTTGAGCCAGTGATTAATTGAGGCTCACAAATTTCAAGCAGTGAAATGTGCTTTACTGCAATTGCTAATAAGAATTCCTATCAGCTATCTGATTCCTTGATTTCCCTGGTGAATTTTATAATCTAAATTATATTGAGAATGGTATAAATTTCCTCTTTTTTTGGGGGGGCAACTGATTAAAGCCAATATCATCTCAATATCTTGTTACAGGGAAGTTGTGGCTGACTCTATGAGACAATTTATTATGCATCTGATTGCTACCAATATTTTTATGAATTGATCATAAGCCAATTTGAAGACTGACTAATCTAAAAAAAGTTCAGTAATAGGAGAAAATACTGCCTATCAGAGTTATTAATGAAATAATAAATCAAGACACATGAAAATAAGTATCTCTCTTGCTGTAAATTATGGTGTCTTGAATCCTTGAATCATCACCTAGGATATATTTCTTGCTCCATATAGAAGCTGCATTAGTAACTCTATTACCATATCCAAAATCTATATACATAGAGGAAACTTTTATTTGTTTTTGAGTCAGCTTCTTTCTCAAAAATACTTCAAAAAGAAAAAAGATAGAATCTACACCTAGGAAAAGAAACTGTAATAATTACACTCATTAAGTGTGTTTTATTTTCAGAATAAGTACGCATTACATCAGAAATTATCGATTTAAGTATTAAGAATAACAAGGCAATACAGTATAATGGAAAGAGCACTGTATTTCGAGTCAGAAGAACCCAGATCCAACTCTGCCACTTTATAATCATGTGACCTTGGGGGAAAATCACTTTACTTTCCTGATCTTGAACTGTCTCAACTGCAAAAACAATGCTAATAATGTATATACTTTTATCATAGGATTTTTAAGAAGATCAAATGAGATAACGGAAAGAAAATATTATCACTTTTTTTCTCATTTTTGAAACACCACACTGATGCTCAATTCATCATGCCAGACTCTGGGTGAAGAAAACAGAAACAGTAATGGTTTCTTTCCAGACATGTCACACCTGCCTATGACCATCCCAGAGAGAAAATGAAGGAGAGGGTCTTCTAGAATGTCTTTCATCAACTCAGAAATAATGGAATGAAATTAGAACCCTCCACAGAGGAAGAAGAATGTTGTTCATTGGTGTTTCTCCTCTCCCTCACTCCTCACCTCAAGACCTGCTTTTTTCCCACTGAGGCCAGTCTATGTGTGTATGTGGGGGGGAGGGAAGAGGTGGGAGTAAGAGGAGGTAAAGGGATAATGAAAAATGAGCCTTAAGATATCTTTCCCTAAATATTGAAGTTCCCCTTCTTTTTTAATGCATCACATCATGCTGTTTAATCTGTCTTTGAGGGCTACAGTTTCTGTAGCAACATTTGTTAATTGTGTTTCTTCTTTTGTGTGACTTTATGTGCCATTTAGAAATTTAGGCTGCTGAAATATTTTGAGATGATTGGGGAGATCATTCAAAATTAATTCATTCAATCTCTTCTTCTTCCGAAAGGAGTGATGTAGATGATCTTTACTCTCTGAGAGAGTGGGATGCACTGAAAATGTTACTGGATTGGGGTACTGTAGATTTCAGTTCTAGTTCCAGTGCCACTAAGTTGGTGTTTGACCTTGTGAAAGGCGTTTAATTTGGGTCTCCTTTTCATTGGATGTATAATGGGGATTTACCCTATATGATCTTTAAGTTTCTTCCAAGTCTAAATCTTCTAAATTCTGTGATTCAATAAATACTGAAATTTCCTTCTGGCTCTACCATACATTGATTCCATAAGACAATTGGAAACATCTAGGTCTCTTCATTTCCATACTTTCTTCACTCTGTGATTTCACTTGAAGTTTGACTTCAACATTTCTATAGTAATTAATAAACTAAAGTGGATCTCTTAGCAGTGACTAGATTCCTGACTGAATAATCCTTCTTTCTATCAAGTAGAGGGAGAACATGGACCACCAGTGTTTGTGCATGTGAATTTAAAAAAATAAAATTCAACTCTATCTCCTCTTCACACCAGGGAACATATCTTTTCCAAGTGTTAGATGAAAGGATTGCCTTTCATTTGCTTCCATTATTTTCTTCAGAATCTAGTCTACTCATGGCTTTAAGGAAGAATATTTGCCCGCTAGGAGGGAGCCTCTGGGACAAACTCTGGTGTTTCCTGAGTAGGAGAAGTGATTTATTGATTTCACAAGAGAAGTGAATTGGTGTGTGGCATAGAGAAAGGTTTGATAAATGGGATCTTGCAAAGAGTGATAAAGTAGATATGCATATGAAAGAGATGAGAAAGGAAGAGAGAGAGATAAAGAAAAAAGAGAGAGAAGAAGAAGGAGGAGAAGGAAAAGGTGGAAGAAGAGGAGCAAAAGAAGGAGGAAGAGGAGAAGAAACAGCAGCAGAAGAAAATCAGAGTTTGTCTCATATAGTTTTTCTGAATTGTGTTTTTGAGATCCTGAAAGGTAGCTTTTATAGTTTATCTTGAATAAGGGGCTGAGGAAGGGAGATATGGTGACTCAGAGAATAGAACATATGCCATTTTGAGTGTTGGTTTTGAAAGAAAGGAAGTCTAATACTAGGCACTGCCTATCTGCCATGTTTTTGCTTTCCCTCCCCACTTCCATTTTGTTCTGAGAACTGTAATCAAATCAACATTACCATTGCCCCTGGAAAACTACTCTACAGATCTACTCACCATCTTTGCCACTTTATAGACCAAAACACCCTTCCTTGATCACTTCTTCATGTTTTGTCTCTTTCTATTAGAATGTAAGATGCTTGAGGGCTGAGACTATTTGTTGGTGCTCAATAAATGCTTCTTCATTCATGCATTTATTCATTCATCCATCCATCAATCCATTGAGAGAGGTACTTAGTTTGGTCCTCAGTTTCTTAGGATGACTTAGATATTAATTTGAGGACAAATCTTTTCTGCCAAGTATTGAGCTGTCAAAGGAAGAATATCTTGTTGAGTTCAGAATGGTCATCGCCTTATGTAGATTTGAGTGCTAAGGGACAAAATAGAGAAAAGTGTGATAAAGGTAAGTTCTTTTCTCCTCTTTGAAGGTGAGAATTGAGACTCTTGCTATATAAGTATCTATCTATAGATCTTTTTCTTAATTTCTTGATAATCCTGTAAGATTATAGAGTTGGCCCTATCCCTAGGCCAAAAAGGTATGCTCTTGTGGTATGCTTTGATTCCCCCAAATATTACTGCTCACACTAAACTACCCCCAGCGCCTGAAATTTCCACCAGTAGAAACCTTAGAATCTTTTTTGACTTCTTTCTTTCTCTGGCCCCTGATAATCAATCAACTACTTTGATTTAAAGCATGAAAATATCACAGGATAAGAAGATCATAGATTTAGGGTTAGAAAGGATTTTATAATTAATTTATTCCAATGTACTTGATTTACAGAGGAAGAAACTGAGGCCCAGAGAGATTAAGTGACTTGTTCAAGGTCACAGAGGTAGCAAATTTCAGAAGTGAGTTGAATTGAGGCCTTCTGACCTTAAGGAAGGAAGGAAGGAAGCATTTATTAAGTGCTTACTATGTGCCAGGCAATGAGATAAGTCCTCAGGCTACAAGTATGAGAAAAAAGAATAAATGTCTTTGTTCTCAAGGAGCTTATATTCTAATAGGAGATGATAATACACAAAAAAGAAGCTTGAAAGTGGGGGTGAGGGCTGGAGGGTTGTGGGTCAGGATAATAACTGGCAAGGAGAAATGGTTTTGAAGGTCAGAGAGCCAAGGAGAAGCTCAGGATGAAAGCAAGCCAACCTGAGTCATTCCACAAAATGGAAGATCCAGGAGGAATTCCCCCATGAAAGAAGGGGAGGGGATGTGCCTGTGGAAGGATATTCCCAGGTGAGCTGGTCACAGGAGTGAGAGGCTGTTCCAGGACAAGGAGGCATGAGGTACTAAGGGAAGTTCCAGGGTGAGCCAGCAGTAGAACAGTCATATGTAACTATTTCAAAAGAATTAGTTTGACATTAATCACTCATGTAGCAAGGTCTTGAGGGAATTAGATCCAGTACTGGGTTAAATTTTAAGGGAGGATATGGTGGAGCACCAATGTGGAAGGCCCTGAGAAATTAAGGAGCAGTGGGAGGGCCCTGAGAGTGATGAAAAAGGAAAGAAATTTTAAGACTATTTTTTTTTTAAGTTTTAAGTTTTAAGAGGGGGAAAGGAGGGAAGAAAAAAAGAGAAATTTACATGATAACTTTGTTGATTATTTGGAAGGAATAACAAATTGTACATTGTAGATTTGCAGTTTCGTGTTTAATCGTCTTTTTTATTGTACTGTGTTATGGAAATGCTTATTTTGTTCTGTGAATTGAAAATAAAATAAATTTATAATACAAAAAAAGGCTGCTGTTATGTGCTGCTGCATTTAGTGCAAGTTATGGGAGAATGTCAGTGGAAATAGGGCTCAGAACCATGCATTTTAATAGGTGATGGATCTAAGCTGGTTCTAGGAACCTGAATGGAGCAGTATGGTGGTATCGTTACCGAAACCAAGGGAAAAGACAATTTCAAGAAGGATGCTAGAGTGCTGTGAAACTCAGGCTCTGAAGGATTATTTGGGTTCAATTCCTTACTTTACTGATAAACCAAACCTTCCCCAAGGTAACAGAATTTGGGCCAATCATATCCACCGATTAAAAGTATCTGCCCTTCTTCCTCCTCCTCTTTCTGGGCCTAAGCTTCTTCATCTGTAAAATGAAGGGGGTTGGAATAAATGATGTCTAAGGCTCCTTCTAGCTCTAAATCCTGGGAGAACCACTCATTAAATATCCCAGCTAAATGCCACCCTGGTAGGCTGGAATGGGGACACAATCACTTTCTATACAGTTTACGTACTCCCTGCAGCTCTGCTGTGGTCCCTCAGCAATCGTATTAACCCTAGTACTCTCATTGCCCAATTACACTCCATTTGATGTGCAGTATTTTTAGGGGACACAAAAAGACCATTATAATCAGAAGAACATTCATTCACAACTGAGAATGCCAACTGGGCTCTACTCTGTGCTTTGCATTCTGGGTTATTGTCCTATATGTTGCCAATTACTCCTTGAACCTTCTAATGCACATTTAAGGGGAAATACACTGGTCAGGAATGGATCACCCAGACAGCTTCTCCTCATTACATATTTAAACTTGACATCATACAGTGCACAGAATAATTACTGGGATGGATGCTAGATTTGAATTATGCCTAGCAGCACAAAGTATTACATATTTTACTTCAGTTTTTGCTTCTCATTTCAAGTTACTTCCCCAGTCTGGATCTCAGTTTTCCAATCTGTAAAATGAAGAGATTGGACCAGATCAGGTCCAATCTTGTGGGCTGCTGGCTGCTTACAGCCCACAGACAGCACACCAAAGGATTTCTTCTACATACAAAGGATGTTTTCCTCTACGTTTTTTGCAGGCCATTGGAGATTCTTTGGTATGCTGCAGGTCATGTAGGCAGGCCTGGACTAGATGGTCTCTATGTTGATTTCTAATTGTAAAAACAAAAATTAAAAATCCAATCAATTACTATATTAATTCTATATATTATTATATTAATTCATTTATATTAATATATAACTAATATAATTAAGTTCTATTAGGGCAAGTGATATGTGTATCAGACTATACTCCCTCCCTACAACAATGTTTATCACCTTGCCTCCATCTTCCAAATGGTTTTGAAGGGAAGAGACAAATTTTCATTTGGACATTTGACATGTGTATTCAGTTTGATTATATTTAATAACATGTAAGACACTGTGATAGCTACTGTACATGAAGTAAGAAATATGACACAGTTCCTACCCTGAAAGAGCTTATGCTATAATAAGGGGATAAACCACAGACACAGCTATAGAGACTGGTACTTTTGCCTTTTCTAGATCAGCTGGAAAGAGAGAGTATGCCCCAGTCTAGTGGTTTGAAAGATGCATCCTTTCCAGGTCATGTAGCTGATGAAGAGAGGCTACTTCCATCCATGGGGTAGGGAAACATGGGATATCTTTTCCCAGAAGCAGGTCCCTGGCTTCCTCCATTTCAGGTGATTTTGGCATGCTCAAAGCAAAGCCCTCATCACACTTAGAATCAGTGGAGTTTATCTTCCAGTATTACTTCCTCGACTCCTACTCACATTAGTGGGTCAAGTCCCTAGAAGGTAGCTGCCATTTCTCCTCTTAGGGAACCCTGGGGTAACCAAGAAGGGTGGAGGATTTCTAGTATTCTCATTCATGAGACCCTCCCAGTGCGTTCCTCACTATCAATTAACCAGTGGAACTCCATCAGCTTTTCGAAAAGCTGCTTACTAAGAAGTCTCAGCAAAGACAGTAGTAATAAAAAAAAATCCCAAGCCAAGGGCATACTTTCTCCTTGCACACATGAATCTCTGATCAGGGCTGAGGAACCTGCAGCCTCTAAGTCCTTGAGTGTGGCCTTTTGACCAAGTCCAAGTTTCACAGAACAAATTCTTTTATTAAGGGTATTTATTCTGTGAAGTTTGGATTCAGTCAAAGGGCTGCACTTGAGGACCTAGAGGGCCACATGTGGCCTTTAGGCCACAGGTTCCCCACCCCTGAGAGAGAGGAATCAGAATTAACCACATGTGGCCAAAGGGCAAACATAGCTCCTGGTTATTGGAAGTCCCGTTTTCTCTTTCATGGAGTCCTCATGTAGCTTTCTATTGGTCTCAGAGGGCTGGTGCCCTTGTAGGGCCCTGAAACTACTTTTTTCCAGTGTGTCTAGTTTGTTCTGTGTATTTCTACCACCAGATGCTGTTGCTTCAAAAATGTTGCTGCTGGGACCGTTGATTCTTCTCACCTTTTGAGGTTTACAAGACTTTAACTTGGTCAATTCCATCTCTAAGTATGCAATTGTCTTTTCTCAGGCCTTCTCTTTGTCCTCCTATATTTCTTTCTACTCCCATATTTCTTTCTACTCCCAGCTGCTTAAGCTCTCTTCTATTCTTCCTGTTTCTCTAGTAACATGGTCACTGGCAATGGAGGAGAAGAGAGAAGTACTCTCTCCTCAATCAAAGAAAAAACCTGAATTTCCATTCAGGGAATGGAATCCTCATCTTCTGAATTTGTAATCCTCTCCCATTTGATTGGGCTACTGTGATCTGTCAACTGCTGAAATTCCTCTGCTATTTAAGCACCTCAGGGGTATGGTTAGCTCTTTGGTTAATCAATTGGTTATTTCATGCTTTACTGAATCAAAAAGGTCCATACCTCAAAAAGAAATCACAGGATATAAAGCATCTTAAAACTTCATCCTTACACTTAACACTTCAATATTAGTTGAGGTAAGAGAACTCTATGCTTAACAGGAGTAAGACATGTACATAGATATTTATAAACTAGAATGTAATGGATACATTAAAATGTTCAAAGAGAGGTATAGAAGAATTTGGAGATTCAGGGAGGAAGGGAAGGAATTATTTTTAAGAGCATTTTTAGAGCATAAAATAAAACTTTAGGAAATTGGTACCTGATCTAGAACTTAAAAAAATGGAAGAATTTCAGTGGGGGGAGAGGGGGAGAATAGTTATTCTGGATATGAGGGATGGGATGGGTAAATATATGGAGGCAAGAAGAATGGGACTAGTGTCCAGAGCACATAGATTCATCTATACTGGAGTAAAGCTAAATCATCCAACACCAGGGATTCCTTTGTTTCCTTCTTCCCTTCCCTCTACTCTGCTTCTATGCAGCAATTCAGATCACTGCTAAAAATTAAGACAGGTTGTTTTCAAAGAAAAATGTTATTGATGAAATATTTAAACACTGTTAGAACCTCTACAGTCAGATGGAGTTGAATGTTTCATGTTGATAACTGGCAGTCAAATTTTGGCACTAAGCTCATATAAGGATAAGAGGAGATGGTGGTGAACCTCATTTTTAAATGAACTGCTTTAGTAAGTCATTAAGGAAAAATACCTCCACGTCAGGTCTTTCTGACTTTATAATTTGTTAGTGGTGTCTAATTTCCAATGCTGGAGTCTTTCCTCCCTTCCACCTCTTATTACTTTTCAATTATTTACCAAATTGTCTTGATTAGACCTCCAGAATATTTCTTGCATGTGTCTTCTTTTTATTTCCACTACTGTTATGTTCAGGTTCTTGATTACCTGGACAAGTTCACCTGGCCATTTTTCTGGCCATTTCTTGGATGACTTCCCTTATCCTATTTCTGCTGCACAATCCATCTTTGGAATGTGTCACAGCCTGCTCACTCCCACCATACCTCTCTATCGCCATTTGGTCAACTGGTATCTTCAGTTCTTTGGAGACTATGATATTCAGCAATGAAAAAAAAAAAAACAGTGAAGAGACTCTAACAAATAAGCTGGGGATTATATCCAGGATAGAAAACTTTTTTATACTGCTAAACTATTATGTAGCCTAGTTGGAAGAGCGATTCCTTTCAGATGTTCCTCATATAAAACATCTGCCAGGTATGTGGTACAGTGAATAAAGTGTTAGGCTTAGAGACATGGTCTTCTATTGCTCATGTTTGTGGGCAGCACTATGTTGGTTTCACCAAGTCCATGAATATTGTAAAATCTCCTAAATAAGATCCATAATCACCTAAAAGAGTTTGGTTTAACTATCCACACAGAAAAAAAAAACAAATAGATGAAGAATACCTAACATCTACTCCTATATGCCAATGGATAGATAATCCACAGAGCTCATTCATTTGGTCTAGCTATCTTGGATAGATTTTACAGATGAAGATTTAGGTCCAGAATTAAAGACAAAGAAGAATGCAGGAGAGACTGAAATTGGAAAATTGCAGTTATTTTAATGATCCTAAGCTTCTCACTGGAAAAAAAAAGCTTTACCTTTTGGACATCAATATTCTTCCAATGAGTCAAACATTATATGACCTAAAAGAAAGGGAAATGGAAGAGAATCTCAGGACACTAACTTTTGACACTGCTGAATCACACCCCCAGTGTGATACAACTTGTCCATTTTATTGATTCAACTCGTGTTCTCTACCATCTTATTAATTCTGCTCTGGAAAGGAATTTTGGGACTCACTTAACTCCTCTTTCTATTGAGTAATTCTCAAGATCCTTTAACAACTGGCCAATAAAGTATTTGGTTGACTGAATCTCAATAAAAGAGACACATTTCTGCCCTTCTCAGTCTGTATGAATAGTACTTAGAAGAGAGGAAGCATTTAATAAAGACTTGCAAGCACATGGACTTTTGGGGAAATTTCTTGCCCAATAAAGACATGCAAATCTATCAAAAATGATTTTAATCAGTTGAGAATATAATTGTTAACAATCACCTTAATCACACAGAGAAGCATACATTCATGAATGTGGGATAGATTAGAAATGAGTATTTCTCCTTAGAGTCAAATTTGTTTGGTTCACATATGCTTGACAGTTGGGGTGTAGGGGAAAGGAAGACTGAAAGTAAGAGACAGACAGACAAAAGAGACAGACTGAAGCCTAATGAGGAATTAGATTTGTGTCATTATTTGGATGTGGTTCTGCCTTCTTTAAGGTATAGCTTTGTTACCAATAGAAAGCTGCTTGTTCAATTCATTCATCTAGCCCAAATTTGCTTCCCCCTTTCCCAAGCCCTCTTCTGACTACACAGAAGAGGGAGGGGGCATATTATTATGTTCACTTTCCAAATAGCTAGAAGCTAACAAGGTTCTAGTTGGTAATTACAATATTAGAGTATTAGTGACTTCTTAATAGCAAAGCTCATTCTTTCATCTACAAAATGGGAATGAACACGATGACCTTCCTGACAGGTATGTAGTAAAGAGAAACTAGCAAATTAAATGGAGATCATTTCCAGGATAGAAAGCTTTTTTTTGTACTGCTAAATAATTATGTAGTTAACTGAATAACACAGAATTCTTCCTAGGAGCTGGATTATGAATAAATGTGAAATGAAATAAAAGAAAAAGATAATTGAAAACATGAAAAAGAGTGTTTAGAAGAAATGCAATATAAGTGGGTTTGTAGTCAAACACAATTTCTTTGGCTTTATTTTCAATCCTCTCTCTCTCTCTCTCTCCCCCCCTCCCTCCCTCCTCTCTGTCATTCCTCCTTTCTCCTTTCCTTTTTTCTCTCCCATATATAAACACACACAAATACATACATATTTATTTATATCTCACTTATACTTTCTTTTTGCAAGAACCTTTTCAGTTATCTCTTGGTAGAATAAATTCATATGCTCCCCTGAAACTCCAGAACATTTTTACTTCTGCATGTGACCATTGTGGGCCTAGTTCTCTCATTTATTTATTAGTGTTCTGCACTCAAATCTTACTTCTGTTTCTAAGTGCACCACAAAGAGTCTTTGGAAAGGAATTTTGACAAAGCTCATGTAGAAATAATATTTGTGCCAGGAAAATAAATTGGGTGGCAATGTGAAGGGGGAAAAGGGAGGTGGGGGGAATGAACCAAGTTGAGTACAGTTTGACTATTTCACAACTTGTGGAAGCTACAGAAAGATATGGAGAGAGATTGGGCTATGAAATGGCCTGCCTAAGGGTATACACTGTTAAGCTTTGGGTGTTACTCATCTTTCATGGTGGTTAGTTGTATTTGAGGAGCTGAAAAATACCAAATATTACCATAAATGAAAAAAAAACCCAAGACAAACCCAAATCTGAAACTTCCATGAAAGAATTTGTATCTCATCTTCCTTCCTACTTTCCAGATGGAACATTATATTTCATAAAGAATGACTAATGGAGCCAGGAGGAAAAAAAAAGAGGTATCTAGCTAACGGGTATTTGCATTCATTTGTTCTGTCTTACTCCTCATTCCCTTCCCCACCCCCCAATCTTTCCTGGGAATATAGGACTAGAAAGAGGCCGGTGCCCTCTGGAGCCTGCTATTGTGAATTTCTTTATATGGGGGATTGGGACGGGCTTTTTTCATTCTGCTTTCTATTAAGATGAGCTGCCAGTCTGTGTTATGTCAAGACAACCACCTTGTGGAAACCCAGAAAGAGCCATAAAAGAGGAATGGGGCAATTTGCTTGAAGTGGCTTGTCAGGGCCTCCAAGGTCAGCAGGGAGGTGCGGAACTCCACCGAGTTTCGGAGCTCTCGGTGGGTTTGTGAGAGTGCTTCTGTGCTTGCTCTTGCTTGTCTTCTCACACGCTTGGAAATCAAAAAAAGCCTTCATGTTTCCCGAAACCTACACATTGCCTTTCATCATGGGCTCCACAGTCCCACCACTCCCGGGGAACAAAGGACATGAAGATCAGTCCCGAAGGAGAAGAGTCCAGTTCCAGAAATGTGCCTTTGTCCTGGAACAGCTGCGTGGAATTCCAGGCTATCCAAGGGTGTAAAGATCACAGGATCTCTTTCTTTCATTGTCTGCTTGTTTGCCTGGGCACCACACTGTGCTTCTGCCATCAGTAGAGCTGCCCGCCTGTGCTGAACCTTTTAGGGTACAGATTTCTTGTTGTAGTGGAGGCTCTAGTGTGAGGTTAACCCTTCCATCTTTCTCGGATGTCAAAGACAGTCTTTGTCTCTTTGGAAGCCTCAGTGAATATTCTCTATTCACACAGATGTGCATCTATGTCTGGGTAATCCAAAGGGATGATGAAGAGGAGGATACCAGTCTGGGATAGCCTGACTTAGGCACCAAAGTTTTTTAACATGATGGAACACAAAAATGAAGGCACATACTAAGAATAAAAGCAGGTTTGATAACTGCATGAGTGCTGGCAGAGAAATTATTTTTTAAATCCCCATTTCAAACTAGGCATATGAAAATGGGGGGAAGAGGAAATGCTGACTTGAAAGGAGGGCTGGGAAGATTTGCTAGCAAATTAGAGGCAGCTAGGTGGTGCAATGGATGGAGTGCTAGGCCTGGAGTTAGGAAGACCTGAGTTTAAATCTAGCCTCTGATACTTACTAGCTGTGTGACCTTGGGAAAGTAATTTAACCTCTGTTTGCCTAAGTTTCCTCAACTGTAAAAATGGAGATAATAATAGCATCTACATTGTAAGGTTGTTAGCACTTGGCATAGTGCCTGACATATAATAGTTATTATATAAATACTTATTTCCTTCCCATGAAGAAGGTATATTTTATTATCTGGTCTTTGGGACATTTGCTGTTTTTCAGTTACTGAGAGGTCATTTCCTTTCAGTGATATTTGCATCATCATCATCATCATCATCATCATCATCATCATCATCATCTCTTCTTCTTCTTCTTCTACAGCAGCAACAATAATTATTATTACTACTCACTATTATTTATTTAGCAGTTTAAGGTTTGCAAAACCCTTTACAAATATTACCCCATTTAATCCTTACAACAACCCTGGGTAGGTAGGTGTTGTTGTTATCCTCCCTTTATAGATAAGGAAACTGAGGTAGGCAGAGGTTAAGTGACTTGCCCACTTGCCCAAGTGATAAGTGTCTCAGGGAGGATTTGAATTTAGATCTTCTTGACTTTAGGTCCAGTGCTCTATCTACTGGAGAGGTTGAAGAGGGGATTGCAGGCCAGTTGAGTCTGCTCAATCTACTCGATAAAATTACGGAATGTAAATAAGGGGTTAAGCAACAGAAACAATGAGATATTAAGTTATTGCTAGTTGCTTCAGATTGTAAAGGGTATGAAACTTTTGAGTGGCTTATACCTTGAATGATCTATTTGCATATTTCAGAGGGTTTAGGGGCAGCTAGATGGCGCCATAGTGCACAGAGCACCAGGCTTGGAGTCAGGAAGACTCATCTTCTTGAGTTCAAATCTGACCTCAGATACTTACCAACTGTGTGACCCTGGGCAAGTAATTTAAACTGTTTTTTTTCTCAGTTTTTTCAACTGTAAAATAAGCTGAAGAAGAAAATAGCAAACCACTCCAGTGTCTTTCTCAAGAAAACCCCAAACTGATCATGAAGAGTGGGACACAGCTGGACAACAAAACTGTTGTCACTCTTGTGCGTGCTCAGTTGCAATGAGGATTGCACTCCATGGAACGTGCACAAAGCTCCCTTGCACGTTTCTATTTGACCACGTGTTGGCTTTGGGATGATAAATTAATCACTTTATTGTTAATATTAAAGGTTTCTTTTTTTTAGAGGAAATAAATAGCTGTCCAATACCTGATTCATATTGCACATTTATTAACTTGCTACCTTTTGGAAAGACCCTAGATAAGATCCAAACACAGATTTTAATTAATTTTTCCCTTGTACCCACAGCCCCCCTACCCCTTGCCTAAACACTGAACTTGGTAACCAAGTATATCAATTCAGAATACAGGACTCTTCTAATGTAGACAGAGCAGGTGATGTACCCCACACTTTTGGCTGCAGAAGTGATTTTAATTGTCAGACAATAAGTGCCTTTTGGGGGGGGAGCTAAAATGTATCAGCTAGCTCAATTATCATGGAAGGGCAACTGGCAGAGTCTAGTGCGCTATAGTTTTAGGAGTATGGACACAGAATACTTTGCACCTAGGAAAGTCATCTTTTAAAAAACTGAACTCGTGAGTGTGAGTTGGAGAAGGGTCATCTAGTGGAGGTAGTACATATGTATTATTTATTACTTTTGCTAATTTCATTCCATATCAGTTAATATAAATTTCATATTTCTCAGAATTCCTAACATTTGTCATTTTTTGTTACGTGATAATATTTCACTACATTCATTCAGTTTTTTGGCCATTCTCAAATTAACAGGTACCCAATTTGTTTCCAGTAATTTGTATTACCAAGAGTGCTTCTATGACCATTTTAATAATATATTTATATATTAATATATAAAAAACAGAGGGGAAATATATATATTAATATATATAATAATATATTTATTTCTATCTTTGGCTTCCTTGGGACATTTACCTAATAGTGGTATCACTGGATCAGAAGATATGGATAGTTTGGTAATGTTTCCTGTATAATTCCAAATGGAAGTTCTTGGTCTCATCTAAGGAGCTGAAAGTATTAAATAATATCAAGGTTAAAATGGTGAGTTCAATTCATTGTGGAGCCATAACTTAGCTTGTACAGACATAGAGCTCAAAGGGACCCCTGAGGCCATCTTGTCTAACTCCTTAATTTTATAAATGAGGAAATTGAGGCCCAGAAAGGTTAGTGTCTTGCCCAAGGTTGTGTATCTAATAAATGCCAGAGGTAGCATTTGAAACCAGGTCCTTTGACTCCAAATCCGGTGCTTTCCCCAATATTTCACACATCCTGCATCATTCAGTAAGGATGGTTAATATGGTTAGAAGTGTTTGGTCATGCAAAATCTGGACTCTACTATCCACTATGTGATGTTGGGCAAGTCACTTAACTCTCCTCCCTCATCTGTAAAATTGGCTGGAGAAGGAAATGGTAAACCGCTCTAGTGTCTTTGCCAAAAAAACCCCAAATGGGGTCATGAAGAGTTGGACATGACCAAATAACAACATCTGTTCTAGTTCTAAATCTTGGGTATGTATATATATGTCCAAATGGTATAATAAGTAGGGCCGTAAGATCATAGATTTTCTAGTTGCAAGCAACATTAGAGATCATTTGGTCTAACTCTCATTTTACAGATAAGGAAACCGAGGCCTAGAGACAGCATGTGACTTACTGGTCTCATTCTGAGAGTAACATCATCTAACTATATGGATTTCAGTATACTGTAAAAAAATACATTGTTTTCTTTGAGTAATCATATTCAACCTGAATTTGAATCTTATCTCTGACACTTATCACCCTGGGCAAGTAATTTTATCTCTCTCAGCTTCAGTGTCCTCATCTGTAAAATGGGGATAATAATAGTGCTTACCTCATGGGGTAATGAGGACCTAAGGAGATCACACATATGTGTATATATAAATATATATATATATATATATATATATACACATTATTACACACATATGTATATACATATAAATGTATGTATATATTTGTATATGTGTGGGTATATTTATATATTTCTATATCTTTGCAGAACTCAAAGCACACAAGCTGGCTCTATGTGACACTAGAAAAATATATCGATAGCTGTGTAATTATTCTGAAAAATCACATGAAAGACTGGCATAAAATCTGTATGTCTAATCATAGAACACAAGTCTGAAGGGACCGTAAAGATTATCTAGCCTAGCCTCTTTATTTTACAGATGAGGAAACTAAGTCCCAAAGATGAGAAGTGACTTGTCCAACTTGACCCAGAGGCAGGGCCAAGACCCAGTTCCCTCATCTGTAAAATGAGGAGGTTGGGCCGGGTGATTTCCAAGGTTCCTGCCTATTCTAAAACTATTCCCTCTTGCTCTACTCCCTGTTCAGTGCTTTTCCTGGTAGATCACACTGCCAATGATGTTGTTCCCCGTGCAGCAAACTTAGTTGAAAGAGTAGCATCTGTGATCCCACTGTGTGTGGTCAATATTCATATAATCAGTGCTTGCTGCTAGGAAGGTGCTAGGCATTGTACACGAGACATGCTTCAGTTTCTGCTTGGTTTAACTTACTGTCTGAATGGGAATTATCTGTTTAAGAGCTCAAGGCAGGGACAGGCTTGTACTCTCCAGATAAGATTGTAACAAAGATGCAGATCATTAGACACATTCTAAACAATGCGAATCTATACTTGATTCCCTGAATGTGTTTTTCATGGGCTCATTCAGAAGGGAAGGTGGCCCTTGATATGTTGTTGATTTATCCCCAGGGAAAAACAGAGGGGAAAGACAGCTCTACTCTATCGACTCAGATTGGCCACTGGATGTCACTGTTGCTTGAAAATGGACAGAGGAGGCTAGGTTAGCTTGTCTGGGAGGGCTCTTTGAAAATGAAGTTTAAGGAAAATAGTTAAATGGTTTGACTCATTTATTCAAATGTACAAATATTGCTTCTAGGAAACAAGTGGTCTTTAGTTCTTATGGCAGTTTTGGTATAGAAATCTGTTCAGAAATGTGTATTCCCAGCAGCGTGCCAATATACCACAATAATGCAATATCTAAAGATGCCGCCTTTTTCATGAATTTTTCTTTGCTTCCTCAGTCATCACTCCAATCATCACCTCAGACTTAACAGAGCACTTTGGACCTCTCATAAGAGTGCCTCTATTATAATAAAAAAAACTCCTAGTAGTCCCTTGCTAGAGTGACTTAACACTTGGTATGTAGTAGGTGCTTAATAATGTGGAATTAATTTCAATGGAAGCATCTTTACATCTGTAATCTCATATGGCTTGATTTTTTTTGTTAATGATTTAATTGGGGGTTATATAGGAAATTAAATCACAGAAGAGCCTTTGGATATATTCACAGCATTATATTTTCAATCAGGTTCCTGTTTCTTTACTTAATACTCTTTCCAGTTGACTCATGCTTGTTTTTTTTTTTTTGAAACTGTTAAATTTTCCAAATAGTTTCCAAATTCCAAAAAATAAAATAGTCTGATATGAAGCCCAGTCAGTCAGTCAGGAAACATTTATTGTTTACTATGTTTAGCACACAGACAGTGCTAAACACTGGAGATCTCAAAAAGGCAAATACAACACCCCTCTCTTCAAAGAGCTCACTTTGTAATGTGAAGAAAATATGCAAAGACCTATGTATATAGAAGAATATGATAGAAGGTAGTCTCAGAGAGAGGCTCACTCTGCCAAAGCATTTGAACATATATCTCTTCATTCTTTTAACATGCCACATTTTTTTTTCATTTTTCTTAGGACAGAATTGCAACATCTCCTTTATGATCTCAATTATTTGAATTGTTCTCTTTGTTGTTGAATTTCTGTATTCTTTTATTTCATAGGCATCTTATGATACTACATTCCTGTGCGTTAAGAAGGGGTAGATAATTATTTCCATTGGACAGGTGGAGAGGCTTTGCTGGAGAAATATTAAGTGACTTCCGGGAATTAGAGGTTAGTAACTAGCAGTTCAAAATCCTTTGTCATTCAAGACTTGCCATAATCTGATGATGACCAACTTTATCTGTTATTGTGTATTATTACTCTTCATATACTTTATTATCCAGCTAGACCAGACTACTCTCTATCCTTCAATACACTCTGCTCTTTCTTACTTCCATATCTTTATTTCTGCTGTACATCAGTGGTTCTTAAAGTTTTTCTTCAGTAGAAGAACCCTTCAGTTTAAAAAAAACTTTGGCTGAACCTATGTAGTAAAATCCTCTCTTTCTATTTTTAGAGCCTATTAAGAAACAACATATGGTCCATTAAAACACACACACACACACACACACACACACACACACACACACACAACCCGGGTGTTTCAGAGTTCATTGCAGCACAGTTTAAGAATCATTGCTGTACACCTCCTCTTTGCCTCTTGAATCATTATCCATGGCTTAAATCCCAACTTAGATGCTACCTCTTTGAAGAGAGAGGCAGTGTGGCATCATGCAAAATCCTTTAGATTGTGAATCAGATAAGTTAGGTTTGGGATTTAGCTCTGCTACTACCTACCGGGGTCACCTTGGATGAATCACTCCAAGAAGCTGGCTTTGTTTCTTCATGTAAAGTAAAGTGGTTTGATTCAACCACAGGATAGATTTAGAGGTAGAAGTAATCAGGTCCATTCCCTGTTTTATAATAAAAATAACTGGCATAGCAGTCTAAAGCTTACATTCATTATCTCATTGATCCTCACAGCAACTTTGTAAGGTAGATAATACAAATATGATTATCTCTTGTTACAGAATAGGAAACTGAGGCCCAGAGAGAAGTGACTGTCCTAAGTTTGGATCTTCAATGTTCTTTCCAGTTCTAGGTTCTGAGTTTTGCCTGGTTCTTATTAATAATGATCTCCTCTTCCCCCCCCCCCCCCCCCTTCTGAATATACTTGTTATTGGTTATTGTAGTTATGAGTGCATGTGTCTTCATAGAACTCAGAGGTGAAAGAGATCCTTATCCGACAGAAATCTGAATATCACTATAACAGCAGGGAATGGTGGGGTGGGCCCTGACTTAGTTTTCAGATCCAGACCCTTTGACTGGAATTAGCTGTTGGAACAGGGAGAATTTCACTCAATTTCAGTGACCCTCAGTTTTCTTATCTGTAACAAGATACTTGTATTATTTATCTCACAAAGTTATTGTGAAGATCAAATGAGATATATAAGCTTTGGAGTGCCATATAAATGCAAGTTATTTTTATTATTCTTGCCAAGTGGTCATCCAGCCTCTGGAAGAGGACTAACACATTAAGCCTTATTACTCATTTACACTTTAGTATAGAATTTCCCAACCTACTGTGCTTGTCCCTGTGCTCATAATAATTGAGGATGGGGAATAAGTGGGTCTAGGAGGATTTGCCAGGTGTGGTAGCATATCACATAGTGCCAGTACCATTGGTCCTCCTCTCCTTCAATTTAGAGGCATACTTGGCATGATCTTCTATGAAATGGAGTCTAGGGTGGGAGAGATTGGTTTTTGGTAGTCATGATTTTCAAGATGGTATTTATGGTGAATGCTCAACGTCCATGGAACAGATTGATCTTGAATATAGTAATAGTAGCAGCATTTATTTGTATAGTACCTGAGGGTTTATAAAACCCCTGCTTCATAACATTTTGAGTTGGGTTGTTCAGGTCTTTTATCGCCATTTACAGGTGAGCAAACTGAGGTTCAGAGCAGTACAGCAAGGTCACATTCTTGAGCAAGGTCACATAATCCACTAATTGGTAGAGTTAGCACTTGAATCAAGATTGTTGGGCTCTTGGGTTCGGAGTTCATCAAGATCAGCCAGTCAAGGGAATGTATACAAATGTATATATGTATATGTATATACATTTGTATATGTATACAAACACCGTGGTAAATTAATGTAAAGAAATTTTCTTGCATTATAAAAAAATGGGAAGACTCATATGATCTGAAAAAAATCTGAAGTAAAATAGAAACAGGAAAAAATGTACATAATGAGTACAACAAACTCAAAATGGAACATTAATATTTTAATGGGGCAGGTAGGAGGCACAGTAGATACAGTGCTGGGCCTAAAGTCAAAGAAAACATCTTCCTGAATTCAAATCTGGCCTCAGAACACTTACTAGCTATGTGACCCTGGTCAGGTCACTTAACCCTATTTGACTCAGTTTCCTCATCTGTAAAATGAGCTAGAGAAACCACTTGAGTATCTTTACCAAGAAAACCCCAAATGGGGTCATGAAGAGTCAGACACAACTGAAAAATGACTGAACAATATTATAATAACCAAGGATGGCCCTGAAGAAGAGCTAAAATAAAACAAAATTATATCCTCTTCCCCTTACTGAAGAGGTGAGAAACTATAGGTAGGCAATATTGCCTGTACTGTAATATATGGTTGACATGTTGGTTAGTTTTGTTCAACTTTTTTATTTTACTTTTTCTTTTTAAATCTTTGGTATAAGGAATCTAGCCTTTTAGATGACTTACTGAGTAAGTTAGTGGGGAGGAAAGTGTTTGTTAAGTCAAATCTATGAGCATCTATTAAACGCTTACCATGTGCCAAGCACTGTGCTAAGCACTGAGAATATAAAGAAAAGTAAAAATAGTCCATCCTCATAAGGAGCTCATAGGCTGATGGAAGAGACAGATTAAGAATGAATATTATATAAAAACAAAAGGCATTAATAAAAATAAGATAATTAAAAAAAACCCAGTCAGTCAGTTATGATTGGCTGATTAGGGAGTTTTAACTTAATCAAGGAGGTTGGAGCTATAAGTATTATCTACAGCTTTATGACTGCCTAGGTATGTGACTTTGGGCAATTCACAGCTGCTCTGTGCCTCAGTTTCCTCATTTACAAAATGAAAGGATTGAACTGGATGATACCTAAATTCCCTCTCAGTTCTAAATTTCTGTAACCCTGCTTACCTTATTGGATTCTCTTCTGAGATTCGATTTTGATGTAGGATACAGTGAAAGGATGAGAAAGGGAAAGGAAGACACCATTAGTAACAGAGGGGAAAGTGCAGAAACTGGAGGCTTGGGTTCTGAAGACACACTTTTAGGACTGACCCTTTCAGCTGGGAGTTAGGAATAGAACCCTCGTCTTCTGCCTTTACTCTTGATGTTCTTTCCCACTATTCACAGTACCAAATTCTTCAAAATTAGGACTCAGATCTCCCCCCCTAACTTACCAAATGAATTAACCTAGGTGCAGCACTGGGAGAAACAACCCAATTCTTGACCCTTCGGTGTTTCTGTTTCAATTGATACTCTCTTACATCTCTATTCTAAAAAGCAAGAAGCTCACCAGAATAGAAAAAAAAAAATGAAAGAACAGCCAGATTTGGTTACTGCTGGAGCCACATGATTCAGAGATATCCTTGTTAATGACAGTTGCACAGCTGGATAATTAATCAAAGTATGAAGAGAATATAGAGCACTCTAATGCACACAGCTCCATCCAGTCTCCACGGGATAAGGCAATCATCTGTTTATTCTCCTTTGGAATGGCTTGAGATTATTCAATTATTCAATAGCTCCCCTCCTTGCTGTGATGGGCTGTATGGTTTTTAATTGGCACTAGGGTCTTTCAGTTCCTGTGAACTTTGCTAGTCACTCTTGTGATTCTAGCCCCTGGAAGCCTGCATGTTTATCTTTATCTAGAGCTGGGCCCAAACAATGAACCATGACATACCTATCCACTTTGAAAGATGCAACTAATGGCCAAGTGATGGGCATCAGAAATAGGAGGAAATATGACTGCTATGCTTCCACTCTTTCCTTCAACCATTTGCACTTGCCATAGGGGGAAAAAAGAAATCTCTTCCTTTGGCAACAGTCATCCCTGTCTTTAATGGTTAATGTGATAAACGCAGTCATTTTCCTGGCAGCAATTTAGGTATTAAGTCAATGAGTGTATAAATACTTACTCAGCATGACATTTCTTTGAAGTGATTTCTGGAAAGGCAAGCCACTGTCTAATTCATAAATATGATGTGTTAGATGTTTTAGAGAGGGATTATTGCAATGGTTTGTTCAACATGTATGAATTGAGATATACAGGATTTCCACCTAGTTTAGGGGCCTCATCCTAAAATTGCAGTCAAAGATCAATAAATGTACTCTGTTTGTTGTCTTAAACTTTCTGAAGAGTTGTTCCATTTAACTCAATTTTTCTTTGTGTCTCTGTGTTCATAAGACACTTTCCCCCCCAATCTTCTGTACTACTTGACTCAAAATGTTTTCCTTCCTTCACCTGTTTCTGTATATTGCTGCCAGACTAATCTTGCTAAAACCGAGATTGGTGAAGAACATGATTCTTCTTCCCTGTCTCTACCCCTCTACCCCGTATAAGAACTCCTAGTGGCTCCATATAACCTACCACATCAAATCCAAAGTTCTCTGCATGGCTTTCAAGGCTTTCCATGACCTGGCCCATCTCTATCAAACTAACATTACTTAATCATTGCTCTCCAACACGCTCTCCTACTCAGGCTAATTCCCTAATCCTCTGTGATGCCACACCTATTGTTCCTACCTTCCTTCTCCTCAATGGAAATTGCCTTTCCCATTCCCTCTTTGTTTCCACTATCAAAATCATATCAATTCTTTTTTTTTCCCCAAGGCAATTGGGGTTAAGCGACTTGCCCAGGGTCACACAACCAGTCAGTGTCAAATTTGAACTCAGGTCCTCCTGACTCCAAGGCCAGTGCTCTGTCTACTGCACCACCTAGCTGCCCCAATCATATCAATTCTTGAAAGCTCTGGCCCAGTCTTACCTTTTCAAATTAGCCTTGTCATATAGACAACAAGTAGATGTGATTCCCCTGTTTAATCAATCTGGTTTATTCTTTAAGATGTTTATTTTCATAAAGATGTCAGCTAAAGCAAGAACTATGGGGTAGTTGCTGAGGCAACTGATAAAATGTCCCATACTGGTCTAAGTATAGGTCATATTCTCCAAATAAGATCTCATTCAATGTAAGAAAAAAATTCATCCACTGCGTGCCAGATGTCCTGCCACTAGACTTCGATGGTTCTGGGAGAGAGAGTGAGGCTGAAAATTTTGTGCAGCTCTACCTCACTTAAACCCAATTCATGGTAAACTCAATTCATGTACATGTCAGGACATCAACCTCATGATGTCTTTGGTCCTCTGAAAACGAAGGACAAACAACAAGAAAAAATACATGGAAGTGCAATAATGGTTATGTCTCATATATAAAATACGGTGTACCCTCTTTCACAAGTGGGCTTCTAGAAAGCTATCCCAGTTTGTTTTTTTTGTTTTTTTGTTTTTTTGGCAATTGGGTTTAAGTGACTTGAAAGCTATCCTAGGTTTAAGGAACTCTCTGGGTTTGTACCTTCTCGGGATCGTAGCTCATGAGCTCCCATCAATGTACTTATTTTTCCAAGCAAGACGGAAGACACGTTAGTTCAAAACAAAAGACATTTATCCGAAGAGGATAATAAAGTACACAAAGTAATAGGAAATGATCTGAGCCCATTTATACTTGGGGTGGGCTCTCCTTCAAGTTACCTTGTGCCCAGTGAGGGAAAGCATGCAAAAGAGTATGTTGGATCAGAGAGCACACATGAAGAACACTCACAAGGAACATGTGGTCATGACTCATCAGTAGTCAGGGAAACTCACCCTCTGATGCTAGAAGATATTATCTGAAGAAATTATTACATGGTACCATAATGCTTTTCTTTGCTGGGCACAGCATTTCTGCTTTCCACCGGGAACGTTGGGCATCTCGGATTTGTTGTCTGTTACTGTCTATTTGGCTTCAACTCTCAGTGGCCATTTACTGTCTTTCTGTTCTCATTTACTAAATCACAGGAGCCAGAAAGCCTTTCCACAATTTCAGGGAGGATGAGCCACTAACCCTAGCTAAAGGAGGCTAACAAAAGTCAATCAGAGTACTTCCAGGGTAGCCCTGTTTATTCTTTTGACTGCCAGTGAGGGTGTTGATTCAAAGTCCATAGTGTCAGACAACTAGCTAACTTAATTAAGGCTTAAAAAAATACTTGTAACTATGTTTTAACTCCTTATTGGGATTCTGCACCCCTAAAACCTATACTCTGCAGAAAAAAAAACTCAGGAGTTTTATAGAGGTTGGGGCTGTAAAGCCTATTTTGTTTCCCAAATTCTCTTTGATTGGCATGAGAGTGAAATTAATCAAAAAGTAAATCTAAAAGAAGGCATTGTTCATATTGTCACCTTTATTAAGCATATCTGTCAATAATAATTACAAAATACCTTACAACTCTCACTTGTGCATTGATTTCTGGCTTCTACCTACATAAGGTATATATTTTTGGGGACTATATTTGATCCAACACAGCATTTGTACTACTCTTAAGTTTTTGAAAAGGAAAATGTTCCATCTCATTAAAAAAAAAACCAAGACAAAACCAAGGAAACAAACACCAGTAACAATCTGAGACCTTTGGATTTATAATCATCATTAGCCACAGAACCACACAGAAAGTCAAAGCTTTCCGACTTGCCAAGTGGCATGCTCTGCGTGATAGAAATTGTGAAAAATAAGGAAAAAAAGAAAAATCCTTAATGAATTTCAAATGGCATGGAAATAATTTCTAAGTATGTTACCCATTCTGTGTGGTTAAGTTGAAGTTGATAAGCCTGTGGGATATTTAGATGCCAGCTGGCAGTGGGAGCCTGGAGTACAGAAAAAATTTGGGTTGACTACATATACATACATATATACATATATGTATATATACACACATTCACAAATATATACGTATTATTTACATATGCATGTATATTTGGGAATTATCCACACATAATCTGTAATTGAAGCCATGGGAGTAGAAAAGATCACAAAGGCATGTGTGTGTGTGTGTGTGTGTGAAAGAGAAAGAGAGAAAGAGAGAGAGAGAGAGAGAGAGAGAGAGAGAGAGAGAGAGAGAGAAATGATATTATACAGGGGACCCCTGTTTAGAAATGCTTTGGGTTAGATCAGTGTGTGCTAGTAAATGTTTAACAACCAGCTCTAAAAAAAAAAATTACACAGGGCACTTTTAAGTTTAATCTAGATTATTAACATTTTCCCTTATCACTTTCTTAAGTCTGGACAACTAACAAAACAGTAAGTCAAACCCTGATTTTGTAGCATTTGCTGACTTCCAAGGTGTAAAATGCTCACATTGAAAATTTAACAATAGGCTCATTAGTTGGAGCTGATTCCACTATACCCCTGAATTATTGCTTTCCAACTCTGAGATTCCATCATCCTATATACAGGGTGTTCCAACAGTCTTTGTGTGCAATTTCAAGCTTTATTTGCTTGAATAGATTGAATACTCTGTATGACTGGTGTACAGCCAAGATCGCTGTCTTTATGATATGAATTTTCTTGGGCAAAGTCTCATTATTTTGGCACCCTGATGACAGATTTGTACTGTTCATGGGCCTCTGCACCCCAATCATCACCCTTATTACAATAGTGGTTACAAAGGATATGAATCAAATGGCTTATTTCTTCTGCCATATATTTAGGTCTTCACAAGGGAATGCTGGCCTGAAGTCTTTACCCAAAATATTTAGAACTGTCAAATGTGTCAGACTACCTAGGAGTAGGCAAGAAAGGATGGAGTAATTGAAACTCCTAAGATCAGTAAAATACTTTTATGGGGATATTGTAGGAATGTGCAGTACTAACAGTGCTAAAATAATCACTAATGAACCATTCTAGACAATCACAATAGAAAACTTGTATTTGTCCTAATATAGCTTTTCAAGGAGGTGTTAAGTTCAAAGCTTACATTCTTTTGACTTCCTTTAATGAAGCAAAAAAAGGTACCCTAGGAAATGAAATTCAAAGTGTGAAAATTTAAGTATGAGATATGGAAAACATAGAAGTTAATTTCCTCATAGGCTAATGAGAGTTTGTATTTAAGAACTAACGAGTTGAGTTGGTGGGCTAAGGACCTCAACTTTTGCCACTGCACCTGATACTCTTGGATCTCGAAGGGCTTTACAAATATTTCATTAATGTGATTTTATGGTTGTTTTGAGATGTGGTGAAGGATTTATAGGTCTGGGGAGTCCAATTGTGGGGAGAAGGAGGTTTGGCTTTAGTCTCTTAAATTTATGTTTTGTTTCTTTCTTGGTTTGAAATGTGTCCAGATAGTTACAGAGCTGGGGAAAGTGACTTTTAGTATATGAGTGAATGTATTTGTTAGTTATAATATCACATTACATTAACATCTTGTATTTGTGATTTTAAAGAAATGTGAGTGCAGCTGTTTTACAACTTTCACTATTAGAGAAACAGCTTACTATAGTGGAAAGAACATGGATGGGCATGGGATAAGATCTGGGTTCTAGTTTTAGCTTCAACACTAACTAACTGCATGACCTTGGGCAATTTACTCAACCCTAATGTGGTTTGGTTTTGGGAATAACAATGCCTCCCTCACAGGGCTATTTTGAGGAACAAGTGAGATAAGATAAGGTGTATCTAATCCTTTGTAAAGTGTACAACATTCTATAGTTACCAGATATTAATGTTCTCAGATGCAACCTTGTGCCATAGAGAAATGAGACTGGAAAGACTTTTTGTCATCTGTAATTAGAAATGGAAAATGTCCATCTGAACACAGGTTCAGAGAATGACATTTTGATTTTAAGCAAGGAGTGAAACTTTGCTAGAACGGAACAAGCTAGCTGGGTAACTGCTGTCTCCCGAACACTAGCAGGTTCTACTCCAAAGGTTTTACATATAGTCAATAGTTCTTCCCACTCTTATACGCTTATGTGATTATCTCTGCCTATCACAACCTACACAATGCACTTCATGGATCAAACTGAGCATACTACTCTATTAAGCTGCAAAAGACAATCAGGGTGGAATATATACCTACCCAGAGATATGTTAAATAGAAATACATATATTTGTGCATATAATATGTATTCATATATACAAGATACATGTACATAGGTGTATATGTGTACATATGTACCTGTGTGTGTATGTTTGTGTATTATATAGAGAGCCAATGTTGAAGTCAGGGAGATCTAGGTTTAAATCGTATCTCTGAAACATACAACCCTTCTCTCTCACCCTCCACATCCAATTTGTTACTAGGTCCTATCAATTTTACCTTCATAACATCTCACCTATATCTTTCCAACTGCCTATTGGCCATCTTGAACTGAATACCCTGTAGACATCTTAAACTCAATATGTCTAAAACTTAACTCATTATATTTCCTGCCAACCCCACACTCTTTCCAAACTTCCCTGTTACTGTTCAGGGCACTACTATCCTCCCTCTCACCCAGGCTCAGGTGACTCCTCCCTCTTTCCCACGTGTCATATCCAATCTGTTCCTAAGGTCTGTCAGTTTTAACATCTTCTAATATCACTAGCATATTCCTTTTTCTCCTCTTACACTGACACCATCTTGATACAGGCTTTCATCTCTTCATGCCCAGATTATTGTAATACTATTGTAATGATTTCCTTGCCACAAATCTCTCCCTACTCCAAACAGCATCTGTTCAGCCACCACAATGATCTTCCTAAAGCGTAGGTCTGACCATGTCACTCCCCTGATCCATAAATTTCAGTGGCTTCCTATCACCTCCAGGACTCATGGAGCTTAGGACTCAGATGGGAATTGCAGAAGGCCTCTGAGCTCCAGTTAAATGAGGGTTGGACTCAGCTGATAGCACAGGCTCAGGGTGGGCTTATGTCCCAGAGTTCAGAAGTATTCAGTGGAACTCTGGACTCAGGGCTACTCTTTTGTATTATTTCACCAAAATAATTGGTTAAAGGGCTATTTATGGACTTGCCTCTATGTACCTAATCGAGCAATTGTGATGTAGTAGAAAGGAATATTGACTTTTTTCTAAAGAACTGGATTCAAATCTCAGCTTTGCTATTTGCTGCTTGTCTGACCTTGAACAAGTGACAGGTTCTCTGGGCCACAGTTTCCTCATATGTAAAGTGAGCAGGGTGATTTTAAAGGTCCTTTCTAGGTCTAAACAGTTGTATAAACTGATATGTTTCAACAACATAATTGTTTCTATGGGAAAACACTGTTTCAAATAAACTTCTGGGTATAACCTGTTTGGAGACTGGGGGATACCTGTTTAGACTAGGTGTGTTCTAGGCATATCTCATATCACTTGATTTAGCTTGACACACCTTCACATATGACAAACTTTTATACCGGCTTTGGGTTTCCTTGGCTTCTTCATCCTTCTTGGATTCTCTAGTCCAGACCTGCACAACTTGGCAGAAGGTTGGGGTCAAAATTAAAATAGGCTAAACTTCTTCTGGCCACAGATAAGTTAGATTAGAGACAGACTGATGATGGTTGTTTGCCGTGGGTCACGTGACAATCCTACATTTTTCTGGGGCACCTGAAATCCTTTGGCAGGCCACAAGTGGCCTGCAGGCCCTATGTTGATCAGGCCTGCTCTGATCTGCTCTCAGACTGCTGCTCTCAGCTGCCTTGAGTATTGGGAAAAAACCTGATCATTTCTGCTATGGGTCCTGAGTCCCACCCTGTAGTCCTGAGGTCAAGCTGCTCTCCTGGGAAGAACCCAAACCTGGGTTCCATCAATTCTAGCAGCAAATTACTGAGAACTAGGTTGCCCTTTTCTCAACACCTTCCTCATTCCAACCTCTGTTTCACGGTCAACCTCTGAGCAAGCTTCCTCCCCTTTAACTACTTTCTCCTGCTGTAAAATAATCTTTCTTATTGATGTCCCTCCCCTCCTATGTGGCAGGATGACAACAATTATTTTATCATTATTAAATAATAACATCTTTTGATACATTTATTTAATGATATATAAGTGGTTATATATGTAATATATTTATATAGAATATATATTTAATTATATATGTGTGTGGCTATATATATATATAAAATATATATGGCTAAGTGGTAGAGTGCTGGGCCTGAGGTCAGGAAGACCTGAGTTCGAATCCAGCCTCAAACACTTACTAGCTGTATGACCATGGGCAGATCACTTGACTGCTGTTTGCCTCAGTTACCTCATCTGTAAAATGGGGATGATAGTAGCACCTACCTCCCAGGGTTGGTGTGAGGATCAAATGAGATAATAATTGTAAAGTGCTTAGCACAGTGCATGGCACATAGTAACTACTTTATAAATGTTAAAGTTATATTTAATTATTATTATTTTATTTAAAATCTACTTTATATTTTATATATTTGTATTAAATATATTATTCATATATTTGTATTAAATATTACTTAATAATAATTACAATAGCTAACATTTATGTATGATTTTAAACTTTGCAAAGTTCTTTATAAATATTATCTCACTTAATCCTCACAATGACTGTGGGAGATAGGTGCTATATTTTTCCCATTCTACAGATGAGGAAACTAGGGCAGACAACAGTTAACTGACTTACCCACAGTTACACTGAGGCTAGATTTGAACTTAGGACTTTCTGACTGTAAGTCTAACATTCCTTCCACTGAACCACCTAGATGTCCCAGAGCAGAGCTGTGTCCTGGTGCTGCAATAAAAACAATTAGCCTGCAGTACCCAGGATTGTATTATAAATGTGAAGAATATTTGTTAAAGAGAAATGAAATTCTCACCATATGGAGAGCATATTACAATATCCATGTCTGACATCTCTTCTATTGTCCTTAACTGTTACTTTAGTCTTTTGCTATTTCATCTTTCATATGCTTATATCTTGTTTCCTGTAAATTCTTGTAGGGGCAGTTAGGCAGTAAAGTGGGTAAAGTGATGGTCCTTGGGACAGGAAGACCTGAGTTCAAATTCATCTCTGACACTTACTGGCTGTGTGACCCTAGGCTAGGCACTCAACTCCTGTTTGCCTAAAAGACCTTTTGGGATCACTGCTTTATAAAAGTTAGATGGGCTTGTGTAGTCTAATGAAGCTATGAGCTATGCCTTGCAGGGTTACCCAAGACAGACACGTTATAATGGACATTTCTGATAAAAGGTGATCTGCTGGAGAAGGAATTGGCAAACCACTCCAGTATCTTTGTTAAAGAAACCCCATGGAAAAAAAAAAGTAGTCCATGGTGTCACTAAGACTGACTAAATAACAAGATCCTTGAAGGCAGGGACAGTATCTTATTTTTCTTTTTTATACACTGTAGCAATTAGCTCAGTGTTTTGCAATATGACTCGTGAATAAACGTTGATTCAACTTAGAGTGAAATATATAGCAGTGGTATCCTGCTTGGATCAGGGCAAAGCCAACAAGAGACTAATTAGGAAGACCCCTGGGGTTGGGGGAAAGGTTAGTTTTAGCCGGGGCCAGAGGAGACAAGGTTTGAGTTGGGAGCACCTACATAAAACAAATTATCCAAGTTTTTTTGTCAAGAGTATTTGCAGAACTGAGACTAGAGGTTGAATCAGTTGCAGATCAGAAAATTCAGACCTGAAGGAGTCCATTGGAATTTAGGAGGCTAAAATTCAGAGAGTACCAGGGAGGTTAATGCTTTGTTCAACACAATATAATTTTCCAAAGCTTAGGTTGTATTGTTATTACAGTATTTTGTAGGTTCCACCCCAGGTTGGTGGTGACAAGCCTGCAGGGTTGGGGGGTGGGAGTAAGTTAATGTGAAAGAAGGCACCTGCACTATGCCTCCTAATTTGCCCACCCTCTTAAACCGTGAGCCATATAAGTTGACAGTCAGTTTAGGGAAGTTTTTTAGCTTCAGTTAAAAAAAAAAGCCTCTGAATTCACCATTTCTTTTATATTGTACTCTTTCTCCATTTTTTTTTAGCCAGCCCTTTCCACCCTTAACATCTGAGGAAAGAGACCATTAATAACCTGTAGAGTTGCCATAAATATAATTTTCAGCCTTAATTAAAATTCTTACTCCTCCCACTCAATAAGTCCAGGGACAGAGTTTGTAACTTATTAAGGCATACAGGTTTGTTCCAACTGCCCATTATATGGGAGGGAATGCTATATATTTTGAGCCTACATATGCTCGTTTCTTTTTTCTTTGAAGTTAGTAGAGCTTTTCTTCTAATCCTTTCCTCCCCTCAAATCATTCATGCTTAAAAAAAAGCTAATGAGACATGAGCACAATGCTCATCCCCCAAGTGTGCTAAGGCTGACTTTGGGATCTTGTTTGGCTTTTAAAGCCATTCATACTTAGGGCTCTCCCTCCCTTTCCAATCTTTTTGCACCTTCCTCCCCTCCATGTACTCAATGCTCCAGATAAATGCTGCCTTTCTCGCTGTTTGTTGTCCAACCTACTTCATGCCTTTTCCCTGGCTGTGACCCTATGCCTGGGTTGTTCTCTTTTCTAATCTCCACCTCCTGGCTCCTTGGCTTCCTTCAAAATTCAACTGAAATCCTCCCATCTGTAAGAGGACTTTGCTGGTTTCCCATTGCAGGTGACTTCTCTTCCACTTAGCCTGTAGATAGGGAGTCTCAAAAGTTTTAGAACAGTTTTAAGATTTAATTTTTAAATGTGTATCATTAAAAAAATGCTTATCTTGTATGCACATGGCTGTTTGTTGTCTCTTCCACTAGAGTGTGAGCTCCATCAGGGCAGGACCTTGTTCTTGACTTTCTTTGTATCTCTAGAATTTAGGAGTGTTCTTGGCACATAGTAAGTGCTTGAGAAATGCTTGTAGACTGACCTAATCTATTTGAGCATTTGTCAATATTGGGCAGTGCTTGGTTGAGGGCAGGGGTGGGGAGGCATTTATAAGGTACTGAGATTCTTTCTAATGGTCTCAGTACAACCCCAGTATCTGATCATTGAGTGTTGAAGTTTTAGGCTAATTTATTTTGGAAAAGTTAAAAAAAAAACCTGGGAACACAGTTTTCTGTATATATCAAGTATTAAAAAAATTCATTTACTGATTGATTTCTTCCTGGAAAGAATGTGGAGTGGATTAGACTAAATCTAAGAATTTCAAGGTACCTTAGAGATCTTGAAATCCAAACTTCTTTTGAAAATGGGAAAATTAAGACCCAGAAAAGCTAAGTGATATACTTGAAGCAGTAGTCAGGACTAGAATCCAAGTCTCTAGGTAATTTCTGTTACACCATAATCTTCTGGTCCTTCCAGAATAAGTATTCTTAACAAAAAGGTTAAGACTTTTTTTTTAGTGTCATGGACTTCTTTGTCAGTATGGTTAAGCCTATGAATCCCTTAATTTTTTTCCATCCATAATTGAAGGAAATGTTAAATTTCAATAGGAAGTTAGTGAAAACAAAGATATAATTTTCCTCCCCATCTGAGCTCACAGACCCCCTGAAATCTATCAGTGGACCTCTTGGGAGCCCCTGGACCCCAGGTTAAGAACCCCTATTCCAGAGGGGTTTTAAAATGGACAATAGCTAAGTTTCTTTTTAAAATATCTTTCCGCCTTCTTTTTAAAAAAATGAATCTGTGATTTCATTGGTGTGAGCATGCTGTCTACTAATACAAACATCAACCTTTTCACATCTGCCTGTCCTGTATTATTCTTACCCTTGTCAAACACACACACACACACACACCTATATATACATATACATACACATATATGTATACACACAGCATATATATATATATATACACACACACACACATATATATACGTTATATCACATCTGGAGCTCACTCTCCCAGTCCCAACTGCATTGCAGATTGGGTTCCCAGATCAAGGTTACACATCTCAGGTTACATTCCAGGGTGTAGCTCCAACAGGACTGAGAGTGTTCTAATGCTATAGTTCTAAGCGCCTATTCCAATGTGTTCTTCCAATCTTGGTCATCAGTCATTAGCACGCCAATAAAATTTGCCAGAATCTATGTCTCTCTACTGTCCTCCAATGGATAAGTAATTAATATTAATTGGATTTTAAAAAGGGATATTTACTTAAAAGACATAGTAAGAATAGAAGCACAAACATATTCCTGGAACCAAAAGGCAGACTCCTCTCTATCACCTTAGTCCCTGGATACAGTGGGTTGAAGCTTAAAGTGACTGCTACAAAAATTCCTTCCATCAAGTTCACCTCTGAATGCATCAGTTAATGGATAAGTCCCTTCTAGCTTCCATGATATAGTCTCTTAGCTGCTGAATTTATTTACTACCGGGCTGGCTTCCATGGGCTATTCCTTGGGGCTGTACTGACTGTGGCAGTCTCTGCTTTAGACTCCTGTCACTGAACCTCTGGTTATTCTCCTGACTTTTTTTTTTTTTGCTTTTTGGTAAGGCAATCGGGGTTAAGTGACTTGCCCAGGGTCACACAACTAGTAAGTGTTAAGTGTCTGAGGAAGGATTTGAACTCAGGTCCTTCTGACTCCAAGGGTGGAGCTCTATCCACTGCATCATCTAGCTGCCCCCATATCCTCCTGACTTTTTGAAACTTATAAGACAATTTGATCTCTAACATTGCTTCATCTAAACTTAGGAAAGAATAACTGCCACAGGGACAGAAGAAATTGTAGCACTATAAATGCACAGGCTACATGGCAGCTTGAGTGGGAGATAAGGCAGTTGCAATAGAACCTGTTGCTTTCTCTGATGCCACCTTTCTCACCACTGGAAGTCCATAGCATTTCTTTCTTTTCACTAAAAAGAAAAGAGGGGAGGGGAGAGAGAGAGAGAGAGACAGACAGACAGACAGAGACAGAGAGAGACAGAGAGAGAGAAACATAAATTCAGAGACAGAGACTTAGAGATAGAGACAGAGACAGAGAGATACAGAAACAGAGACATAGAGATGCAGAGATGGAGACAGAGACAGAGACAGATGGAGACAGACAGAAATAGAAAAATACAGAGAGACACAGAGAGAGACAGTGACAGAGACAGAGGGAGAAAGACAGAGAGAAATAGAAAAAGAGAGAGACAGAGAGAAAGTGAGACAGAGACAGTGAGAAAGACAGAGAAATAGAGAGACAAAGACATAGAGAGACACATAGAGAGATAGACAGAGACAGAGAGGCACACAGAGAGACACAGAGAAAGAGAAATAGAGTTTGCAGAGCCTTTTGTATGCATCCTCAGTTCAGGCTCAGCAGTCAGTTAAAAGACTTTGCTTTACCATGCAGTGGCGTACAGTAAAAAGTCACAGAGCTCAGGCTCTAAATTGAGGACAGTTCCCTCCATTACTTGTCATTGGGCATTTCTAGAAGCCAAAATCCCTGACATAGATTGGTAATATGCAAAGCATACTGTGTGTGCTATGAAAACTGGCCCTCATTGGCCATTCCCTTACTATACTTGTTACCCAATAAATTCTCCATAGAGGATGTACTTAACATACTAGAGGTCTTCTTTCCTTCCTTCCTTCCTTTTTCCTTCCTTCCTTCCTTCCTTCCTTCCTTCCTTCCTTCCTTCCCTCCCTCCCTCCTTCTTTCCTTCCTTCTTTATGACTATGATTATTACTGGAGGAGTAATAGTGTCCCACTTGTACTGTCCATCTGCTATCTCTTATTCTCATTACTTGATTAGCCCATTTCTTTTTCCAGTCATACAAATTCTTGGATATTCTCTAGAAGACAAAATGTTCCTACTTAGCTGATACTATTTGGTGAAACAACACTGGATTAGATCTAATTTCACAGTTTCTTCATCCCTCCTGGTACAGCTTGAGTCATGAATCTGGACCAATCCAGACATCCATGAATCTCCCCATACTCTACACGGACAACATAAGGGACATAGATCAGAACACTCAGGCACTGTTCCTGTGCTAGACATCTCCCTTCTAGTTTTACCTACTCACTTCTTTGTTTGCACTCTACAGCTTCTCACCATAATTGCTGATTGTCTTTCACCAAATATTCTTTCTCACTACCATGTTCTCTCATACCCACAATTAGCTACTTTCTTACTACCACCAAATTCCTATATACCAGAGCCCTTTCTACTTCTCTGTCATCTGGTTTGGTTCTTGAACTTAGTGCTATAACTAATAAACTATCAGAGCCTTTATATAGTGGTTTGCAAATTACCCAGGACAAAAATAAACTTATTGACTTACATGATAAACCTCATCCCCCTTACATTTGTAGAAAACTTTTAATAAGTAATACCTTCTTCTTGTGTCACTGGTTTAATAGGATTTGGCCTTGAATTTATAACATTTTGACACTTTGACATATTCCTTAATTCTCTATCATGGAACCACACTTAAATCACATTAGATACTATGTGTGCCTTTGAAGAAAAGTCCATTTCCCCAAGTCTCTGCTTGATTATAGACCATAGGTTTTCAAGAGGATTTAAATCAGATGAATTTCCAAGCCACTGAAACATGTTTATCATCATTTATTGGATAATTTTCTTGATGTTTCCTGATGTGTGTCATGATTCAAGGTCATGTTGCAGTGTTCCATCATGCTTCAGGAATGTGTAATTCCAAAACAATAATGCTTCTCAGTTTATCAACACTTTGATCAGAGTTCATCATTTCCTAACTTGGGACAAATTTTCAGACTGACTGGAAGTAAAAGAATTCATCTTTTTTTTTTTTGAGTGTGATTTTTAGAGTCTGATGAAGATACCTGATATTACAAGGTCTTTGGGTTGAATAATGACAATGGTTTTGCTATAGCCTGGAGTAAAAAAAATGAGTTTCATCTGTGGAAATTACCTTTTTACAATCTTCAGTATTTCAGTCTTTGTATTGCCTTGCCTATGACAAGCATTTTTTTCTTTGTAACAATGGTTAGCAGTTATTTATTCATTTTTATTGATTCTTTTTGCTGTTCTTCCAAATTCAAGAAGCTTATGCTGAGCTGAAGAATTAATAATAACCCCATCCAGCTGTTAGTTTCCTTGTAGATTTATTTTCTGATGATTAATTAAGTTGTTTTGCAGGAATGGTTTGTCAGTTCTTGGAGTTGTTTTTAATTTTTGATAATGCTTTCCTTAGTGTTTAATGTGATGGATTCTGTTTCATTATGGGCTTGAATTATTCTTGAAATGCTTGACTTCCTCAGGTGCTGAAATTTCTCTACAGTGATCTAGTGTACTTTTTAAGAACTGTAATTTTTGCATGTTTCCTTGGAATAACATCCATTCTTAAAAACCGGATTTAAAAACACAACAAAAGAGAGCAATGAACCAAGCATATGGCACAAAATCCAGCCCCAAATTTACAGAAAAAGATAAGGAAACCAGCTTAATAAGGTTTTATCTGGTCAAGGCCAGATGTTCTGAGTTATTTTAGTGTCAGTAGAAGAAAACATACATGACCACTGCTGTCACAAAATAAAACCATATAAAGATTATTGCTTAATCACAGGTAATTTGCACATCACATTGACATGGAGAAAGCATGGGGAAAATTGGAGTCTTTCTGGTCAATCTGTGATTCCCATGGTTTAGGTGGAACACTGATGTTTGAGGAGCTGCTGTTGTCTTCCGGGCTTTCCTTGTTTTGCTACTTGCTCATTAACACTCATTAATCACCACCTTTCTCTTTTGCTTTATTCCAATATGTCAAGTAGGCAAAAAGAAGTGTAGCAATTTCATCATAGTCCTCTTGTTCCCAGAATCAGGCTGCTACATCTTCCCATTAGGGTTCCAGGGGGTAACTCTGTGGAGTTTGGGTGTATTTCTTCTTCTGACTTAGGTTTGAGCCCCCACTGGGTGTGTTCCATTTATCAGTTAGGGACCAATGACTAGTTCTCCAGTTCTATTTAATTACTTAACATTATTAAATAATAAATAATAAATAAATAATAAACAACATTAAGTTGTTTTTATAAAAAGATTTTTACTTCAAAGATATAGCAAGGAAAACAAATGATTTCTCTCTACTACCTCAGAGGTATATTCTCCCCTATTCTGTTTCAGTCTCTAGGGAAAATAGGCTCAACCTATTTCCATTCCTACATATCATTAGTCTCACCTAATAGGTGTCCAGATGTGTTATGACTACAGATGAATCTTCATTGTAGCTTCTACTGACTAGGGTCCAAAAGTTAATTCCTAAAGGTGACTTCTTGCTCCTAAGGGATTCAGTGCTGTACTGGGTCTAGAACCTATACTCTAGAATGTTGGGATACTGAGGCACCCTTGGGATCTTTCAAAACTCACAAGTCAGTGTAGGCTACATTTCTTCCATCTATAATAAAAAACAATGAAAAGGGCTCATGCTGATAGGCCTTTTTAAGTGTCTCTGTAGCCGATTAACAAGCTTCCTCACCAACAATTGGTAAACCAATGAGGCTAGTTACAGAATGTTCGCAAATGCTTCATAGCCTCTCCCAGGCACTCCCCTTCCAAGTCATTCTGACTCTCTTAAAAACAGGCTTTTTACCTGCAGAGAATTCAAATTAGCCAAGCAAGTTGATGGGGTGTGTGCATCCACCAACCCACAGTTACAGAGATCTCCCATTTCTATAGGTCATCTGGGTGGCTGGAGGATTAGCAAGGTAATGTTTTGGAGCCTCTTCCAGAAGCAGCTAGTAATGAATCAAATGTTATGATATAGTTTGAATGACAAGATTCTTAACTCCTCAAACGGCATACAGACTCCTCCCTTACAATTTTTGAATGTCATTCTCACTCCATTAAGACAATACCATGTGGGGTGTTATGTGAATAAGGGGGTGGGGAACTCCTGTAGAGCCACAGTTACTCCTGACCTCATCTTCCAGTGGTCAGTGATGACAAACAAGGATAAGGGATTTCCAAGGGGGAGGGCATTAATGGGGTAAGGTTTCAAAATTAATTTTTCAAGTTAATTAAAATGTCCAAAAGCACAATAAAACTGTGGAAAATCTGGCAAGGGAATGGCAGCAAGGCTGATTAATGCAAGTCAACTGTCTTTGGAGGGTAATAGTAATAATGATGAGATTATGGATATGGAAGAATCTGCTAAAGAGAAATGTGATGCATGTGGAATACAAACTGTGTCCCAGTTACTATTTTATGGTGCACAATGGATCTTATTAAGGAGGAATAGCTACAAGAATTACCACCGAATTGCTCAATAAAAGCATTGTGTAATTAACAGTGCTATAGCGGCAGCTGGAGCAATGCCTCCTATTGATATTTCACAACCTCCATTTACTTCTAGTTTACTAAGGGGTGGGTTTGAGTAGGCTGCAGTGTAATAGAGAGCTGTGCATGAGGAAGGGCATAAAAATAACATCAAAGAGATGTAGGACCAGAAAAGGAGGTGGGTTGGTCATGAAATGAGAGTATGGAATAATCAATAGATAACCAGCATACTTCATTGGTATTCCTCTGTACTATGGGTGGACCTCATGTCAAAAGTTTATGGCAACAACAGTTCTAGTTTTAAATGGGGATTTAATGTATATGTATGTGCATTAAAGGTACAGGTTCTCCACCATGCTATTGAAAAGTTTGTTTCCCAGGCCCTGACTCCATTCTAACATGAGAAGAGATGTTTAAAAAATCTTGATTTCCTATGATCTAGCCTCTGTTGGAAGTCCCAATCAGAGAATGTTTATGAAATAAGAGAAGTTGGGATATAATATAGTGCTTCTCAGGCATGCATAGAACATGGTTTGGAGTACCATGAAAGGAAAAGACTGTATCATCCTTGTGCCATTTGTACCAAGAACAGAGACTAAAAGTTGGATCAGGTTTTTTTCTTTGAAGTTTATAGACTGATACATGCATACTGGGAGAGCACATCTATGATGTCTCTAACACTGCATTTTGCTTTACAAGGCACCCACAAGGTCATTTCCAGTTCTCTGTCCCCCAGCAGTGGTGCAGGTGATTCTTCACTCTCTCTCTCTCTCACTCTCTTTCTCTCTCTCTCTCATTGTACATGTTTCCATCACCCAGAAGCTTTTTCTCCTGGCAGAAGTAATGGGTACAGAAGCTGCTTGAGTGTTGAAGCCAGTTGCTTTTCCAGAATTGCAATGAAAGCAAATTATGGAACTGGAGGTGAAGAATTGCCAAGCAGCTTCTGTCCAGGAGGGAGAGTGGTCTGTGGATTGTAGAGTGCCAGACTAGGCTCATCACTGGCTTTGGCCTCTTCATCACCTTTGCCTGCTGTATTTGATGCATTTCTGGGTTTTGCTATTTCTTCCTTTGTTGTACTTCTTCATGGGGTGCATTTAATGACCTTAAGACTCTCCCTGAAACCAGTGCCCATCTTTTTAATGTCAATATTCTTCTAAAAATTCTGTAGTTCTCTGAGACATGGCATACCAACATCTCTGAGGAAGTACATGTGCATATTACCCAAAAGACAGTGAAAAAATGCATAATGAAAATGAACAGGCTGTAACATTTCCATGAGGAGTTATGCAGGAGAAGCAACATGGAGAATGCTGGAGGGGAGATGGATGACCAGAAAGGAAGCAGTGCTAGTTCATGGGACAGTCAATGGACAACCTGGATGCTCCATTGAGATAAATAGGATGTCTAGAGATCAAGAGGAAAGCCCACAACACAGGAAGTGGAGGCTTTGTAGGAGAACCTGGACAGTCACAGAGGGTAAGAAGGCATAGATCAATTATAATCTATGGCAGAGATTCTCTGCTATTGGAAAGAATACCCATATTATTGAGGTTACAGATCCATAGAAAAATGGTATATATTTCTTAGGGTTGCCTCTGTCTCTCTATCTCCATCGTCATGATGCTGGTTTTGACCCAGACCGTGTAGGTACTTAGTACAGTGGCTGGCACGTAGTAGGCACTTAATATGTGTTGTTGATTTATTGATCATGTGGGTATTCTGGGAACAGTCTCTGAACTGACTCCAATAACTTATGCTTTCCCTGCTGCAAACTGTCTTACATATGGTGGCACAAATTATTTTCAATCTGGTCACCTGTTCAGAGGGCAAAAGTGATTTTCAATGGACTCCAAAAGAAAACTAAAATCCTAACCATGGGCTCCCCTCAAAAAAAAAAAAACTTTTCAGTTGCCTTTATTTCCTGATATGTTTCAACTTATGCCCTTTATTCTAGTTGAGTAAACATATTTACTATTTCCTGAGCATAATTTGTCTGCTGTTGCCTCTGAGACGTATCGCATGCTGGTCTTTCTGCCTAGGATGCCCTTTCTTTTCTTCTCTGTCATTTCATGTTCCTTTCCTCCTTTAAAATATTATTTAGGATTTACCTCCTTCAGGAGATTTTCCTTGTTTAATCCCATCTGCTCTCAGTTACTTTCATCATGTGAGTGACCATCCAGCATTGCTAATAGTCTGCCTATTTAGGTAGCATATTGACCCCTTTTTACATTCCCGCTCTTTGAAGTCATATCGTGAAGGTCCTAATATTAATGTCAATCCTTCCATTCAAGCTCCTGCCTTTGGGCCCTTGCTGTCCTAATCAGTGATTGCCTCACTTGACCCACTATTTCAGGAGGAACCCTGGTCTTGCTTCCTTCCTTTGTCAACTTCTGGATAGATGTCTTGTTTCCACGTAGGTACTCTGTGCCCTCATCCCATTTCCAGTTCTGGAATCATAATAAAATCAGTACTATTACTAATTCTGAGAAGGTATGACAATCCATTTCCCTATAACTCCACTTATTACCCCCTAACTTTCCACAACTTTCCCTGGGTACTACTCTTTATGTGCATCAGGCTGTCAATGCTCTCCCTCCTCTGCCCCAACCATTGACCTCCTTGGCTTCCTTTAAATCCCATCTAGAATCCCACCTCTTATAGGAAAACTTCCCCAACTCCTTTTAATTCTAGTGCCCTCCCTCTGTTAATCATTTCCTATTTATCCTATATATAGCTTGCTTTGTCTATATTTGTTTGCGTGTTGTCTCCCCAACTAGATTGTAAGCTCCTTGAGGTCAGGGACTGTCTTTTGCCTCTTTTTGTATCCTCAGTGCTTGGCACAGGGCCTGGCAGATGGTAGGCACTTAAAATATTTATTGACTGATTGTTGTCTCTTCCTAGTAGAATGAATGCTAGCTATTTGAAGTCAAGTACTCTATTGCTTTTTGCATTTGTATCTCCAGCATTTAGTAGTGGCTGACACATACTAAGTACTTGAAAAATGCTTTTTTTCATTAATTTACACCATTTCTTGTAGAACTAAAAGATTGGGAAAGGGGAGGGATGCTTCTAGGTGGGTGGTTGGATCAAAGAGATGGGACAGGTCATTCCTCACCTTCCTGACTAAACTATGCCCCAATATCTCATCCAAATCTGGCAATGAGCTTGGAATGTAGAGGATATCATATAATTTCAACCTCCAGCTTTCAGACAACATTTAACAGAGGCAGATCACATCCTATAGGTGATACAATTAGAAAGGGAACATGGCTTTGTCACAGGTGCTCAACATCTGGAGTACGACCCAAGTCATATCCTGGATACAGGCATGCATACATGCATTGGAGAAGTACTGTCTGTTTCCTGTCTTTCTCTCAGGCGGTGACCCAGGTGGTCTCATTTCTTTGCTCCCAATCTCCCTTTTACTTTTTGCAAATGGTGGCCTTAAGGGCTGTATATGCTCTTTCATTCTCTCTCCTTTGAGATGTTCCGTGGGAGAACAGCTGCAGATTCAGGCTGCTCTGACCTGGTCCCTTTCACCCTGTGCCTCAATATTCTTCTTCCTGAGCTGGAGTGTGGGTTGTCATAAAGGCTCCTTCTCTGCTTCTTCTTCTCTCCGGCATGGGCCAGAATTTCTAGGTCTGATATTGGATGCTGGCTCTATACTAACTGGTCCCATTTTTTCTGTGTGCGTATGTACGTGGCTGGCTTTGTAAGGATTGTACGTAGGCTCATTGAACTTGAACTCAGGACCTGACAGTCTAGCTGGTTCAATGCCTCATTTGAAAGATGAGGAAACTAAGGCCCAGAAAATTGAAGTAATTTGCCCAAGTTCACATAGATACGCGTCAGAGGCAGTGTTAGATACCATTTTCTTGGAGCTCTCCAGGGTAAGCAAGCATCCAGAAGAGGAAGTTCATGATCCTAGCTTGGAGACTTTGAGTTCTTTCCCCCAACTCTGACAAATGACCCCTTGATGATCTGCATGATTTGGCCCAGTTTGGTTCAACTTCTGACATGATCCAGGGTTTCTGACTCCAGAGCCATGTATTCCTGAGCCAACATATTCCCCATGTATATAAGTTGTTTTGTCACATTCTATTGTGTTTTAAAATCCTGGGATGTTCTCCTTGTCTTTCTTTTCATACTTTTTTTAAAGGCAATCAGGGTTAAGTGACTTGCCCAGGGTCACACAGCTAGTAAGTGTCTGAGGTCAGATTCGAACTCATGTCTTCCTGACTCCAGGGCCACTTCTCTATCTACTGCTCCGTTTAGCTGCCTCCTTCGCTTTGTCTTTCAAAGAGATTCATGTGGGCATGTGATCTATTTGGAGTCTGGTGGAGAAAAGAGGCTTGGGGAAAAGGAATATGTCTATTTGAAATGTCCTTTCTCTGTTTAAGATCCTGGGGTAGAGACCATTGCTAGACTTGCACCAAGAAAGAAAAGAAAACGAATGAGATAATAATTGTAAAAGGCTTAGCATAGTGCCAGGCACCTAGTAAGGGCTATATAACAGATAATAGCTATTATATAATAATAATAATGGCTAACTTTTAGAGAGTGCTTACTAGGTGTCAGGTGCTGTGGTAAGTTATTTACAATTATTATTTCATTTGATTCTTTTTTTCTTTTTTTGAGGCAATTGGGGTTAAGTGACTTGCCCAGGGTTACACAGTTAGTAAGTGTCAAGTGTTTGGTCTGAGGCCAGATTTAAACTCAGGTCCTCCTGACATCAGGGCTGGTGCTCTATCCACTGCACCACCGAGCTGCCCCCATTTGAGTCTTACAACACCATTATTTCCATTTTACGGATGAGGGAACCGAGGTAAACAGTTTAAGCGACTTGCCCTAGTAAGAATCTGAGGCTGGATTTGAACTCAGGTCTTCCTGATTCCAAGCCTGGCACTCTATTCACTGTGCTGCCTACCTGCCTATATAAATATTAGTTATTACTATTATTGTTGTTGTTGTTATTACAGTTGGTGTAATCCCCCACTCTGAATAGTTTTCAAAAGGATATTCATAATGTGTGAATATTCCTCTACAGCTAAAATTGGTGTTGGAATTTGGGAGAGGGGAGGTGGAAGGCAGGATACCACCTCATTTTCTTGGAAGAAATCCTAAAAGCAGCATGTTCTTTATTGAGCTATCCTGCAAAGAATGAGTTCATCAAGAAACCATTCTGTTTCCCTCTTCTTAATTTCAAATATAAGTTTATTAGCCACAATATATCCTGTAGGAAATGTCTGTTGCCTTATGAAATCTGTCTTGGAGCCCACGGAACTCAGGCTGCAGAAGACTTTAGGCCAGAACAGGCTTGCGGGGTGTGTGGAAACACCCATCTGCTTGTTGGTAAGAGGCTTTCAGGAGAATGATGGGAAGCTGAACTGGGCTAGCCAAAGCTGATGTATTTTCAGAGTGATGCCCATTCCATCCAGTGTAACTATTTCTTTTCGAGTAAATCCTCACTTGATTTGGAGGAGCAACTATAAGCATAGTTTTGTTACCCAAGCCCAGGAGAGCAATGGAAGCAAAAGCAACCTTGAGTAATGGAAAGAACACAAGACTGGGAGCCAGGAGGCCTGGCTTCTAGGTTTAGATCTGCTACTTGCTACCTTTGGGTCTTAAGCAATTCACTTTATGTGCCTGGGCCTTAGCTTCCTCAGCTATATAGCTAAGAGGTTGGACTACAATGTCTCTATGGTAAATCCCATGCTATGATCCCGTGAATGAAGAGGACATGGAATATTACCAGAAACAGGAATTTCTGGGGCAAGAAATACTGCTTCCCTGTGCCCACCTCTTTTCAGGAAATTGGCTTTTTGACCATCCCTGATACCTCTAGATACCATTTGGCTCATTCTCCCCTCTCCTAGAGACAGCCAGGTGCTACAGTCAATAGAACCTTGGGCCTGGAATCAGGAGGACCTTAGTTCAAATTTAGCCTCAGATACTAGCTGGGGGACCCTGGAAATGTCACTTAATTTTGTTGTAAAGTTGGGATAATAATAACACTTGCCTCCCAGGGTTGTTGTGAGGATCAAATGAGATAGTATTTGTAAAGTACTTAGCACGATACCTGGCACATAGGAATAGAGCTTTAACCAGGGCAGAGCATCCAGGTGTCTGTCCCAGGGCATGGAATTTAGAAGGACACTGATAGGATTTGAATTTCTTTAGTAGGCACAAAACTTAGCACTTCATTAGTAAAAGATAGGAAGCACTTAAAATAATTTAAAGTACTAATCTAAAATAATTTGTCATGTAATTAAATAATATATAAAATTATTTAAATAATTATTCAAAATATTCCCAGATAAAATCCTCCCATTTTCCTACCTTTTACTCCCTACCCTAGCAGACTTCTCAGAAGTATCATCCTGGTATGCTAGGTCTCTGTCTCCCCACAATGGACATATGTTCCTGGATCTCCCCAACCACATTCGCTTTTATTTTATTTTTATTTTTGGAAGCAATTGGGTTAAGTGACTTGCCGGGTCACACAGCTAATAAAAGTCTGAGGCTGGATTTGAACTCAAGGCTTCCTGACTCCAGGCCCAGCTCTCTATCCATTGATCCACCTTGCTGCCCCAATTTCACTTGTTTTTAAAAAGCTGTTGAATATTTTGCTCTGGACACAAAAACTACTCTGTCAGGGAAAGAAGAGAAGGGAGCAGCAGAGTCCTATATGGTGAAATGTCAACTTCATCATGAACCTGAATGCTTTACAGGTAGAGTACAGCCAATTTGCTGTGACCTGCTCATTTCAGATTTGTACTGGTGCTCCTCCCATTCAGGAAGAGAGAAACTGAGAATGCCTTTACTTTATCCTTTGGATAACTCTGCTCATTCAGCATGGAATTTCAGAGGGAAGACTGAAATAAGTATGCGTAATTCATGCAAAGGATTTCAAGGGAATCCAATGACAGTCTTTATAAATATTGGAGGGGATTAAACACCAAGACGGAAGAAAAATTCTCCATGGTGGCACAGTGAGGTGTGAATGGAATAAATTGGTAGGTTTAAGAGAAAGAAAATTTGGGCTGTACATGGCAGCTAATTTTTCTGACAGAACTCTGAAGTGGAAATCTTTTGATTGAAGGATCAGGCACTTTGGCAGCCCTGGCAGGGAATATACAATGGAGGGAATATGTGTGCACTTGTAGGGGGCAGAGAGGTCTTTCAGCTGTCTAATTTTTTTCTATAGCTCAATATAATACCCATAAAGTGGCACTGATGAAGTTTAAGGTAACTGTCTTGTCATCTAGAAGAATCAAGGCTCGCTCCAGCGGAAAGGGGAATAGTCGAAAGCAAGAACAATTTAAAGCTAGTTGAGATCCCTTTAAAGAGCTAGTTAGACCCTCTTTTTCTCAACTTATCTCTTTTCATGAAAAGGAACAGTATCTCATATATTCCCATCCATAAATATGCTTATCAGGAAGTCTGTAGAATAGGTGAGAATTTCTCCATTCATTAAGAGGAACATAGTTATATTTGAGACAGTGTCAAGCTGGCCTCTGACCTTAAATAAGCCAATTGGAAACACAAATGAAGGGTAAGATAAAGGCCAAAATGATACCTTCCACTCCACACAGTACATTGCAGGTTCTTAATAAAATGTTCGGGGGCAGCTAGGTGGTGCAGTGGATAGAACACCGGAGGACCTGAATTCAAATCTAGCCTCAGACACTTGACACTTATTGGCTATGTGACCCTGGACAAGTCACATAACCCCATTGCCTAGCCAAAATAAATAAATAAATAAAATGTTCATTGACTAAATGAACCAAGTTCGGGTTAGCACATCCAGTTGAGTTTGAAGAGTCTGAATGCGCTAGTGTAAATCAGCATTGAGGAAAATAGTATTAAAAATTTGCTAAGAGTTATAAAGTACAGCCTAGTAAGAGAATAGACATGTCCCCTTGGGGTATCAATGACAGTTCCTAGAGTGGAGTGTGGTCTGAATAGGAGTCTCTCAAGGGAGATGGCTCTGGAGCCCTTCTGTTTTCTAGTTGCTTTGACTTCCAGGCTCTGCTTTGAAGAGTTAAAAATCATCATCATTATCATCATCATCAACATCACCCACTCAAAGTCCATACCAGGAGGAGGAACAATGGTAAAGTAAGGGAATGAAGCCAGGGTTTTGTACAGTATAGACTTTGGGTGCCCTATGACTGTTGAAATAGTTATGAAGGTCTGGCAAGAACATGGAAATATAGTAAACTTTTGTTCAGTCATTCAATCATGTCTGACTTTTCGGGACCCCATGTACCATGGCACAGTAAGCCCTTCTATCCTCTACTATCTCTCAAAGTCTGTACAAGTTCATGTTTGTTATTTCCATGACAGTAAACTGGCCAATGGCAATACCACCAAATGGGTTAACTCACCAGCCAGTGCAATGCAACTGCTTCTAAAAGTAAAAGAAAAAGAAGGACCAAAGGCTGGATGTATTCAAAAGTGTTGTGATGATTAGTTTGGCATCAAAGACAGTGGAGAGAGAGATGCCCCTTTGTGTTTTGGAACCACAAAAAGACAAGACAATCCAGGACAAGTTGGAAATACCAATACTTCATTTCGTGGAAATGCTCCAGTACTCGAGGGGCCAATCCCTAATGTAAGTAAACCTGTGACTGAAGTGTACTGAAGACATGAATACTTTCATTATGCACCAGTGCTATATCATAACAAACTTGGGAAAAACTCTTACCACATATAGCCAAGGGATTCCTATGGATTTTTGTCAGTGGTACCTTGAGTTGCAAGTCACACAACAGATTGATGATGAATGCAAGGCATTAGCAAGACACTACTTTGTCCTTAATCCTAGATTAGATTAAATTAGAGATGGAATTGAGGAAAACCTGAAGAGGAAGGATAATCATTTAGGATAAGGTCATCACCAGCAGAAATTACAGAAGGCTTGTCCTGAAAGAATTCAGACTTAGTGATGAATGCAAGGAATTGTTGGAAACTGCAACACAGAACCTCAAGCCACAAAAATTTAGCACCTACTGAATACCTAGCACCTACCACCAATACCTGGTAGCTAGAATTATACACCAGAAGTTTATTATTTCTTGTGGACAGATAAATAACAAATCGATTCTTCTTCTATAAATATGAGCCTTAAAAGATTTTTGGGAAATGTACCAATAAAGAATAATGGAACTAGAACATGATCACAGATGGAGCTGTTGTTTCAAATTGCCCCGTTATAGCACTGAGCCTTAAAAACTAAAGAACAATACTTTTAATAGATGACGCCTTACCATTACTCACAATCAAAGTAATGAGGAATGAAAAGTCTTCAAAATGTAGAGACCAAGGAAAGGAGATTAAAACCATGTAACTCTATTAGGATATCTATATCTAGTATTACATCTATATCTATATTTATGGGCAGCTAGGTGATGCTGTAATGCATAAAGCACTGGGCCTGAAGTCAGGAAGACTCATCTTCCTGAGTTCAAATCTGGCCTCAGACACTTCCTAGCTGTGTGACCTTGGGCAAGTTACTTAACCTTGTTTACCTCAGTTTCCTCATCTATAAAATGAGCTAGAGAAGGAAATGACGAATCACTCCACTTCTTTGCCAAGGAAACCCCAAATGGGGTCAAAGAGTTGGACATGACTGAACAACAAAAAATAACCCTCTACATCTGTATCTATACACACATATATATGCTCTGTCATCCTTAGTACAGTTATTCTATACTGAGGACATTTTCAGGGAGTCTATAGAAGATAACCATAGACACTTTTTATTCAATTAGTATTATCTTATCCACCTGTGCAATAGTCTAGACTATTAAATATGAAAGAATAATAGTCTGATAATGACTTGTTCCAGGACCATTTCTATCGGAACTCTACTGAATTTCTTCATTGAAGACTGAAATAGTACTATACTGATATTAATAATAAAGTGGCACTTACATAGTACTTTAAAGTTTATAAAATGCTTTACCCACATTACCTCATCTCAGACTCAAGACAACCCTGTCAGGTAGATATTACAGGCCAAGATCTGTTTTCCCTTCTAACCTATGGCCTTCCTTGGTTTTGATGCTTCTGTCTTGCCATTCTTTAGTCCCTGCTCCCAGGTTCATTCTCTCTCTTTCTCTCTTTTTCTTCCTTCTGTTGGCTTGGGGAAGCTATAACCACATGGCTGTGACAGGTGGCACAGACTTGAGAAGGAGAGAACAGCCTGAAGGACCACTTTCTATTACATAAATATCCCGATGAAGGTTAATTTTGAAAAGCTGAAGTGGGGCCGACCTTGGAAACAGAGCTTGGCTTCTCAATTCTGGGACATCTGGCGACCTCGGATCGAGCTCAGCAAAAGCTCCCTCTGGCCTTTTTTGGGGGTTGGGCATGGGGATGGGGCAAGGGATACAATGGGCAGTTAAAAAAACACACCCACTTATGCTTCACCAAACTGGCTTGGATTTCTTCCTTTTATGAGATATTACTCAAATGGCAAAGTATCTCCACTCAAAGTTTTGTGGGTTTTGGTCATAGGTTCATTTCCTTCTTTTAAGTGGGAAAAGAGAGGGCCAGAGTAGTTAATTCTTACTTTTAAAGAGCTGACCCTTCTTTCAGGAGACATAACTTAGCTCTGACACACTTGCATTTATTTATTTATTTATCCATTCATCCATGTATTTCTTTCTTTATTTATTTGTAGTATAAGGTAATAGCTTATGCTACTTACAGAGAGCCAGCTGTTTGCAGGATGCCAAGAGCAGGTGGTCTGGGAGGCCTCTGATGAATTGCAAAAGACACTCACCAGCTGCCGTCACTGTGTGTAATGAGCAAACCTGCAAAAATCTTTATTTTCAATTGGATTGTACCTTTAAGTAAGCAAGGGAGACAGCCAGTATAACTACAGACCATGACCAACAACCCACATAAACAGTGTGCAAACACAAGTGATTAATGTACCAGTATTTCAAAACATCTAAAGCTAATGAGTCAGATTTACTAGGTTGCACAAGAGATGGGGAGAGAGATGTGGGGGAGGAGGGAACAACTTAATGGGCCTTAATGGCCTTTCTCCTATGCCTAAGAATTCTCATGCCTTCATTCCATCGTGCCATCAGAACTGGTAAACAAATACCCTGTTGGCCTATCAATGACATTTTGTTTCTGGCCATTCCATGGGGTGTTCTGGTTTCAGGGTAGCATTAGGGGAGTGAGCCAGTGACCACTACATCCTCCAGTGATCACTGATGATATGCGGGGATAATGGGTTACAAAGACAGACATTAATAAGGTAAGATAAGAGGGGGGAGGTTTATTAATTTTTCAAGTAAGTTAGGATGCCCCAGGGCATGGTAAAACTGTAAAGAATCTGGTGAGGGATGAGGGGCTTGGCTGATTAATGCAAGTCAGCTGTCCTCAGAGGGCGATAGCAATAATGATGAGATTATGGAAGAACCTACTGAAGACAAATGAGATGCATGTGGAATAAAAACTAAGTGTCCTAGTTACTCTTTTGGAGTGCATGGTGGATTTTTATTAAGGAGGAACAGGGATATGAATGACTGTCAGAGGAGATACCAGGACTGGAAAATGAACTTTGCTTCATTCAAGTGCTCTTCTCTAAAGTCTTGTCAGATTTCCAGGGGGCCTATCTACCCCACCCCCCCACCTTCAAGAGGTTCTGAACAACAGGTTTGTTGTTCTGGGAACCCTTTCCCCAAAGCCAGATGAAACACAGGACCTGATTCCTCCCCTTTGTACTTAAATATTCCATCTTCTTTTCTGCGCTCTCTCCCTCCCCCCCCTTCTCCTTCTGCCATTTCCTCTGGGATGTGAGGGGATTTGGGCTGGCTCCATTGTTCATTCATTTCCTCCTTTGGCACTTCTGATCCATGAGCTCTTAGTTCAAAGGAAAATAGCTTTTAAATCTTTTTGTTTTTCTTTTCCTTAAATTTCTTGCTTTTTTTATTTTTTTATTTTTTTTTGGTTTTGATCCATTGTCTTTTTGGTGCAGGTATTTCTACTTCTTGGCATGGACGTTTTCTTTATTCTCCCCTGTGTTGCCCCTGTGTTTCTTTTATTTCTTTTTTCAATATTCAGTATTGACTTTGGTAGAAACACCACCATACTGGGAGTCAGGAATCCCAGATTCTGGTCTTGATTCTGCCATATGTCATATGAGAGAACCCAGGAAAAACACTTTGCTTTCCCAAAGGCTCAGTTTCCTCACCTGAAAAATGGGGGAATTGGGCTTGTTAAAAGACTTTTAATATTATAATAATGATTTCTTTTTACCGTCTAGCTACTTTAAATGTGTGTGTGCATAAAATACACATCCTACCCATAGATACACACATACATGTACATATATGTATGTATATACATATACACATACATATACATATACATATTCCCAGGTTTAGCCAAAATAGTCCTAGGCAGCAGCACTAATTTTGGTGGTGTGAGTGGAAATAGATAAGAGGGACAAAAGAACTGGAAACTGCAGGGATGCCCATCAATTGGGGAATGGCTGAACAAGTTGTGGTATATGATTGTAATGGAATACTACTGTGCTATATGGAAAAGATATTTCAGAGGTAAAATTGACAGGCTTAGGTAACCTATGGGATAAGAGATGAGGATTAGAAAAGTCAAAGATAACTACCTGGAGAGGGCAAACTGGTATGGAGATGTGAGTGGGGAAGGAGGGGAGAAGCCAGGTAAAGGATGAGAGTATTTAGGTTTACTCATTTCTGCCCCTTAGAGTTCTTATATTCCTTCTGGACTCAGGTCAAGTACCACCTTCTGCATAAAGCTTTTCCTGAAATGAATAGCAGCTAGTCTCATGTCTCCCCTTTGAATAATTACCTTGTATTTACTTTGCATGTAGAGTCTTGATTTGAGGGCAGGAGATAGATGATGAACCAGCAAAGGAAACTGAGGAATGGTCAGAAAGATACAGAGAGAACTAGGAGAGAATAATGTCATGGAAGCCACTGGAGGTGAGAATATTTGGGAGAAGGAAGTGGTCAACAGCATTAGGAGCTGCACAGAAGTGGAGAATAAGGGGAAGGGGAGAAAAGGGAAGGGATAAAGCACTTATTAAGTGTCCACTATATGCTAGCCACTGTGCCAATAATGTTATAAATATTATCTCATTTGATCTTTACAACAACTTGGGAGGTAGGTGCTATTAAGATGCTCATTTTATAGTTGAGGAAACTGAGGCAAGCAGAGGTTAAGTGACTTGCCCAGGGTCACACAACAAGGAAATGTTTAAGGCTGGATTTGAACTTATCTTCCTGACTCTAGGCCCTGCACTTGATCCACTGTGCTACCTAGTTGTCTAGGATGATGACCTAGGTAAGATGTGTGAAAGCACTTTATATTCATAATGTGACTGTGCCTATTATCTATATTAAGATAGCAACCCTACCCCTTTGCTCCTTGGGGTTCAATTTGTACTTGCAGGTTAGGTCTTCCAGAGGGGTGGCTCCACCCTTCCTGCCCCCAGGTACTCTGTGGTTCTATCCTCCTAAAATTAACTCATGAGCTTTTGCTGGTACATTTGGCTTTGGTACATGTCAGTCAGAGGACATTCATAAGAAGACATCATAAGAAAATAGTACAAAAGTATTCTCTCCATAAACCTAGGGTGAAGTCTTCCACAATGGGAAGACTAGGCACACACAATAGAGCACAGTGGTAGAGAGGGACCCAGGTAGGGAACATCCAGCCTGATCCACTAACATCTCCAGCACTGGACAGCCTTGAAGTCCTCTGCCTTGTCGTTGTATCTTCAGGCCGCTTCCTCTGGGCACAGTATCTCAGTAATGCTCTCCGGGTTTATTCCTCTCTGTAGCTTAATTCCCAACAATGACCAGGTCTGGCTCTCTTCTCAACTCACAGAGTTATTTACTGCCTAGACTTCTGGATCTCCTCTGGGTGTGGTGTCTCCTACTACTGGTCTGGTAGATACACTGGAGAAAGATATGGATGATTGGGGCAAGGAGAAAGAGTGAACCATGACCCTCTTTCCCATTGAGGGTTGAGGAACAATGCCTTCTCAAGGTCTGGGTTCTTCTTCCATAGCTGGCACTCTTCTCAACTGCCAGAGCTCCTACTTGGCTTACTCCCTAGAGGGTGCATCTTATTTTTAAAGGGTCAGTGTGGGAATGGTCAATCCTTTGACTGGCCAATGGGAGAGACTTTTTAATTACATCAAGTCTGGTTGAAGAATTTCTTTATACTTCATAGTGAGGTAACTGAGTATAAACACTTTTATGTTTAAGATCTCAATATATCTTGTCTTTGTTACCTGACCCTTACATTCTATAACTTTATCAATGGGGCTAAAATAAATTCATTAGGGATCTCTGGATCGATCCTTATGCTACCACTTTATCTTTATACCAGAAAGAAAAAGCCCCTGCAGGTATGGACAATGAGTCAGGAAGGGCAAGAGACAGAAGTATATGATGAAAGGAGTGTTTTTCTGAGACAAACACTTTGTAAACCTTAAAGTGTTTTACTACTTCTATTTTCTTAACGAAAATGAAAATCATAGAAAAGATTAAGCTTAGGGTAAATGGAAAGATACTGTAAACTTAGGCTGTGAGAGAAGAAAAAGGAAGGGAAATAAAAGGAGAAAGAGTAAGAATTCATAAAGGGGAGTAGAAGAAGCTGGGTAATATTGAAATGCCATCATTGAAATACTCTATGAAATGTGTACTGGCAGTCTATATTTAATTTGATTTCTCTGCTTAGGAAGCAGCCATTCAGATGACTTTGTCTTGGTGATCTATTGAGACCCTTCCATGCCTTGGCACTACACACAGATGTAGCTCTGCTGCTTCTGATCTCATTGCTCTCTGTGGTCTCTTGCCTCTTCTCAGACTCTCTTCTACCTCTCCCCCCTCCAAGGCCTAATCATCCAAGGAGAATGAACTTTGATTTTTCTTAGATTCACACTCTGCATACTAAGCCCCTTTTGGCACTCCACTGACTTCTCTCCACCTCCAAACACCCCCTTATCTCTATGGTAACCAGAGGTACAGCCATCACCCTGGTTGCTGCTAGGAGAATGGATCTGTTCCTGCAACCCCTTCTTGAAGCATCCGTTAGTAAAGCTGAGATGCAAGAGGGGAATACCTTCCTATGGCCTCCAGATATGGGGCATTTGGTAAGTCTGGGCTGAATTGCTCCGTGAAAATATTGTGTAATTAACAATGCCTCAGTAGCTGGAACAATTCAGTGCCTCACATTGATTTTCCATGTCTCCTATTTACTTTCAGTTCATTCACTGTCTGCAATGACAGGAAATCAAAGAAATATAACTGTCCACTAGTGCCATTGTGCTGGGTTAGCACTTCCGAGAGAAGCCCTATCTTTAATGAGTTTTCTGTAACTCAATCATCCCATTCTACTTGTAGATTAAACCTACCCAAAAAGGAAGATAACAAACAACAATTTATCTCTGCAGAGTTTTAAAAAGGATCAATTAGACCATTAAAATTCTAGGAGTATTAAAAAAAAACCCCTAACATTCATCCAATGAGATATGTTAGTACTTTTAAAGAACCAGGTTTCACCTTTAGGACTCAGAATGATATTTAGTTGGTTTTGGTGCTTTGTAATCAGCTTTACCAAATTCCCTTTTGGCCATTTATTTCCTGTGTGATCTTGGACATGTTACTTAACTTCTCTGGGCCTCAGTTTCCTTACTTGTAAAATGATGGGAATTAGGCTAGATGACCTCTAAACTTCCTTCCAACTCTAGAACTATCATCTTATCATTCTCTGTAGAAGCATTGTTTCTATTCACTTAGTAATAATAACAACTGGCATTTACATAGTGCATTATGGGTTGTAAAGAACTTTACAAATGTAGATTCTCATTTGATCTTCACAACAACTTCCCCTTCCCTTGCTCCTCTCCCCCACTACAATGCTGTTATCTCTAATGCACAGATGAAGAAACTGAGGCTCAGTGCTTAGGTGACTGATGTTTCTTTAAACATTAATCTTGTAAAGTCATATGCACTAAAACAGTATAGCAATGAATCATATGTTGAACACTTAGCACAAAGCCAATAAACTTGGTATGTAATTAGTAGCAATGTGAGACTTCATTCATATTCCTATCATTAGTATAGACTTGAATAGCAGCACCCAAATCAATACAAGCAGCACAATGCATCGTACCAAGTGTAGTAGCTGTTGATCATGAGATTCCTGATCAATTAATTTTCCTCAGGCTAGTCAATGAAATTACAGAATATAAGGAGCAAGTAACAGAAACAATGAGGCAGGTCACTGGGGATAATGATATTATTAAACAAATATGCTTGAGTATATAGCAATAAATATAGGTATAAATACAGGATTTTTGTGATGATAAAATGAAATAATATGTGTAAAATACTTTGTAAGCCTTAAAGCATTATATAAATGTTTAACAAAAAATAACCAACCACCAATTTTTTTAAAAATTAGTTGCTAAGGTCTTAGATTCAAGGATGGGTCTATATGTGGTCATCCTTTATAATGTGTGAAGTTCTTCAGTCAAGCTTGATGGAATTAGATGGTGGCTAGTCATTGGTTAGCTTAAGGATTGATCAAAGCATCTAGTGGCCCTTTAAAAATCAAGACACTAGGAAAAAGCAGCTCTGAGGAGTGTGGGCTCTGTGTCTTATAGGTATATTCTCAGCATAACCCATACTCGTATTATTAGCAACATAAATAGTGAATTGACTTTTCTATCTACATTTGTGACATAAATGCAGCAGATTGATCGTGTGAGAGAGAAATGCTCATGGGAGGCAAGAATGAATCCAAAACAAAACAAGACAAAAATTTTAAAACAAGACCTCAACAGGACATGGTTTTCTTTCTTTTTTTGTTTGTGAGGCAATCGGGGTTAAGTGACTTGCCCAAGGTCATACAGCTAGTGAATACTATATGTGTGAGGCCGGATTTGAACTCAGGTCCTCTTGCCTCCAGGGCCGGTACTCTATTCATGTGCTACTGAGCTGCCAATCTTTCTTTTTTTTTTTTAAAGAATGTTTTTATTTTATTTTTTTCAATTACATGTAAAAATAATTTTAACTTTTTTTTTTATCATTTTTAAGTTCCAATTCCCTCCCTTCCTCCTCTTCCCCCTCCTTGAGAAGGCAAGCACTTTGATATAGATTATACCTGTGTAGTCTGGCAAAATGTATTTCTATATTATCCATGTTACAAAAGAGGACACAGACCAAACAAGACAGAAAGAAAGAAAAATAAGAAAAATAAAAAAGTAAAACAGTATACTTTGATCTGCATTTGGACTTTATCAGTTCTTTCTCTGGAAGTAGACAACATTTTTCATCATAACTCCTTTGGAATTGTCTTACATAACTGTATTGCTGAGTCATTCACATTTGATCATCCTACAATATTGTTGTTACTATGTACAAAGTTCTCCTTTTGCATCAGTTCATGTAAGTCTTCCTAGATTTTTCTGAAAACACTCTGAAAACATTTCTTATAGCATAGTAGTATTCTATCACAATCATATGCCTCATTGTTTCTGTTACTTGCCCCTTATATTCTGTAATTTCATTGACTAGCCTGAAGAAAATTAATTGATCAGGGATCTCATGATCAACAGCTACTACACTTGGTACGATGCATTGCACCACTTGTATTGATTTGGGTGCTGCTATTCAAGTCTATACTAATGGTAGGAATATGAATGAAGTCTCACATTGCTACTAATTACATACCCAGTTTATTGGCTTTGTGTTGTGTTCAACATATGATTCATTGCTATACTGTTTTAGTGCATATGACTTTACAAGACTAATGTTTAAAGAAACATCAGTCCCCTAAGCTCTGATCCTCAGTTTCTTCATCTGTGCAATGGAGATATTAATATTTGTAGTGGGGGAGAAGAACAAGGAAAGGGGAAGTTGTGAAGATCAAATGAGAATCTTTGTAATGTTCTTTGCAACCCATCGTCCTAATCCCCATCATTTTACATGTAAGGAAACTGGGACCCAGAGAAGTTAAGTAACATGTCCAAGATCACACAGGAAATAAGTGGCCAAGAGGGAACATGGCAAAGCTGGTTAGAAAACATCAAAATCATGGTTCCAAATTGCTCTCCTCAATGGTTGGATCAGTTCACAACTCCATCAACAATGCATTAGTGTCCCAATTTTTCCAATCCCCTCTAACATTTATCCTTCTCTGTCATATTAGTCAATCTGATAAGTGTGAGGAGGTACATCAGAGCTGTTTTAATTTGCATTTCTCTAATCAGTAGTGATTTAGAACTTTTTTTTTCAAATGACTATAGATAGCTTTCATTGCTTCATCTGAAAACTGTCATTCACATCCTTTAACTATTTACTAATTGGGGAATGATTCATAGTCTTACCAATTTGACTCAGTTCTCCATATATTTGAGAAATGAGGCCTCTATTAGAGAAACTTGCTATAAAACCCCACTTCCATTCTCTGTTTTCTTTCTAGTGTTGGCTACATTGGTTTTGTTTGTGCAAAAATGTTTAAATTTAATATAATCAAAATTATTCATTATGCATCGCATAAGGTTTTCTGTCTCTTGTTTGCTCTAAATTCTTCCCTTATCCATAGATCTGACAGGTAAAGTATTCCATCTTCCCCTAATTTGCTTATGATATTACCCTTTACTTCTAAATCATGTACCCATTTTGACCTTATCTTGGTATATGGTGTGAATGTTGGTCTATACCTAATTTCTGCCAAACCACTTTCCAGTTTTCCCAGTGATTTTTGTCAAATAGTGAATTCTTTTTCCCAAAGCTTGAATCTTTGCATTTATCAAACATTAGATAACTATGGCCATTTACTACTATTTATTACTATTCATTATTTTCTTTCAAACCTAACATACTGATTGTGATGGATATTACTATGAGAAATGAAGGGCAGGATGCTTTCAGAAAAACCTGGAAAGACTTACATGAACTGATGCAAAGTGAAATGAGTAGAAATGAGAGAACACTGTGCACTGTAACAGCAATGTTATATGATGAAGAACTGAGATTGACTTAGCTATTCTCAGCAATACCGTGATCTAAGACAATTCTAAAGGACTTATGATGATAAATCCTGTCCATCTCAAGAGAAAAAACTGATGGAGTCTGAATGAAAATTGAAGCATACTTTTTTCTCTACTTTCTTAATTTCTGTTTATTTCTTTCACAACATGATTAACATTGAAATATGTTTTGCATGACTGCACATGTATAACCTATATCAAATCGCTTGCCTTCTCAATGAGTGGGGGAGGATAAGGCAGAAGGGAGAGAATTTAGAAGTAAAAAATTTAAAAAAATGAATGGTAAAATTGTTTTTACATGTAATTAAGGAAAAATAAAATATCGAATTAAAAACAAACAAACCCAACATACAAAAATGACTATTCTGTCACACTCCCTTAATGAACCACCTCCAGGGTTGATCTTTCATGTCTCAGGGAAATAGGAGCCTGATAATTACATGTCCCCCCTCTAATTCACATGAATAAGAATCTCAAAAGCATGGCTACTTTTTAAGTGAAAAATATAGATTGAGGTCTTGGAGGGGTATGAGGCCCTTGAGGGAAATGAATCCTATGAGGACAATGAAGCCTGTGAAGATAGAGAGGAAAATGGACTATTGTGAGGACAGGTTAGAAAGGTAAGGCCCTGAGGGGCAGTGAGGGCTGTATGGGAAAAAGAAAAGTAAAGCATGTGAATGCATGTGAATGTGAATGAGGTCATTAAAATTTGTGAAGAAATAACTCAATCTAAAAATGAGAAATTTAAAAAGTCACCCTTGAACTCCAAAAAAAGAGAAAGAAATTGAGAGAGCAAACATTAAGGAAACAACAAAATTAATATTGTGTATAGATGATACATCATGGGTTACCAGAAGGATCCTAGAGATTCAGCTGAATTTAATTGATACAATAATCTCAGCAAAGTAGCAGGATATAGAATAAACTCTGGAGAACCCCAGTCCTGTGTGAGAGGCAGTGTACCAGGGAAAAAGGGAGCATTCAAAGAACAGAATGAGTACATTTCACACCTCCCCCCATTGGGTGAAACAAATGAAGAATTGACATTTCATATCTATCCAAGTCTAGGATACATGCCACCTCCCCTGCAAGGAATCTATACTCCCCTCCACCCCCACCCAGGGAAGTGCCAGTGGGAAGGATCAAGGATGCCCAGGGTGCTAGATGGAGACATCACTGGGACTGATCTGCTTCGCTGATCCAAAGGAGAGGACAGAAAAAAGGATACCAGGGGTAGGCATCTGGTGGTACAGTGGATAGAGCACTGGGCCCAGAGCCAGTAAGACCTGAGTTCAAATCTGTCCTCAGACACTTGGACAAGCCATTTAATTCCCGCCTGCATAAAAACTGGAGAAAGAAATGGAAAACCACTCTAGTATCTTTGCCAAGAAAACCCCACGGACATGGCCCATGGGGTCATGAACTACCACGCATGACCAAAATGACTGAACAACAGCAACAACGGGGGAAGGAGTCCGAAGGGTCCAAGGGATGGGGGAATGATACCACTTGTCCTTTCTGTGATCCTCCTCTGGGTCTCCAGGTGTCTCTGAAGCGAAGAAGGAGATTCCCTTTGTGTAAATGCCATAGTCAGCTTCATTTGCACCTTCTTCTCCTGGGTCTCTCAGTTTCTAGGCCTCAGCCTGGGCTGCTGTCCAACTGAAGGTCTGAGAATGGAAGATGAGAAAGACCCGTCCATTGTAGCCAAATCACCAGGAGCCCTTGGTGGTGCTGTCTCCCTGTAGCTCCTAGCCCAGCCTGATCTGGAGGGTGTAGAGCTCTGAGCCACCACTCCTCTCCGGTACCAGTACTTTGAACTTGGTTCTTCTTGTGGACCTTATTCCAGGGCTACACTTAGTCTGCTTCTGCCTGTATTGATACGTGATCTTCTGAAGGATCACTCTAAACTTTCTGCTCTTGTTTCTCAGGAACTAGGTCTCCCTTGACCTGTCAGTATGCCAGTAGCTCCCCTTTGTGACTTCTACTGTCATAGCGCAAGAAGATCTTGTCTTCTCTTACAGGCAGGCACCTGGGTAGTGCAGCAGATAGATAAAGCACTGGGCCTAGAGTCAGGAAGACCTGAGTTCAAATCCAGCTTCAGATACTTTTCTCACTGTGTGACCCTAGAAAAGTCATTTAACTGCTTTAACTCAGTTTCCTCAATTATAAAATGAAGATAACAGTAGCACCTACCTCACAAGGTGTGTTGTGAGCATCAAATGAGTTAATATTTGTAAAGCACTTAGCCTGGAACACAGTAGGCACTTAGTAAATACTTATAATAGCTAAGGGCTTGATGGAGGGTTAGCTGGAGCAGGAATATGACACCAGAGGGAAGTTGTAGTGAAACAGATGAGATTCTGGGAGAACAGGAGATGATGAGCAAAGGAAATATCCTTGTCCTGACAGACCTCTCCACCTAAAGCCCAAACCCAGCCCTCCTTCTCTCTCAGCTTCACCTCATACACCAGGCACACTTTCATGATCTAATCTTTCCTTCTTTGCCTCTCTTCATACACATTCCAGATCACCAAAAATCTTCCATATTTAGCTCATTCTATTTTTCACCCATCCTAAATTATGTACTTTGTTCCAAGGCAAATTTTCCCAGACAGAGTTCCCTCATTCATACCACCCAGCCAGCTTTGGCCACTGATTCAGGGCTAGAGAAATTACCATTGTGTGCACAATGGTAAAGTTATGAGAGCTCTGGGGGCAAGGAAGACATAGTCTGAGTTTTTTTTTTTAAAGAAAGAGAATGAAGCTTGCCAGCTTTAGCTCATTAAACTTGACTTCAGTTTCTTGCAAACTTAAAAAAAAATATTAAAAAGCTGGCTAGTGAATAGTGAGAAAGGCAAACAATGATTGCAAAGAGCCAGTTTGGCTTCATAAAGAACAGGTCATGTCAGATCAATCTTACTTAATTTTTGACAGGGAGACCAGATCTATGCGTAAGGAGAATACCATAGGTAGAGTTTGCCTAGATGATATCAAAGTGTTTGACAGGGTTTCTCATGCTATTATGGAACAGATAGCGAGACATGGGCTGATTAATGGCAAAATTAGATGGATTTTGGGCCTGGCTGAATAGCTGACTACAAAGACTAGTCATGAGTAGTCAAGGTCATCTTGGAAGGAAATCTACAGTGAAGCGTCTCCAACATTTGTGCTCTGTCCCATGTTATTTAACGGAGGTGTCAAAGAAGTGGCAGGAACACAATGCTCCTGAGTGTGTTCAGAACCAGATTAAAATGTTTTGGGAAATAAATAAAAATACAAAAACATAGATAATATTACATTTTAAAACTAGGTTAATATGCATCCAGCAGGGATCTTTATGTACAAGTTATTGACCCTTGTTTTTATTTGCATTTGACCATGGTTGTTTAACATTTTTATTAGTGACTTCGATAAAGACATAGATAACATTCTTATAAAATTTTCTGATAATCCAAAGATGAGAGGGATAGCTAACATGCTAGGTAACCAAAAGGATCCCACAAGATTTTGGCAAGTTAGAAAATTGGAGCAAAGTATAACAAGATTAAATTTAGTAGGAATAAATGCAGAATCTTTCACTTAGGTTATAAAACTTAACTTCGCAGGTACTCTATAGAAGAAGCATGGTTAGAATGTAGTTTATCTGAAAAAGATCTGGAGAGAAACCCTTGAATGTTCAATGTGAATCAAATGTGTTAAATGGCAACCAAAATCAGCTAATGTGATCTTTGGCTGCGCTAACAGAAGTAGACTGTTCAGAGATCAGAAGGTCCATTGTATTCTGCCTTGGACAAACCATGCTTGGAATATCGTGTTTGCTGCTGAGTGCCACATTTTAGGAAGGACGTTGATAAGCTGGAGAATGAATTAAGGGCAACTAAGATAAGTCCTATAATCATAGTTCTAAAGCTAAAAGGGACCTTGGATGCCACTGAGTCAAACCCCTCTCATCAGAAACCGAGGCCCAGGGATTTTAAATGAATTGCTCAAGATCCTACACTCACTAAAAAGATTTGAATTCAGGTTTTCTGGCACCAGGGCCAGCATGCTATACTCTACACCATGATAACTCTTTTTTTTTAACACTTTTTAAAAATTAATTTGTTTTTAGTTTTCAACATTCACTTCCCTAAACTTTTGAGTTTTAAATTTTCTCTCCCTTCCTTCTATCTCCCTCCCCAAGACAGTGTGCAATCTGATATAGGCTCTACAGATACATTCCTGTGAAATATATTTTCACATTAGTCATGTTGTAAAGAAGAATTAGAACCAATAGGAGGAACTACAAGAAAGAAGAAACAAAACAAAACAGAAGAGGAAAAAAAAAAGAGCAAATAGAATACTTCAATCGGCATTCCAGTTCTGTAGTTCTTTCTCTGGATGTGGACAGAATTTTCCATCATGAGACTTTTGGAGATGTCTTAGATCCTTGTATTGCTGAGAAGGGCTAAGTCTATCAAAGTTAGTCATCATGCAATGTGACTGTTACTGTGTACAGTGTTCTCCTGGTTCTGCTCACTTCCCTCAGCATCAGTCCATACAAGTCTTTCCAGGTTTTTCTGAAGTCTGCTTGCTAACATGATGACTCTTAAACTTGTTTTTGTTATGCTTAGTTTTCCTCTTCAGCCTGAGTTCATTCTAAGTTTTAGCACTTTGTCACTAGATCAGTGATGGAAAAAAGTTTTTTTTTTATCTTTTTTTTTTTTGTTTTTTTGTATTTGGTTCTAGAGGAAAGTGGGGCTGTAGTTGAAAACATTAGACCATTTCCCCAGAACAATCCAGTTTATTCTCTTCCTCCTGTTAAGTTCTGGGTCAAGTTCACTGTTCACCCTCAGTGTCAGTCTAAGATACAGGTATGGATGAACCAGCTCTCTGTCCATACAACTGTGTATTTGTTGTAGTTTAGTCATTTTTCAGTCACATCTGACTCTTTATAACTCCATTTTGGTGTTTTCTTGGCAAAGATATTGGAGTGGTTTGCCATTTCCTTCTCTAGCTAATTTTACAGATGGAGAAACTAAAGCAAACAGCGTTGAGTGACTTGCCCAGGGTCACACAGCTAGTAAGTATCTGAAGCCAGATTTGAAGTCAGGAAGATGAGTCTTCCTGACTTGAGATCCATCACTCTGTGCACTGCGGCACCACCTGTGTATAACAGACTCTACAATATGTATTCTTCACCCATTTGGTTTTTTTTTTCTGGGTGAATAGTGAGGCTGGGCTCTTTTAAGAGACTCTGGATTTCATTTAGGAGACTCTGCAGTACTCTGGGACTTGACATCCATGGTAACAAGAGCTCATATTTACATAGTACAAAGATTGGGGAACATTTGTAGCATTTAAAACTATTTCCAGGCTTGATAGAGTGAAAAAGAAAAGCTAGAAATATTTAGTGTTGTAATGAGGGAGAATATCTGTACGTGAAATCTCTGTTAGGTCTAGTCATGGTTTTAGGAGATCTGCTCAGGATTATTTCCATTTTTTTTTACTAGCTGATATGGCTGGCAGAATTTATGCATTGGATCTATGCAGCAAGGATTTAGGTTTTAAAGGGATATTTTCATCCCTCAGTAAATATTCAGGGCTGTGAGCACTTATGTTCGCACAGTTTGGCAGATAACCAAGACGCTAACATCCTGGAATTGAGAAGGTATCCCAAAGCTCACTTAATCAACATTCCACTGACTTCATTCTACATAGATTTTTACACATACAGTAAAGTTGGAATTCCTTGTCAGTCTTTAATGTTCTACCATATCAACTGTCATAGAGTTAATTTGGGTCAGACCTACACATCTCTCTTACTTCACTCCCTCCCTTCACACATTTTGAGGATGGCATGGATTTGTCTCCCACGTTACATAGGATTTGGTGTCTATTCCCCGGAAAGAAATAACACCTTTTGAAAAATAAGAAAATACAGAAAGCAAAGAAAATGCATTTTGGGGAGGGGGGGTGAGAGGGGGAAAGAATAAGAACCCAATGAGATTGAGTGAGAATTGTACCACAGAGCCCCAACAGCAGATGTTTTGAGTGTTGAAACTCCCATCAGAACAGCTGCAGAAATGTAGAATCACATCTGGGTTTGTGACGCGGCTGCATCATTACCTACAGACAGCAAGGCAGCCAGATGCTTCCAATTCATTTTAAGGACCAAGCTTTGGTTCTGAACCTGGGAATGTCCCCTCTCCTCCAGCAACGACTTATCAATTTCTGCCAGTTCGTGAAAACACAGCAGTGTGGATACCTTCAGGGACTAACCTCACTTCTAGCAGGCATGGGGAACAGCAGCTGAAACTCATCAAAATCCATTGCAGCTGCATTATTGCTGTCTGGTTAAAGAGGGAAGCAAGAGAAGTTTCCGCATAAGGGTCTACTGAAGGTACTCTTTTTGGGTGGCTTGGTGGAGAGGGGGATGGAGTTGGACTCAGGTAGACCAGAATTAGGATCTTGCCTATGTGACTTATTATTGCAGGCAAGGCCCAGATCTGGGACAATGAAGCTCTCAGAGTCCAGGTAGGCAAACAAGTGATTGCTTTACTGACATACAAAGAATATGTAAATATATCTATATGTCTATATATCCTTTATATATATATATATATATATATATATGTATATATGTGTGTGTATATATGTATATATATGTGTGTGTGTAGATGTGTATATATATATGTATATACATATCTACACACACACACACACACACACACACACACACAAACATATATATTCCAAGTAACTGTAAAGGATATATATTAGCTGGAGCTTCCTTTCCATTGAGAAGACCTGTTTGGTGACCCCAGGTGGAGGTACCAGCAGGAAGTTAGGGGTTCCAACAGAAACCAGTAAAATGTAAGGTCCATTACTGGGCCTTAGGACATTCATCTGGGAGAAGCTCCTTATTAGTTCCTGCTATCCATGCCAGGTTTACTGTCCTACTGTACATCACACTACCACACTAGCTGTGTGACCAAGGGAAAGTCACCTAGCCCCTTGATCCTAAATTTCCTTATCTAGAAAATGGAGATGGAGACGCATTCTGGCATGACAGATAGATAGTTGGATGTAGAGTTCACATCTATGATATGTAACAGACCATGTGACTCTGGGAAAATTAATCTCTCTGTACTAGGCAACTCTCAGATAAAGAATTTCAGAGGAGTTGCAAAATACACTGATAAGAGTTTTCAGAATGAGTGTTCTTATTTCAATGAACTCACAGGTCCTGGGGATAATAATACGTGCTATTTTCCACCTGGGTCATAGGAGATAATCTATGTAAATTGCTTTGGAAACTTTAAAGCGTTATACATGCATCAGCTAATATGATTTTTCATTAGGGAGAACTCTTCCTGCTTTGTTCTCCAAACTCTCCAATCTATGACTTCTCTTTCCTAAAAAACTCAATAAATGACTGAATTGTTATTGTAGTAATGAATAGCACTTAGGGCAAAGTGGAAAGAATGCTAGCTTCAGAATCAAAAGACCTGGGTTCATATTCTGTCTCTGCTACTTACTGCCTGGGCCTTGGATGAGTAACTTAATCTCTTTGGGCCTTGTTTTCCTTATTTGTAAGATGATGGGCTAAATCAAATTGAGGGTAACTGACAGACCTCAAACCCCTTGATGTGTGAGGGGGACGTCTACTCCAAGCATGTGAAGACTATTCCCTGAGGAACGAGGGGTTGAGAACGATTTGTTCCAGTAGCCACCAAGGCAGCAGAAGCAGGCACTGTGGGGCACTTAGAATTTGGTCAGACATCCAAAATACCGAGGTCATATACTGTATCCTGGGTCATCACTAGTTGTTGTGACTTTTGTCCTGCCATTAGACTTTGATGACTCAGGAAGAGAGAGTGAGGCTGCCTCACTTAAATGCAATTCATAAGCAAGTCAAGTCATCACCTATGATGTCATTGGTCCTCGTCAAAAATGAAGGACAAACAGTACTCTGGCTGCTCCCTCCCTTCACAGACTATCTTTGGAAGAGATGGAACTCTCCTGTTGAGCTCTTATACTTCATTCATGCAGATTGAATATCCTTGATGCAGTGGAAAGAACACTGGTTTTGGAGTTTGAGGACCTGGGTTAAAATTCTACCTCTGATATTTATTCCCTGTATGATTATAGGTGAATCATTTAATCTCCCTGTGACTCAATTTCCTCATCTGTAAGATAAGGAGGTTGGGTTATATTGCCTCTGAGATCCCTTTAAATTCTAGAGCAGTGATCCTATGAGTCTCAGCAGACTGTTTCATGAACTATTTGTGGCCCCTAATTTTCATTATCCAGGGGTCAAACCTCTGGTGACAGACCTTTCTAAACCTAGAGCTAGTCTGGTTCTTGTCCATTTGGCACGCAGACAGTCTTTTCATGTTGGGAGGGGCTATCAGAGCTGGCGCTCCACTGGTATAGCCCTGAAGGACCCGGGAGCATCTCCATGCCATGATCAGAAGTTGAAGGAGGACATTAGTGGAGGACATATAATCTAAAGAAGAAGGAAATGAAATCAATTTTAGATTTTTTAATGAAGAGTAAAACATGAGAGAAAGATCAGTTTTTTCTTTTTTTTTTTTTTTGCTTCACAAAGAAGGCATAAGGGAGATAAAGTTCGAAGCTTTTTCAAGTAATTGACCCACTTCTCCATAGAACACTTGCACTCATTTCCCTGGAGAAACATTAAATTTATCATAGGAAGTACTTTTTCCCTCTAAACCTTGGCATCAAAATGCTTTATGGATAGCTTCCCAAAAAGTGAAGGATAAAGAGGTTGTCTTCTCTTCCTGATTTCAATTAGGAGGCAAGTCTGTGCTTTAAATTCAGGGTCAGGTACAACAACCCATAAACAGGAAGAATTGGAAAATGTCCTAGTGGAAAGGGAAAGGAAGAAATGCCACTGAAGGCATGTCGTAAGAGGTAAGATGAGAATTGGGATAGGGATAAGTCCTGGAAACTCTAAATTGTGGAGTGATGAAGGAAAAGAGTGAACAAGAAAAGGAGATACTCTGCTATGACCAAGTCCCTACCAAAGTCAAGGAGCGGAAGGCTGAAGCTGAAATGGAATATGCCAAGATTAGAATCGTTGACTTGGGTTAGAAGAGCATTGTCCAGCAAAGCTAATTACTGTAATTACTTAATTACAGTAAGTAAGTGGGGGGCAAAGTAGAACATTGTCTATAGACTATCTTTGGAAAGTGTGACTTTCTTTCTGAGATAGCTAACAGTTTATAACTGAATCAAATATAAATCAAGTCAACAGGTATTTGTTGTCAACCTAAAACATTCTCACTATATTAGATGCTATAGGAAAAGAAGTTCAAGGTACGGTCCCTACTCCTAAGGAATTCTTGATTTGTTTCCCAACCTAGATTACAAATATGTGAAAAATTAAAAGATAATAAGAGATTTCAGTAATAATTTGAGGAAACAACATAAAATGTTTCACTGGCTAACTAGTTATATAAAATAATTCCTATAGGTTTTCAGAGGAATGGTTAGGGAGCATGTCAGAGTGATGGTAGGGACAAAGAAATGGGATTTGTGCTGAGTCAAAGGGTAGGTAAGTTCCCAGAAGTCTGGATGGTATTCCAAGTGGGTGAATATGAATATAGGAGGCAGTGTGTTGGATTAGAGCAGAAATCTCCTAGTAAGTGTGCTGAAGGAAGTCAAGTAAGTTAGAAGACATTGGTGAGGAGGGAGAGCATTCTAGGCTTGGGGGTCAACCAATGAAAAGTCATGGAGATGAGAAGTGCAGTTTCCTATATTTCCAGATTGCAGTATATGTAGAGGGGTATAAAGTAGGCCAAGTTGTGAAGAGCTTTAAATGCCAAAGCAGAGGACTTTATATTTGATCCTGTAGTACTACCTACAGGCAATATTTATTAACTGCAGGGAGCCAATGGAAATTTATTGAGTAGGAAGGACAGTGACATAGTCAGACCTGCATTTTAGGAAAATCACTTTCTCAGCTGCATGGAGAATGAATTAGCATGCTGAGAAACTTGAAGTAGGGAAACTATTGAGAAGACTGTTGCAATATTCCAAGTGAAAGTTGATGAGGGTCTGTCTTAGGGTGGTGGCTATGTGAGTGGAGAGGATATTTAATAAATTTTATGAAGGTAGAAACAGCAAGGGGGCAGCTAGGTGGCACAGTGGATAGAGCACTGGCTCTGAAGTCAGGAAGACCTGAGTTCAAATATGGCCTCCGACCAAACACTTGACACTTACTAGCTGTGTGACCTTGGGCAAGTCACTTAACCCCAATTGCCTAAAAATTAAAAAAATAAATAATAAATAAAAAGAAACAGCAAGATTTTGCAGCTGATTGGATGTAAGGGATAAGTGAGAGTGAAGAATCAGTGATGGCATTGGGTGACTGGGAGGATGGTGATGTCCTTGATCCAGCAGGGAAATTTAAAAGAGGGAACGGTTTTGGAGAAAATATAATGAGTTATGTTGTTGAGTTTGAGATGTGAAGGGGACATGCATTTTGAGACATCTGAAGGGCAGCTAGGTGGTGCAGTGGATAGAGCACAGGCTCTTGAGTCAAGAGGACCTGAGTTCAAATCTGACCTCAGACACTTACTAGCTGTGTGACCCTGGGCAAGTCACTTAACCCTGATTATCTCTCCCCCAAAAAACAAAACAAAAAATGATGTTTGAACAGGTAGATGGTAATGTGGGAATATAGTTTAAGAGAAAAGCAGATATATAGACCTAGAATCATCTTTATAGAGTTGCTAATTGAACCCATGAGAGCTGATGAAGTTCCCAAACATGACTATGGAGCCTTGGTGGGTCAACCACTATTACTGGGTATGGTGTGGATGAAAAACCAGCAAAGCAGACAGAGAAGAAAATCAAATAAATAGGAGGAGGACCAAGAGAGAGCAGCATCACCCAGTGGGGACAGCATATGGAGGAAGAAATGCTGATCAACATGATTAAATGCAGCAAGGAGGTCAAGAAGGAGGATTGAAAAAAGAAGGTCATTAGATTTGGTCATTAGGAGCTCATTGGTAACTTTGTGGAGAGTAGTTTTATTGGATCCAATCTGGGTTTGATTTGAGGTCATGAGCCAAACTGAAGAAGATCTAGAAGGAAGTGAGGGGAGAGGAAGTAGAGATTCCTAGTGCGGGGAGTTTTTTTAAGGAGTTTAGCTATGGAAAGGAGGAGAAATATAGAAAGATAGTTAGCAAGGATGGTCAGATCAAGAGAGAATTTTTAAGGGTGGGGCAAGACATGGATGTATTTTTAGACATTAGAGAAGGAGTAAGTAGATATAAGGATTTCAAAATTAAGAGTGAAAGTAAAGACGATAATGGGAGAAATCTGCTAGAGAGGATGGGAGGGGATGGTATCAAGCATATATAGATAAGTGTTAACCTTGGCTAGGAGAAGAGCCATCTCGTCATCTGAGACCATAGAGGAAGAGAAGGTAGTGAGGAAAGATGTCTGGATAATGTGAGATGGGGAAGTGGGGAGAAGGGAGAAATCCTGGGGAATGGTCTTTTTTTGTGAAGTATGAAGCAAGGTCTTCTGCTGCAGAAAGTGGGAAAGGGGTCCTGTGGGAAGTTTGAAGAAAGATGAGAAGATCTTGGACAGCCATTTTCCAAATTGATTAGAGAGGAATAGAATGATTGCCTTGCTACAGTTAGGGCCCAATTGAGATTAGATAACATAAATTTATAGTGGACCCAGTCAGTACAGTTTCATGATTTCATCTGGCTCTATTCAACAGCACAGTAAAAAGAAATAAAGGGGGCAGGTGGTGGAAGTAATCCAGGGCTGGGATTTGGGAAGGCGGAATCAGCAATTATACAAGGGGATAAGGGATTGTAAAATATAGTGTATAGATTGAGTTGGTTCACATAGGTTCAAGATAGGAAAGGGAGGAAAGTGTGGCCAATTCAGTGGTGACACCTGGAAAAAGAATGAGGGATGGAGAGATTGGAGTTCACAGTGAGGCTGAAGAACAGGATTAAGGATTGCAAGGAATAAGGAGATATGAGATTAAATTCAGTAAAAGGTAATTCAGTTCATTTCTGCAAACATTTATTAAATTTAATCAGTGAGTTAACAAGCATTTAGTAAGTGCCTAGTATATGCAAGGCAATTGGGTTACAAAGATATATAGAATGTGGGCTCTGTTCTCAGGGAGGGAAATTTAGTTGAGAGATAAAGTCCTATTGGGTGTCACCCACATTACCATTGGGACCCAGAAGAAATCAATTTATCAGAATCTTTTGGCTTCTTGTGCAAGGAGCCATCGAGATGGTTAAGAGTTCCTTCCCTTTAAGCAATTTTTGCAATAAATATTAAATAACAACAATAAAAAAGGAGAAAATGTCTTATGGGGAACCTAAAACACAGCCACCCACATCCTCACACACAGAGAGATGACTCAATAGTATTCCTTAAATGTGAGGGAAGATTGTGCTCACAAGTGATTGAATTTCAAAGCTCTTTTAAAGATTTATTTGGAATTGACTTTTTGCTGTAATCCCATTTTTTTTGCTCTTCAAGGTTCATTAAATGTCATTGTCACCTTGTGAAGATTGTTATAGCATTACAGAGAAATTGAAAATAGAGACTAAGAGCCCTTTTCTTTTTCCCCAGAGGCAAAGTTTTCCAGAAAATGAATTTTTTTTCTAAGAGGACAAAGAATTAGAATTCAGAGAATTCCTCACTAACCAAGACCTCTGCCCTACATAGTTTGATTTGGAGTTTGGAGGAAGTGTCTACCCAAATTGCAGAGACCCGAGTCCACGAATAGCCTTAGCTAGAGAATAGGTGAAAATCAGATCAGAGATGTGGAAAAGACCTTGGCAGAGTAATCTTGAAGTCAATCAATCATTCATAGGATATGGAGCTGGAAGAGACCTTGCAGATGGTACACTCACCCAGGTGAGGGAATTGATGCCCAGAAGGAGTTATTAAGTGACTCGTTCAAGGTTTCTCAGTTGATACACAGCATAGCTAGCATTTGAACATAGGTCTTCTGACTCTAAATTCAGTACTTTCCCCTCTATGATTATCAGAGATTTCTTTCTTTCTTTTTCTTCCAGACTTCCTTCCTTTCTTCCTTTTTTCTCTTCCTTCCTTCATTCTTTCCTTCCTTCCTTCCTTCCTTTCTCTCCTTTCTCTCTCTATTTCTTCCTTCTTCCCTTTCTTCATTCATTCCTCCCTCCTTCCTTCCTTTTTTTTTCTTCCTTCCTTCTTTCCTTCCTTCCTTTCTTTGGGAGGCGTTGGATGAGGGAAAGAATGCGTATATAAAGCTGATTGCCTAACAGGGAGGATGTTGAGGAAATTAAAGCTCAAAGTCATAGAATCAGAAGGCAAGAGCTGGAAGAGGCCTAAGAGATCATCTAGTACAACTTCCTTGTTTTAGAGATGAGGAACCTCAGGGTCTGAGAAATGATGTGATTTGCCCAAACTCACAGAACTTACTAGTGGCAGAACTCAGACTAGTACCAACAGTGTCCTGGTGAATGTTTAACAATTAGATCTCCAGAAAGAACAAAACGTATGTGAATATTCTTTTAAGTTTAATCTATATTATTAATATTTTCCTATAACTTTCTTAAATCTAAACAACCAACAAAATACAAAATGAAGCCCTGATTTGTAGTATTTTCAATTGCTGTGATGTAGATGCTTATACTGAAAATTTAATAATCAACTCTCCTGAGCCTGTACAGGCTGGCTCCAGCTCACCCTGTTAGGCACTACTTCTTTCAACTGTCTCCGTGTCTAAGTAGACTGAATCAAAGACTTACTATACTTGTCTGGTATTTCCTGTGTCTCCACACTGCACATGATGTCATACTAGGCGTAAAGGCATTTACACGTTTTTGGTTAGATCATGTCTCTACTCTCAAAGAACTTACCATCTACTGGGAAGACCATATGGACACATGAAGCTTCAAGCACATAAAGCAGATGGAGAGGATCAATGCTTAGCACTATAGAGAATGAATCACGGGGCAGCTAGCTGGTGCACTGGAGAGAGTATTGGGCCTGGAGTCTGGAAAACTCATCTTCTTGGGTTCAAATCTGACCTCAGACACTCTCTAGCTATGTGATCCTGGACAAGTCACTTAACCCTGTTTGCCTCAGTTTCCTCATCTGTAAAATGAGCTGGAGAAGGAAATGGCAAACCATTCCAGTATATTTGGCAAGAAAACCCCAAATGAGGTCCTGAAGAGTTGGACTCAACTGAAAAACAACTGAAAAACAGTAAGACGAGCAAGAGAATACATCATTCCAACCTACCTTTCTAGGTCATACTCCCATTAGTCCCCTTCATGCATTCTACGTGCCCTCCAGACAGGCCTCCTTGCTTTTCACACACAGTCCTCTGTCTTCCACCTCTGTGCCTCTCTACTGGCTGAAATCCCCTACCTGGAATGCACTCCTTCTTCACCTCCACCTAGCCTTAGAAACCCTAGTTTCCTAAGTTCCACCTTCTAAAGAAACTTTTCTTGCCTTGAATCACTATTCTCATCACTGGATCATGGTGTGACTACCGGCGCTCATCCAGAAGAGGTTAGCCTGGATCTATATTACTTACCTAGCATAGGACCTTGTACATATTTGTTGAATGAATGAATAAAAAATAAAAAAGAAAGGAAGGAAAAAAGGAAGAAAAAGGAAAGATATTATACTGTTCATAGTAGAAGGGATAAATGGTGGATTTGGGATCAGAGGCCTGGGGCTAGACTCCTGGCCAGACTTCTATTTATCACCTGTGTGACCTTGGACAAGTAACTTCATCTTTTTAGGCCTCAGTTTCTTCATCTGTAAAGTGAGAGAAATAGATAAGATGACCTTTAAGATCCTTTCTAGCTATAAATCTGGGATCCATGAGAACCTACTGGGATCTTGAGCCAGTCCAGACTTCTCTCCAGTTTGAACATCCTAATGGAAGAAAATCTGTGAATGTTTTCTAGTATGATCTGGTTTAAAATAGATGCCCTGTAAAGCCCCTGAAGTGGAACATAAAGAATGGGAAGACTGAGTTAACCTTTTTAATTTTCGGTTAAATAGGTGGAATATGCCTGAGATTCAGTCATGGGAAATGGATGCCTAATTCAGGCAGAAGAATCAAATGAAGAACTTAAATCTGGGGGAGGCGAATGAGGCTAGGGGCAGGGAACATTCAATCTTCATAAACGGGTCTTTATTGTGAGAGTGCTGTTTTTTCTACAGTGCTTGTTAAATACCGCATTTATGCTGTGTATTTGTATACAGTGGGATTAAGGGACTGAGTTGAATTACTGATGATGACTGCTTGAAGGGGTGTTTGACTAGGAGATTTACACAGCGTTCTTAATAATCTTTTTTATTTATTTATAGAATGTTATAATTCCAAACGTACAGTGCAGCTCTCCCTTAGGAAAGATGCTTTCTATTTGAAAACCTCCAGCTCTGAATGTTGATTTGAAAAGAGATAAAAGAGCATCTGGCCACTATGGTAAAAAGCTGCACAGTCTCTCCTTCTTCATTATGCAAAGAGCTGATGCAATTTTTGCTTCTTTGCTATTTATACAAATAAAGAGAACGATTTGGGAAATATGTCATGCTGGCATTAAACATCGCTACCCTTGCTGGGTTGAAATGTACACGTTCCATTAACAACAATTATATTGTATAATTAAGGTTTCAGTCCCTCATGTCTGACTCTGAAGCCTCCTCAAATACCAACGGGTTTATCTTAGACTTGTTAAAATAAACAGCCCCTTCCCTCTTTTCCTCTCTCCTCCCCTCCCCCAAAGTGCATGACTGGCAACAGTGACAGTGTCTCTGTCTACAAGAAGTATGGTGTGAAAGTGCCCTCTAGTGTAAGATGGGGTTGAGATTAATACGGAGAAAGACATGATATCTTTAAAAAGCAGGAGCCTGAGGGCAGCATCTTCGTCATAGAATGGCCTCATGTTGACTGCAGAAGGACACAAAAAAAGCCAATCTGCCAGGCATTGGAGTGACTTAGCTGACTAGAAATGGCTTTGAATGACCATTAAGAATGGGTCTCTCTGTTGGGGCTGGAGAAGGTAGGAAGCCCAGGCATAGAAACCCCAGATACCTCTTCTCTATGATATTCCCTGGCATCGGCCTCTGGAAGCTCACTTTTCCCCAGGAAGATCTTTCTGCTAATAATCAGATTCCGATGGTGCCAAGGAGCTGGATTGGCTCTTTGGTGAACTGTGTCTGCAGATACTGGTTATCTTCAATACTCTAGTTATGTCCCACTTGTACTGGAGGTTGGGACTTATAGAATGAATACTTCAGTACCTTAGAGTCTTCCTACAATGTTTCCTTTCCCTTAGAATAAAGAGAAGGGCAATGGATTCAGCACAGTGCTTAGCATAGGCATTTAATAAATGTTAATTGATGAATTTATAGAGAAATGCATTCATAAATAGTAGGTCTCTTTATCATTAGGTTTCTCTACTCTTTCTTGAGGCGAGTGAGTAAGAGAGGGTCCAGTGGAACACATAACTTATCTTGGGATGAGTCCAATGTGAACTTGGTCGGGGTTAACAAGGTTAAAAGATGAGGGCTTTGTTTTGATATGGATGATATGTCTTTAATGGGGCATCAACTCTCTTTTTTTGTGAGTACAGCTTTATTTACATCATATTAATATTAATTAATTCATACTCTGCTCTTGAACATCAGGCTATAGCCTTTTAAGGAGGGAGCTGCAGAAATGGAGAAAACCAGAGATGAGCTATGCAGATAGAAGAGTGGCTACACAGAAACTCAGACTTGATTCTGTCAAAGTACCTTGCAAATGCATAGACTTTCCCTCAAAAGAGCCATTCATTTCCAGAGATAGTAATGGTTAGAGGCAAAAGTAGAATTGGTGAGAAATTATTATACAAGTACATGAATTCTGGAACCAAGTCTCCAAGGCACAGAGAAAGAGTTCCTGGACAACCTCAAGTTCTAAGACCAATCAGGATCCTAAAGCCAAAGAACAGCAAGGGAGATGGTCACAATTTGGAGAAATAAACCTTAATCTTTCCTCCACTAGTATTGTGAGTGATGGAGGGTAGTCTAGGAGGTAGAATGAGGTAGATGGGAGATAGATGGTGAGTCTTATAGCATCTGAGATAGGATGATCATCCTGGATAGTCACTCACCCTGTGTTCTACTTATCCTTGTAGTGCCCTCCATCTTGGGCAAATTCCAAAGTACAGTTTTCCCATCCACATGAGGGGGGGGGGAGTTAGGGGCATGGTGCCCCTGAGATTTGTAAAATTTTTTGGTTCTCCCTTTGTACCAGAGAAGAAGTCTTCAGGCTTTGTGGATTTCCTTCTCCTTTTTTCTTGATGTTATATAATACTATACATATATTTTATGCATTTCTGAGTTTCTAAATTTTTTCTGCATCATAGCAGCTTCCCCAAAACTCCCCCAAAATTCCCAGTTGATTTCTTATGCGGAGCCATGATATATTGAAACCGCAATGGGGAAAGTTGGGATGTGGAAAGCATAACTGTATATCACCTGAATCCTCATGAAAGTCTTTATACTTTATATTAGATGAGAAAGATGAATCCAGAAGATCCTAGTCTTACTGTCTAGTGATTACAACTAGTGCATCTAGAAGCTAGGGTGCTTGAATCTGCAGCAAGGTCCAGTGTTTTCTCCTTGCTGCAACCTCACTCTTTGACCTTTGGAAAAGATGGACAGTCATCACAGAGTCGAAGAGGATTGTCTTTAAGACTACAGTGCTTTAAGGTTTGCAAAATGCTTTACAAATATTATCTTATTTTATCCTCACAACAACTCTGGTCAGTAGGAATTTTTTTTAGAGTTAAATAAAATCTGTTTTTGATGTACTGTTAGCCTGAATCCTTGCCTGAGAATCGAGTAGCTTTTTTTCCCCTTTTCTTTCGAGTGCTGAATGCAAACCAAATTCTGATGTTCCTAGTGAAAACCCTGGGTGGGGACAAAATGAGCTAAATTCTGATGTTCCCAAGGGAAGAAACTCTGGGTGTGGCATGAGTCAAGGTTTTGCTCAGATTGTGCCATCTAAACAGAGAACTTTATTGAAACAGAAAACAATAGACACATTTTGGAGTTTGCCCAAGGTGAGGGTGCTAGAAGGATAAAACACTGTTGCTTTTTTTTTTGCTATTTTTTTTTTTGCTATTATATATCTTTTATAAATTCAGTCCTTACCTCATGGACCAGCCATCAACTTCAAATCACACTACCTCCACTCTGGCCATCATCTTTGTCCTCTTTTCCCTATAGGAATCTTGAGATAAACCCCTAGTGTCTCCCTTTTTCAATTAAGTAAACATTTGTTAAATGCCTATTTTTAATAGATTTTTAAAAATTTATTTAATTTTCAACTCACGGAACAAAACAAGTATTTCCATAACAGAGTACAAAAAGATGATTTCACATGAAACTGCAAATCTACCATGTAGAACTTGCTATTCCCTCCAAATATAAAACAAAGTTATCATGTAAATTTCTTCTTTTCCCTTTTTTTCTTCCCACCCCCACCCCTGCCCCAGAGACAGCTACCATTAGACACAAATAGGTGTGTGTGTGTATATATATATATATAATATACATATATGTACATATATATGTAAAATTATTCTATACATGCTTCTTTTTATCAGTTCTTTCTCTGGATGCAGATAGTGTCTTCCTTCATATGTCCTTTATTTTTAATTTGCATATTTATAATAGTTAAAATGACAGTCACTCAAAGTCATTCTTAAAACATTATTGCTGTCACCATATACAATATTCTTTTGGTTCTGCCCACTTCGCTCTTCATCATTTCATGTAAGTCTTTCGATGCCTTTCTAAGATCATTGAGCTCATCATTTCTTATCCCCTGGTGTCCCCTTTTGCCTTGTCTTCCCAGTAGGCTTTCACCTCACTTCCTGGTTACTCTAAACCATCCTGTGCATGGAAACCTCCTGCCCCTTATATTAATATTGAATTCTTCCATTAAAATGGAAACACCTTCAGGTAAGGGACTCTCTCTGCAAGCTTATATTTATATCCCCAGTGTAGTAATTGACACAAAGTAAGTGCTTCATAAATGCTTTATCTACCTAGTCATTTTCCATAGGATAGTTTTCCCAGAATAAATTTGTAAGATCCCCCTTGAAAGCTTTCCCTTTGTTGATTATCTCTAATTTATCTTGTATATTGTCTTGTTTAAATATAATTACTTGCATGTTGTCCCCCCTCTTAGAAACTGTGAACTCCTTGAGAACAGGGGCTGCCTTTGACCTTTCTTCATATCCTCACTCAGCACAGTGCCTGGCACATAGTAGGTGTCTAAGGAAAGCTTGTTGACTGATCAGTGTAGAGGGTTGGTCCGAGTTATAAACACCCCTCAGTTTTGTTTCTCTGTCTCTTGTCCATCTACATACACATGTCTTTCTTCCTGCTCCTGCCTAGAACATCCCCATCTCTCAGTCACACAAGGATCCCTACTCATCATTGTTTTACTATTAATTCACTTGACTGCAGGGCAGATTATAGTTTCTCTACTTCATTCCCTTTCTATATAATTAGGTTATCTTTTTGCACAAAGGAATATGCTTGGGAAAATAGTGTTAAACAAACCAAGACAAACCACAGAGCTTGTGTGTTTATTAATGGGCTTGGTTATTTTTGTCCTTCTTTCAATCCCATGTTCATTTCTTGAGGTCTAGGTCTAGGTCTACATTAACAATAATAATAGCTAGCATCTATGTAACATTTTAAAGTTGGCAAAGTGCTTTATAAATATTACCTCATTTGATCATCACTACAACCCTGAAAGATACTATTATTGTCTCCATTTTACAGATAAGGAGATTGAGGCAGACAGAGGTAAAATGACTCGCTCAGGTCACACAGCTAGTAAATATCTGAGGCTGGATTTGAACTCAGTATTCCCTGACTCCAGGTCCAGGCCTTATTCCACTGCACTACTTAGTTGTCTAAATCATTTTGTAGGTTGCTTCTTATTGATGAATTGTTTTGGAAGGATATTGATAATTGTGTAATGTGGCTCTAACTACTTAGTCAAAGAGCTCTCCATTTAAGATGCAGGAAAATATTTAATGTGTTGTGTCCAATCAGGAGACATAGCTGGGCACTGGATAGGGATTGAGGAGACTTGAACTTTGGCTGAGCAACTTCAGGAAAGTCACTTGACCTCAGTTTCCTCATGAATAAAATGAGAGGGTTGGACGAGATGATTCCTTAGGTCCCTTCCCCTAGGGTCCTAAAAAGAAAATTCACCTAATATGAAATTTTGTGATCCTAAGATGCAGGATGATGATGATGAAATGCAGACTTTGAAACTGAGACTATGGCATAGTAGATAGTGTGTGAGACTTGTATTCATGAAGACCTGAGTTCAATACTAGCCTCAGCTACTTAACTAGCTTGGTAATTCTGGGCAAGTCACCTAACCTCTGTTTTCCTCAGTTTCCTCAACTGTAAAATGGGAATAATAATAACATCTACCTCTCAGATTTGTTGTGAAGATGCAATGAGATAATATTTGTAAGGTGCTTTGCAAACTTTAAAGAACTATATAAATGCTAGTTATTATTATTTTATTTTTATTTGTTGACCTTGCAGATCAGTTCCTTTTCAGTCTTCTCATAAAAGGTTTTTCTGATCTTTGACTGATCACTACCATAGTAGTGATAGCACACTATGACAGCGCATAGTAGACACTTGAATATTAATAGTTTCTGCTGTAGGTGAAAGGGAACTTTAAATTAGGGATAGAGATTGGACTTGTTGACACTTAGTAAATCTTTAATACATACTTGTTGTTCAGTCATTTTTCAGTTGTCTGACTTTTTATGACCTCATTTGGAGTTTTCTTGGCAAAGATACTGGAGTGGTTTGCCATTTCCTTTTCCAGCTCATTTTACAGAAGAGGGAACTGAGGCAAACAGGATTAAGTGGCTTGCCCAGAGTTACACAGCTAGTAAGTGTCCAAGGTCAGATTTAAACTCAAGAAGATGAGTCTTCCTGATTCGAAGCCCAGTACTCCTTCCACTGTACCACCTTATTGCTCCAAATACTTTTTGAATGACCAATTTAGGGAACTTCCAGATATAGAAACTCCTTTTACCAATGCAGGATGGTACAGTTGCTTAGGATACTAAGAAGTTAAATGACTTGTCCTAGTGTCTGAGCTTTGTTAAATGTTTCTCATTTACATTTTAATTTGGTCCAGACCACATTCGGGAGCGTTGTGGGCCTGCTGCTGCAGCTCACTCGGAGCACACTTGACTCTTCTCACTACTCTACAGCCCCTGCCCTGAGAACCTGGCCTGTGACTCAGAGGTGAAACAGCAGTTGGACAGCTACTGTCAGAGGTGAGGTTTGAGCCCAAGTCTTCCTGACTGCAGGTCCAACATTCTATCTACTTTGGCATGCTGCCTCTCATAAATGATGGATTATAGTACTCTGTCATATCAGTGTTTTAAACTTTGATGAATTCCTGATTATCAATAATGTTTCAGAAGCCAAATACTACTTTTGTGCTTGTTGAAGATGCTATAGAGGAGCCATAGATCCCTGCCAAGAGAATGTGCTGACACAAGCCTAAAACAAATTTGGGAGAGGAATTTAGTGAGAATAATCAGTGGGCCTCATGGAAAAATGAATATATTGCTCCTTTCTTTTCTAATTTCCTTTGCATTTTTTTCCGCTGTCATTAGGTCCAAAGGTAGACTAAGTATTTGTGGAGAAGCTCTGACTGCATTTGCTGCAGTCAGATTTTGTTATACTAGGGATTTGTGGAGAAGGTGAAGTAGGTGGTGACAGGTTGACCAATTTGGTGATGGAGGTGCTAAGTGAAAGTTTGGTAGATCATTGTTCCTTTTTTCAAGGTTGGATAAGATGGTGTGCTGGGGCTGGTTTTTCCACTGCAAGATGGAGGTCAGGTTTTTTTTTTTTCCTCTTCCCATGAAGTTGGAAGTCTGGGAAGATGTAGTTCTGAGATGTCACCACAGGTGGAGCAAGGACTGCATACAATGGTTTCCAAACCCAAATATCTCTAGGAGAAAGGTGGCTCAGCTTAGACCTGGGAATCTGTTTGGGAATCTATTTAGGAATCTGGGAGATGGATAAGTATGGCATGGGGAGAATATCTAGCAGATCATAGCCTCATGGAATCTCAAAAGATGTCACCTACTATAGGTGTAGTAGGAGAATGACCATGCATTGGGAAACTAGAGTGAGAAAATGCCAAGGATAAATGGGCCTAACTAAAATTTATGAGAGTCCACTCATGTAAAAGATTAGTACTTAGTACATGTGTACGTTTGGGCTATTTCAAGCAAAGGAAAACTGCTTTTAGTCAATTGACTTGTGTCCTTCCACAATTCTTTTGTGGAAGATAGTCATGGATTGGCTTAAATGTGATTTTGTACCTTCGTAAGGACTATCATTGTGTTAAAATGCTGAATGAGTTTGTGACCTTGTTTCTGAAAAGTAAAACCTATGCAATTCCTATGTACTGGTGAAATTCATGCAGGTTACATTTTATGAAGGAGAACAAATACAACAAATCCAAAGACTATCTATTTGAGCCACTAATTACATCTGACAGTAGGAATAAGTATAAAGTGAGCTTAATTGATATATTAGCTAAAAATTGATCTCCATTTAAAGGTATTAGTACAAATTGAGTTTTTTAGCCAAGGCATATACAGATACCCTACAAGGTAAAAAAGATAGAATAAATAATACGTACTCCATGGCTCAATGGATCTGTGATCTGACTGATGTGGACATTCCCATGGAGGGACAGCTAGGTGGCTCAGTGCATAAAGCATCAGGCCAGGAGTCAGGAAGACCTGAGTTCAAGTCCAGCCTCAGACAATCACTAGCTGTGTGACCCTGGGCAAATCACTTAACCTCTGTCTCAATTTCCTAATCAGTAATATAGGGATAATAATAGCACCTACCTTATAGGGTTGTTGTGACAATCAAATGAGATAATAATTGTAAAGTGCTTAACACAGTGCCTGGCACATAGTATGAGTTATGTAAATGTTAGTTATTATTATTACTGGTAGTCGCAATGCAGATAGAAATTCATACATACTAGTCTTTACTGTGTAACTCTTTTCCTTTTTCTTTTCCTGATACAGTTTAGCAAATATAAGTATATATTATATAAATACATATGTACACATATATGTATATATACATACATTCTGTGTTTGCTGAATTTTGTCATGAAAATAAAAAGTAATTCTAAATGTAGATGTATCTTTAAGTAAAGAATTCTAATTATGTAGAAACACACATACATACTTTTCTGTATATATACTTACACACATATATGTATACACATATATGTATATGTATATGTATAAAATCTATGGCACCACAGCTGTAACTAGTGTGAGGTAAATGAAGCTTTATCTCAGTATGTTCACATCCATGGGTGAGGGAGCACTTCGTTCTCATGGCAACAGTTGCTTCTGTGCCACTGTGTGGTACACATGTTTGTGGGCCACCCCACACCCTCCAGGGACCTGGTACTCCTCTCTCAGGACTTTCTTTCCACTTCAATCCATGTGGGAATAAAGGTATGATTTCCCATCCTCACCTCCTTTCCTAGAATGATTGTACCCACATCAGACTGCCTTCTGTTGTTTTATCACCATCTTCCTCCCTGATGTTCATCTGTACCACTCTTCCTCCAAACCTCTAGCCTCATCCAGCCATTTTTATTCTCAGTCAGTGAGAAAAATCCCCACTTATAGATCTGTATGGCATTGACATGTAGGAGTGCACATTATTAGCACTTAAGTATGCTTTCTTTTAAAAATTTATGCCTATGCTACATGAGTGGCACATTATGAAGACTGAGCAAATATGAATGGAATGGTATTATAACCAAATAAAACTTAAAGTTCATCTTCATATTTGTGTATGTCTCTATATCCATGTATAATTATTGTATTACATTATAGCTCTGAGGTGGTTTGTTTACTATTGGTCCACTGGAATATTGGAATGAGCATAGCTACCTCTCTGGTGATTGACTCTAGGTTGACCTTGGCTTGGGAAGGGGTCAGATTTGGGAATTGGTAGTATTTAGCAGAGGAGGTGTGTATATGTGTGTGTGTGTGTGTGTGTGTGTGTGTGTGGGTTGAGCTTAGTTGAACTCACATGAAGTATATTAGCGGTTATAATCTGGGTATTAGAATGAATCATTCATCATTCAATAAATCAATTAATAAACACTTACTAAGTACCCACTGTGTGCCAGGCATTGTACTAATCATTGGGGATACAAAAAGAGGCAAAGGATAGCCCTTGCCCTCAAGGAGCTTACAATCTAATGAAGGAGGCAACATGCAAAGAAATATGCACAAAGCAAGTTATATACAAGACAAATAGGAAATAATTATTAGAGGGAAGGCACTAGAATTAAGAAGCTTGAACAAGGCTTCCTGTAGAATGTCAGATTTTAGTCGGGGTTTAAAGGAAGCCAGGGAGGTCAGTAGTCAGAGCAGAGGGAGGTGAGTGTTCCTGACATGGGGGACCATCAGAAAGAATGCCTGGAGCTCTTGTTTGTGGAGTTGCCAGGAGATCAGTGTTACTTGATAGAAGAGTACATTTAGGGAAATAACATGTAAGAAGACCGGAAAGGTAGAAGGAGGCTAGATTTGATCTTGGACGCAATAGGGAACTACTGAAGTTATTGAGTAGAGGGTATATGACATCATCAGACCTGTGTTTTAGGAAAATTGCTTTGGTGACTGGATGGAGCAGGGAGAGACTTCAGGCAGGCAGACTCACCAGCAGCTATTGCAGTAGTTAAAGTGTGATGTGATGAGGGTCTACACTAGAGTTGGGGCAGTATCAAAGGAGAGAAAGGAGGTTTTTTCAAAAGATTTAGCAAAGGTGAAATTGTCAGGCTTTGGCAATAGCTTGGATAAGGCTGGGGTAGGGTTGAGAGGTAGTGAGGAATCCAAGATGATTCCTAGGTTGTGAGCCTGAGGAACTGGGAGGGTGGTGTTACCCTCTACAGTAAAAGGGAAGGTAAGAGAGGGGCAAGGTTTACAGGGAAAGATAATGAATTTTGTTTTTGAAGTTTAAGATGTCTATTGGATATCCAGTTTGAAATGTCTTGAAGGCAGTTGGAGATGTGAAATTGGAAATCATTCATTTGTAGTCATGACCTAGGTCAGGGATGTGGAACCATGTGCGGCCTTCTAGGTCCTTGGGTGTGGCCTTTTGAGTCCAAGTTTTGCGGAACAAATCTTTTTATTTATTTCTTTGGGGGGGTGGGGCTAGGCAATGGAGTTAAGTGAGTTGCCCAGGGTCACACAGCTAGTAAGAGGATAGGATTTTCTGGCATGAAATAAAGATGCATTTATAAGAAGATTCATTTATAAAATTAAAATGGGGAAGGCATGTAACCTTTCTTGGCTTCAGTTTACTTAACTGTAGGCTGAGGGAGGTGGACTATATCACTTCTTTCTTTTTTTAATTTTATTTTTTAATTTAATTTATTTTAGTGAGGCAATTGGGGTTAAGTGACTTGCTCAGGGTCACACAGCTAGTAAGTGTCAAGTGTCTGAGGCTGGATTTGAACTAAGGTCCTCTTGACTCCGAGGCTGGATCTGTATCCACTGTGCCACCTAGCTGTCCCTATATCACTTCTTTCAAGCAAAGTTTGGATGACTACTTTTCAGCGTGTGTTATGATGGAGATCCCTTTGGGCGATGAGTTGGACTAGATCAGCAATATTAAACTCAAATAGAAATGGATCCCTATGGGACAGCATATTAACTCAGAAAAGCACAAATGAACTTTATTTATGTTGCATTGTATTTTTATTTATTTGTTAAAGATTTCCCAATTACATTTTAATTTGATGCCCACCACACTCTGGAGTTTTCATATGATGAGTTTGATACTTCTGGACTATACGTTTGTTGTGGTCTCTTTCAACTCTAAAATTCTATGATTCTCTAAGGTTTCTGTGATTCCTAAAGAGTGTCCCCGTTGGCTAAGTTCTAGTCTGGTTATCATTAGAATGTGAACTCTTTGAGGGCAGGGACCATGATTTTGCCTTTCTTTGTATCCCCATAATTTAACACATTGCCAGGCTCATCATAAGCACTTAATAAATGCTTGTTGACTGACTGACTGATTGGGGGTAAGGAGTTCTGTAGCTTCTCTGGGTTCCCACAGGCTCATTAGGATCAAGGAAGTAAAGAAAGGACTTGGAGGCCTGTGGCTTCCTCAGTTGCTTACCACAAATGTAGTTCCCTCAGCACTCTTAAGTTTTTCTTTTTTCCCTACTTAGATGAAGTTTGCCTATTCCTTCTTCTGTCAGTAATTGTTACCTGGAATAATACAGCGTCCCATCTTTGGTTTGTTCCCATATCCAGAGGGGATTTATCTTTTACTGGTTCACTCCCTCAGCACCATCTAGTGATCCCCGGCTATCTCTATCTACTTCTCTTGCAACCTTGTGTTCAAGACTTTGGTTTAATTTAATAGTAAGGGGAATGAGTGGGCTGAATAGTCTGTACCCCATAATATAACATTTAATTATATATTAACAGTCTTGTCATAGTTCTTCAAATAGACCATAAGCCCCTTGAGGCCAGGGCTGGGTATTACACTTCCTTTGTGTACTATACTTCCTCTACTTTAGTGCTAGACATCTAGAAGGCCGTGTGTTATGGTAAGGGGCAGGGTGGTGTGGTGGAAAGAACTCTGTATCTGGAGTTAGAGGGCTTACGTTAGAATCCTGGCTACCTGTGAGACTTTAACTCCTCTCTGGACTGAATTTTGTCCTCGGTAAAATGAAAAAGGGTTGGATTAAATGACATGTAAGGTCCCACTTGTCTCTATAAACTATGATTCAATTAGTAGTTAATGATTGACCAATTTAAGATGGATAAAAACATTGATCCTCTACGAGGCCTTCTAATTAGTGAATTTGGAACCACAGATTGTAGCTGCCAACCCCTTGGTGGGGGCGGGGGTAGGAATTGAGGGAGTGGAATCAGAGAGACAGAGTTCTTGAAGATTGTATCACATGCCATGAAGCTAGAAGACCCGCTTTGAAATACTGCTTCTTTTTTTCCTTCTAGAATATTGACAGGGAATTTCACATTGAATAGGGGATATCTCTTGGATGGAAAGAAATACCTGAGGAAATAATATGACAGAATGGATTTCCTGGATGAGAGAAATAATTTTTGAGAGATGCCTTTAAAGTGACTCACATGCAAAGACTTGTATGAACTGATTCAGAGGGAAGAAAGAAGAACCAGAACACCATAACACGCAATGACAACACTAATGGAAATGAAAAGAATGCTAACGGTTATCAGAATTCAGATTGCATGGAAGGGTCTAATCTTGATTCCAGAATATGAATGATGAAACACATTTCTTTTCTCTCAGGAGGGAGGCAGTGAACTAACTAGTTCAGACTACTGCATAGGCCAACAGTCACCACCTTGCTTCGCTCACTTTGCTTAACTATTTTCCTTTCTCATAAGAGAGGTTATTGGGGGATGGTTATTGGGAAATTACAATGCTGCAAAAAAAAAAGCACCGATGTGACATAAAAAGTTAAAAAAATTTTTAAATATATTTTTCTAATGTCCTTTGTTTTTTACATCAACTACATTTTTTAACACTATCCTTCCTTCTTTCAGCAAAGAGCAGAAAAGAGGGGGAAAAAGACTGAGCAAAACTAGCCAACATTAGAAAAAGTCTGACATAAAATGCAGTGAAATGAAGTTAAAACAATACCCTTATTAAAATAAAGTGACCCAAGCATGATGATTCATTATGATCTCCTGGGAAAACGAGACCACACACCATCAGAGAGCAGTCTGTGTGAACAGGGAAAGAGCAAGATAAAGACTCCAATTTGCCACATTAAGAGACACAGCCTTGATGCTGTGATTTGCTCTGGATTAGTGAGTCTCATTGATTGAGCCTACAAGGAGGTGATTGGATTGGAAGCTTCCTTTAAGATTTACTAATCAGATTATCGAAGAGCTGGCACACTTTCTCTCCTCTTGTGAGTCCCAGGGTCAGATATGCATTCTCTAATTGAGATCCCCTAGAAAGCAAATATTTTCACTTGTTTAATTGAAGGCCTTTCCAGACAGAGCTGTCAGGTTGGTTCTAAATAGGCGTGCTGGAAGCAGACCAATGCCTCTGATCATTTCAAGGGGTCTCCCTTCAGTTTAACAAGGCAGATCAGCAGAACAGCTTTTCCCTGTGTAATAATTCCACTGGCACTGACAAAGCTGAATGCATTTTCCAGCTGCCATGCATCTCTGCCCAAATGGATCACAATCAGGTGCTGATTGTCTAAAGAGTTCTTTCTACTCTTAAGGAAGCCTTAATAATGAGAGGTTGAGAGTGACAGTGCTTACAATTGAACATATCTCCCCCTAGCCAGAATGACTAACGCCAGTATGATGCCATGGAAATGGATGTTGATGGCTGACCAGATCAATTCTGTCAGGAAATTCATAGCATCACTCTGGGCCCACAGATCCACAAGCCTTAAAGGCTTAAGCAAGACACACAGTAGCCTGTGTACTGAAGGAGATTGATTGGAAGTGGCGAGAACACCCAGAATGCTGATGTTTCAACCCATCACGAACTTTATCAAGATAGATGGGCTGAAATGTAAGTTTTCCGTGTGTTCCAGCTGTTCCTCGGGAGTCTTTTGGATGGAAAGGAGGTGGCCGAGTTGGAATCCTTTTTGCCAGGCATGCCAAAAGCATATGCTTTTGGCTCCTTTGCTAGGTCATTGTGGGGTGCTACAGGAGATCAGAGCATTTTGAATTCTGACAAGACCTTTAAAGAACATCTATTTTTTTCTTTTTTTTTTTAGAAATTATTTTGCTTTATCAACAATCTTGCATATGCTTTTGAGTTTATAATTTTTCTCCCCCTCCCTCCCCACCACCCTCCCCAAAACAGCACACAATCTGATATAGGCTATACATATATATCTATTAAACATATTTTCACATTAGTGATGTTGTAAGTAAGAATTAAAACCAATAGGAGGAACCACCAGAAAGAGGAAACAAAACTCAACAGAAGAGAAAAAAATAGCAAATATTATGCTTCGATCTGCATTCAAACTCCATAGTTCTTTCTTTGGATGTGGATAGCATTTTCCATGGCTAGGCCTTTGGAGAAAGAACATCTATTTTAAATCATCATTTTATTGATGAAGAAAGTGAGGCCCAGAGAAGGGAAATGTATTAGTTTAAAGGAGATTTTTGAAGAAAATAAAGATTAAAATTTGAATGAGTGGCCATCATACTGCCAGGGCCTACTAAATATAGATATGTATGGCTCCAAAATACAGCGGCTAGCGTTCCTGGCCTGGGAGACTTCTGAATTTTGCACATTTGTTTTTCAGTGTTTCCAGTGACTAATTAGGATAATAATGATAGTTATTATGTATAGAATACCTGATTGTCTCAAAGTATTTTACATGTTTTCCTCATTTGATCTTTACAACCACTCTTTAAGTTAAAATGAGGAATTAAATCAGATTAAAATGTAACTGGTTGAATCAGATTAAAATGTAACTGGGAAATTTTATCAAAACAATAAAAACACAATAAAAACATAGATAATGTTAAAATGTGGTTTTATAAGTCAATATGTGACTTATAGGCATCTTTATATACGGTTTAGTAGCCCCCATTTCTACTTGAGTTTGGCATCATTTTAGATTATCAAGATCTTTGGGATTCAGACATCCAATGTGTAAGCCAATCCCTTCCTCCCAGTTTTGCACTATTTGCCTAAGTGCATTACATATACCTTTTGAAAGTCATTGATAAAATGTTAATCTAGGGTCAAGCACAGAACCCATTAGAGATCTTCTTCTGCATTGATGTGGAGAAATGCCTTTTTGACTGTTCATTCAACCAGTTGCAAATCCACCTAACTGTAGGATTTATTAAGCTAGACTCTCTCCTTAACTTCCATAAGAATAGTATGAGACACTTTGTCAAATGCCTTGCTGATATCTAGGTAAGGTGTATCTAAAGCTTGGTTGGATACTTAACCAAGTGATAAAACCTATGAATAGTGTCTAACATGGTTGAGTCTCTCAGGACACCTCCAGTTGCTCATTTTCCACGCAGAGGACATATCTGCTAGAATGTCAAAGACCCAACATCTTTAGTTATTTTGGTCTCGTTGGGAGCCAACCCAGGACCCAGGGCCATTTCAGGTAATATGATGTACTGGAAAGACTGCTAGACTTAGAGTAAGGAGACCTGGGTTCAAATCTTGACTCCTAGAATCAGAAAGACTCAGCTTCGTGAGTTCAAATCCAGCCTCAGACATTATATAAGGGACCTCGGGTAAGTCATTTAAAGTCCCAGAGAACCACTTGCTTCATTTGTAAAACAGAAATAGTAGTCCTTTTATAATCTACTTCATAGGGTTATTCTGAGGAAAATTATTTGTAGACTTCAATGTGCCCTGTAAATGTGAGTTACTATCATCAGGGTAATGACTGATATGCATCCTTACTCCAGGACAGGATCTAGCAAAGACCTTGTCATTTGACTATTAGTCACATCAGATAGGAAGGGAACACACCCAGATACATAGAGAGACAAAACAACTTTGAGAACATGTTACTCTTTCACTCAATAAACTCCTGTAGCTTCCTGTTACCTTCAGTATCAAATATAAACTCTTCTTTTTTTTTAAAGTACTAGTGTTTTATTTTTCTAATTACATATAAAATTTTTCAACATTCATTTTTTGAAAGATTATGAGTTCCAAATTTTTTGTTTTCCTTCATTCCCTCCCCACTCCCCAAGATGGCAAGCAATCTGATATAGGTTATACATGTGTAATCATGTAAAATGTATTTCCATGTTAGTCATGTTGTGAAAGAAGAAACAGAAGGAAAAAAACCACAACCCCCACCCAAAAAAGGGAAAATAATATGTTTTGATCTTCATTCAGACTCCATAGCTCTTTCTCTGGATGTGGATAGCATTTACCATCACGAGTCTCTTGGAATTGCCTTAGATCATTGCATTATTGAGAAGGCCTAAGTCAATCACAGTTGATCATTGTGCAATGTTGCTGTTACTGTGTACAATGTTCTCCTGGTTCTGCTCATTTCACTCAGCATCAGTTCAAGTAAATCTTTTCAGGTTTTTCTGAAATCTGCCGGCTCATCATTTTTTTTTTTTTTTTTTGCTTTTTGGGGTTAAGTGACTTGTCCAGGGTCACACAGCTAGTAAGTATCAAGTGTCTGAGGCCAGATTTGAATTCAGGTCCTCCTGACTCCAAGGCCAGAGCTCTATCCACTGCACCACCTAGCTGCCCCTATGCTCATCATTTCTTATAGCACAATAGTGTTCCATTACATTTATATGCCACAACTTGTTCAGCCATTCCCCAGCTGATGGGCATCCCCTCAATTTCCAACTCTTTTCCACCACCAAAAGAGCTGCTATATTAAATTCTTCTTTTTGGAATTTGAAGCCCTTTATAACCTGATTATTTTCTACTTTTTCTAGTGTTTTTACACATCAATCTTCTCCACAGACTCTGTGATCCAAGTGTACCACCCTATTTGTAGTTCTTCAAACATGACACCCTTTCCCGTCTCTATACCTTTATACTGGCTCCTCCCAAACTCCCATGCCTGGAATGTTTTCTCTCTTTCCTGTTAGTTGCCCAGGCTTTCTTCAAGACTCAGCTCAAATGTACCTTCCGTAGAAGGCCTTTTCTAATCTCCCCAGCAGCTAGAGCCTTCCCTATTTGAGATGACCTCTCCTCTATTTATCTTATACGTGTCTACTTATTTCCACATTGGATATCACTGCCTCTTATAACTTACATTTTTAGGGAGTTAACCAAGTCTCGAAGAGGTTAAATGATTTACCCAGGCTTATAAAACTAGTAAGTATCAGAGGCAGTATTTACACTCAGATCTTTCTGGTTCCAAGTCCAGGACTCCATATATTATACCACACTATGGTATTATGGTATCTGTCTTACAGATTAGAAAACTGAGGCTTAAAGAGGTTTATTAATCTATGCTTCTTCACACAGCTTGTGAGTATCATCAATGATGGTGGTGCAGTGAACAAAGCACTGGGTTTAAAATCAGGAAGACTCATCTTTATGGTTCAGATCCAACCTCAGACACTAGTTGTTGACCCTGGGCAAGTCACTTAATCCTATTTGCCTCAGTTTCCTCATCTATAAAATGACCTGGAGAAGGAAATGGCAAACCACTCTAAGATTTTTGCCAAGAAAACCCCAAATGGGGTCACAAAGAGTTAGACATGATTGAAACAACTGTATAATTCCTGCTAATGAGCCCGTGGCATCTAGGTCTTAATTAATGAAAATAATGAATCCTGTGAAGTAGTGGCATTATTTGAATGCTCATTATGTATTTCCATTAGATGGGAATCAATTATTATATGTTACATAATTATAATTTCAATAGTGCGAATTTGAATACATGCAACCACTTCATGAAACTCATCATTTGCACTGATTGGGACCTAGCTATAGATGTTGGTTTAATTGCACTGAACTCATTCAGCTACTGGCTTTTACTAAATCATCTCAGGCTGGTTTTATAGATAGGCAAACTGAGTTTAATGATCTTGCCTTCCCAATCCTTGAGCCCTGGATTCTATTACAGAAGGGTTCTTGACCTTTTTTTGTATCTTGAACCCTTTTGGCAATCTGATGAAGCCTATGGAATCCTTCTGAGAATGATGTTTTCAAATTAATAAAATAAAATACATAAGATTGCAAAGAAAATCAATTATCTTAAAACAATTATGTACTATATCTATATTCATCTATATATTACACACACACACACATACACACACTCCTAAAAATCCAACTCACACTCCCCAAGTTAAGAACCTTTGCCATATAGTAAAACCAGAGAGAATCAGGCCCTCTTGCTCCCAGGGACAATTTGGGCATGCATCTACTCAACCTGGCTCTGGTCTGTGGGGAAACTCTTACTCTCCTGGCCAGTAGAGTTTGGACACTTTGATTTGAACGAAATCAAAGTGAATTATCTCTTCCCTGAATTACCTATTCCTTGAATCTTCAGGGAAGGCGTTTTGGAAGCAAACTCCTTAGGGACTCCCTGATAAGCTGAGTTACTGAGGACAGATCTCTACAGGCCACAGAATTGACCACTTGCAGGTTGATTGCCAAGTAATTGATAAGAGCTAACAGACCTCACAGGGCAGTTTCCATATCAAGCAGCCTGAATGTCACTGTTCATACTGTGGAAACTTCACTCAGGTCAGCACAGGGCTTGGGGAACTCTTTGGAAGTAACCTCAGGCTAATGGGAATGCTTGCTGGCAAAGAATGCTTAATGCACTAACTGTAAAGGCATAGAGCTAGTGTGGATTTTCTTGGTAGGAGAGGCCAGTAGAAGGAATCTGTCTGGTTTCTCCCCTCCCTTTACCTCTTACCCCCAGCCCCATAAAAAAAGTTATCTTTAATATATGCTTTTGAGAAGCATTTATTTTCAGATTTCCACAATATGCAGAAGATATCATGCCATTTATAGTCTTTCTTACTTTCTGCAAATGTCACACCTAGTCTAGAGTAAGAACAGGTTTTTCTTTTTCCTTTTTTCCTTTTTTTAAGGGCCAGGAATGGATGATTAAATGATATTTCCACTGTGTTTAATTGGGAAGTTCAGCAAGCCATTTTTTTCTAGTTGAAAGGCGGCCTATCATTTCAGATACAATTTTGAGTGAAGGATATGCATTTCTTCTTTCCATGTGGTATTGACAAGGGCTGTCTGGAAAGTGGGAGGTAGAGAGAATGACTGAACTAATGAGTGCCAAGCTAAGGGGTCATAGTATCATAGATCTAGAGATTGAAGTGACCTCAGTGGCCGTCTAGCTAATTCTCTTATTTTACAGATGAGGAAACTTAGGCCCATGGAGGTTAAGTGACTTGCCCAAAGTTTAATAGGTAGTGTCAGAGGTGGGATTTGAACCTAGATGCTCTGATTCCAGAGCCAGTGATTTTTCTGCCATGTTTTCATAGCCTCTCTTCAGGAAACTATGTAGGATCCTTTTAAATGTAATAGTTGGTAAAATGTGAAAAATAGAAAAGAACAATTTGGAGTTTGTGAAAAGGGGATATTTGGGTGAGAAAATGTGGGTAATGTGTCTCCAGCATTATCTGTGGGACATACAGCCCAGACTAGTTGATAGGAATACATGAGCATTTCGGGCAGGCCCAAAATAGTGTTCAATATTTAAGACTTTTGGATATTAATTCAATATTCATATTCAACAAAGGATATTCATGGCCAAAATTCTGTTGAAAATATATGTTCTTTACTTCAAATTTGGGACAATCTCAGAAAATCTAAGACATGGTCACCATACTTATCAGATAACCTTTGGATCTCTTTATCTCTAAAGTGGGGATAATAATTTTATACTATTTACCTCAATGGGTTTTTGTAAAGAAAATGCTTTGTAAACTTTAAAACACCATTGAAATGAATTATTGTTAATATATCATATAATATTATTGTTATCATTAATAATAATAATAATGTGGGTTTCTCAAGTAAGCTTATCTATTTGAAAGAGATAATTTCCATTGGAAGTTATTAAATTGGCTTTCTGGTACAAATCAGCCCCCTCTGAATTTGGATAATACAAGCCAGTTTTCCCTAAGGCCTGAACCAGCTTAGATAAGCTGAATATCAGAGCTTCAGATCTGCAGATCTGGGAAACCAAATCCTGGAGTAAATAGGTAACAGTAACCTGAGACTTTTGCCATCATCAATCAGGGTAGAGGGAGATGGGCTTTGTCCCAGGCTTTGAAGAATTGAACCTACAGGTATGGAGGGGGTGGTTGACATCCTAGTCTGTGGGAGACGTCCCTGTTCTTCCAGAAGGCTACCAAAACCCTGACACCTCAGTCATGCAGTAGGCTGGGAGGGGACATCTTGTTGGGATTGGAGTGGCAGCATAGCACATCCACACATCCAGCTGAGTCATTTCTACTAGGACCATCACTTCCATCTCCTTCCCACTGGACAATGTACTCCACTTCTGAAACCTCCCTGGACCTTGATAAGTCAGCCTTGGACATATCTTGCACAGTTCCAGACCTCCATAGCACTCCCTGGACATCTCCAGCCACCTTAGTGTATCTCTCCTCAACTTACTGGCAGTTCCCCTTTATGTGTTATTATCTCCGTTAGAATGTAAGCTCCTTGAGGACAGGGACAGTCGAGCATGCTTTTATTCATATTCCTGTGCTTAGCACAGTGCCTGGCACATTGTAAACATTAAAAAATGTTCTATCTATCTATCAATAGCTAGCATTTATACAGTGCTTTAAGGTTTACAAAGTACTTTACATTTTACCTCCTTTGAGATCTGTAACAATGCTGAGAAGTAGGTGCCATTATTATTCCCAGTTTACAAATTAGTATCAGAGAAGCCAAGTAACTTTTTTAGAGTCACATAGCTAATAAATGTCTGCGGCAGGATTTGAACTCAATTCTTCCTGAGTCTTAAGTCCTTTGATCTAACAACTGTACCATTCAACTGCCTCTATTACTCACTCTTTCTGTTCCTGAAAGGGTCCTGCTATTTCGTACTGTGACAAACTTCCTGGAATATCAGAGGGAGATTGATGGAAGGTTCTTGATTGGGAAGAAGTAGAGAATTATATGTGGGCAGGAAAATGATGTGCTTTCTTTTGCCATCCTCTCTTTTCAAAGCAAGTAAGATGATCTAGGCATACTTCTAGTCAGCCTAGGACTAGTTTGTGGCTAAACTCCCATGTCCTCCTTTTCCTACCTCTTCTCTCCCTTTCTTAGTAGTTTGGGTTTTGTTTTTCTTTTTTACTTTTTGGTGGCAAACACAACTGGAAAGTAAGTGGATGCCTATCAGTTAGGGAATGACTGAACAAATTGTGGTATATGAATGTGATGGAACAGTATTGGATGGAACATAATATATGAGGAAATTGATGATTTAGAGACATAGATTGGTTTGAACTGATGCAGAGTGAAATAAACAGAATGAGAAGAGAAATTTATTCTATAACATCAGTATTATAAAAAAAGAACAATATAGACCATAAAATCAATATTATAAAAACAAACCCTTTCCAGGGCTATTATTTCTTTAATTAAATTTGTTTTTTTCAGGGAATACATAATTATGTCCTACTTTGTCTATTTCATTTTCATCTGAACCATTTTTGTACCTGTGATGAGTGGGGCCCCCTGAGGTATGAGGCCACTCAGGAGCCCTGTTTGCTCAGGTCTAATGATGGTACTTTCAAGGCTTTTATAAACTGATGAAGAATGACACGATCAGAACCAGGAGAACAATTTATATAAGAACTGCAACAATGTACAGAGAAACAACTTTGAAAGCTACAAGAATTATAATCAATGCAATCGCCACCCACAACTCCAAAGGACCAATAATGAAGCTTATTATGCACCTTCTGACAGAGGGATGATGGATTCAAGAATGAAACTTTTTTGAACAAGGCCAATAAATGAATTTGTTTTGCTTGACTCTGCATATTTGTTATGTGGATTTTTCTTGGGAGGGAGACAAAATAGATTTCTATTCTTTAAAAAAATGAAATTCTAAGAAGAATGTATGATTTGGCCCAATTCAAATCACCTATCTCTTATTTCACTGTATTATCTGGGAAAACATTTTGGAAGTGAGCTTTAGGAAATCCCTTATAAGTAGTATATTAAGGAAAGATCTGTTTGGGCCATAGGGCTGGCTACTTGTGGACTGGTGGCCACTTAATTGATAAGATCACTCCATAGTAGCAAAATGGTTTTCTGAAGTCACTATGTCTGGTGAGTTGGGGTTATACTTCCTAGTCACCATCCTAGAAAGAATAAAATATATTTAGATTATATTTACACATCTACAGAAAAGCGAAAAGCCAAATTTCTTCCTGGAAGTGCAAAGGATTCCAAAGAAAATGCCTCCTGTCTGTTGGCTTTGAGGTGGCCTAAAAACAAAACAAAACAAAATAAAACAAAATCTCAAAACCTTCCACCAACTTGCCATTTTTATGAATTGAAAATGCTTTACGGAAGTATCAAGACAGGTAACTTCCAGGTGTGTTATTGAGAAAAGAAACTGCGTTGTTGACGAAAGTCAATAAGTATGAGTTCAAACTCTCTTCATCCATATTCTGCCCCCAACCCAATCCTTTATATAGTGGATAAACGTATTTGATAAATTGTAAAATATCCTATCTCTTTTGGTCATTGACGTCTAAAGATGTCTTCAGAAGTTTAGGACTGTTGCCATGCACTCCCATACTGGACTTGAGGATGGATGAAAAATAACCTTTCATTTTCTTCTCAAAATTGTTATGTAGGAACTTGTGTGAATATGCAAGTATTGTATAGTATATATTTATAGTACCACATTGCCTTTAAAAACGTTAATTCATTTTTCATCTTTAAATGTGGAAAGAGAAGATAGAATCATTTCTTCATTAAGTAGCAAAAATGAATGTATAAGTTCAACAGTGATTAAATCCTAAGATGTTATAAATCTTAAATGAGAAAAACTAATAACTAATGATACTTAATATTAATAATAATAATAGAACAGAAGTGTTCAAAGTAGTGGAAAGGGTATGGCATTAGGAGTCAGGAGTCCTGGGTTAGACTTTTAGCTATGTGACCCTTGGCAAGACACTTAATTTCTCTGAGAATCAGTTTCTCAAAATCCAACCATCTTCCTAACTTCCTTATTTTTAAAAATATGTTTTATTGAGAAATATGTCTTCTTGGCACAAGTATTTCAGTAGGAAAAATCCTCCCTCATAGAACATAAACCTTAGGACAGAAAATAAAAAGATTAAATAAAAGCATCCAATGCAGTAACCCTGCCCTGCTTCTTCCAGGAAGAGGAAGGTTTGTTTCATTGTGCTGTCACCAACATTGTTGGTTTTTCAATTTGCTCAGTGTTCAACTTTATTTAGTGATCTTTTCATTTGTGTTGTTGTGGTTCTTATACATATTGTTTCTTTGTTTCTGATTATTTTACTCTTAATTCATTCAAATCTCTTTATGTTTCTCTGAATTCTTCATATTTATGACAGTAATATTTCATTATATAAATGTATCGCAGTCATTTTCAATCATTTCCAATGAGTGACACCCACTTTGTTTCCAGTACTTGGTTACCACAAAGAATGTTGCTGTGAATATTATAGCATGTATTAGATCTTTGTTATCTTTGATTTCCTTGGGGGAATACATCCTATAGAAGGATAAGTAGGTCAAAGGTTATGGACAATTTAGTTAAATAGTTCAACTTGATATGGAGAATGGCTGGACCAATTCATAGCTCCACTAACAATGAACTACTGTTCCTTTCTTCTCACATCTGCATTCATTTTTTTTGTCTCCTTGTAGACTCTCTGATCTATATATCCAGCCTTAGTCTCTCTGTGGAGAGAGAATATTCCTCTCATCTGGAATTCCAAATGATAAATTGCCTATTGGAGATTTTGAACTGAATTTGCATATCCCAAATAGAGCTCATTTCCCCCCCAAATTCTCGAATGAATAAAATGCATGGGTTCAAATATTGCCTCGCTACATACTACCTGAGTGACGTTGGACAAATCCTACAATCTCTCTAAGCTTGGATCCATAAAACAGAGCTGTTAAACTACCTGATCTCTAGCATTCTTTCCATCTCTTAAATTTGGATATTGGAATTGTCTTTTTGTTCTTCAATGAGCTCTTATAATTTATGCATTATTAGATTTGATACCATACATGGTTCCACACTCTTTGGAATGCTGAAAACACTTTGAAGCTTATTTTCCTAACATTTTCAGTGGGACAACCTCACTTAAGAAATAATTTTATTCCACTTAATAATTCTCAAAACATGTTAATAAATGCCACCCTGCTCCATCAATTGACTTTTGGAAATTGGCAAGGATTTCAAAGCTTCAAGGTTTGTGAAGTTTTCTCAGTGCGCTCTCCTTGATTTTATTAATAAAAGGGAGCTGTGCCAAAGGTATGTGCCTCAGTGAGAAATAATGAAAGGCAATTGCTCACCAGGCTCACTTTGTTAAGTGCAATTAAGCTAGCCTGTAATTTTTGTATTAAGCTCCCCATACTTTGCAACCCATATTTAGAATTGCTTTTTAAACAAATTACCTGGATTAGGGCATTTTTCATGAGTATAATTACACAGAGGGAAGGATGTCAATTGAACCCATATTCTGCATAATTGACTGGGAGGTAACAGCATGATATGGTTGGAAAGAGCATTCTACTTGGGAACCAAAAGAACTAAGGTTCTAATCCCAACTTTGCCACTTAGTGGCACTTAGCTCTGGGACCCCAGGCAAGTCACTTAACCTCTCTCTGAGCTGCAGCTTTCCTCATCTGTAACATGGGGAAAATAAGATGTTGACTATTTTTCTGTCAAGGTGGTTATGGTGATGAAATGAGAGAATGTGAATAAAGCATTTTGTAACGGAAAAGACCTCTGTAAACGCCCACTATTTTTATTGTTCTAAGAGCCATTGCTGGATTGGTTTATGAATGCCATCTATTTGTTGCAGGGACAATGATCCTTTTCCTTGTTCAATCATCAGGTTTTCCTTGATGAGGAAAATTAACAAGGAGTTTTAATGTTAGGAGTCACAGAATTTGGGATTTGGAAGTGATGTCAGTAGCCAGCTACTCAAACCCATACATGAAGGAATCTCTTCCGTAACAAACCTGCCATGTGGTTGTCCAGGCTTTGGTTGAAGACTTCTAAATACAAATAATCCATCACCTCTTGAGGCAAGCCATTTCACTTTTCGAAAGCTCCAGTTAGGAAATTTTTCCTGACATGAAGTTTAAGTCGTCTCCTTTGCAACTTCCACCAATTTCTCTTCGTTCAGTCCATTGGGGCCAAGCAGAATAAATTGAATCCTTTGTCCACATGACAGCCCTTCAAATAAATATAGCTATTGCTTCCCCCCTTGAGTCTTAATTTCTCCAGGCTAAACTTGCCCATTTCTTTCAACTGATCTTCACATGTTATGAACTCAAGGCCCTTCACCATCCTGGTTGCTCTCTCTGGACATTTTTCTAGGTTATCAAAGTCCTTTTTAAACTGTGCTGCCCAGAACTGAAGCAGCACTTCAGATGAGGTTTGACAGGGTCAGAGCACAATGGGACCATCACCTCCCAATTCCTGGAAGTTATGCACCTCCTAAAAAAAAACTCAAATTGCATTAGCTTTTTTTTTTGACTGCCATATAACACTGCTGATTCATATTGAACTTGCAGTTCACTCAAATCTCCAATTTTTTTTTCAGAACAACTACTATCTATCTATGCCTCCTCACACCTCATATGTTTGGAGTATCCAGGTACAAAAATATTTCATTTGTCTCTATAGAATTCCATCTTCTTAGATGCAGGCCAATGTGTCTTCCTGGATTCCATCACATTCATCCAGTATACTAGCTAGTCTTCCCAGCTTTATGTCATCTGCAATTTTGATGATTATGCTAACTAGGCCTTATCCAAATCTCTGATAAAAATGTTAAATACTAGAGATCCTTTGTGGATACTCCATTGGAGACCTCTTGCCATTTTGACATTGGAGTATTAACAACTACTCCTTGAGTCCAGTTATCCAATCAGTTATGAATATATCTGATTATATTGTATCATCTAATCCATATTTTTCTATTGAAAGATTTGCTAAAATCTAGCTTTTTAAACAATTTGCTAAAAAACTATTTATGGTATTCCACTCATCTACTAGTTTAGTAATCCTGTCAGAAAAAGGAGATAAGGTTAGTCTGGCATACCTATTCTTTTTTTAATTTAAAAAAATTTTTTTTTGGCATACCTATTCTTAATTAATCTATGCTGGCTCTTTGTAATCGTTGCTTCCTTTTCTAGATATTCAACACCCATTTCTTTAATGATCTTTTCTACAATTTTCCTAGAAATTAAAGTCAAACCTTTAGTTTGCAAACTCTGTTCTCTACCACTTTAAAAAGATGAGGACAATACTTGCCCTACTTCACCCTTGTGGTATCTCTCTCATTTCCAATTATCTTTGAAATATTAACTGACAGTGACTCAGTAATCACATCTGCCAGTTATTTTAGGACCATATATAGCAAATTCTATCAATATGTTTAAAAAAATCTGAAAATATTATCCTTGGACCCCCTCTATTTGCAAATGAGCAGGGGGGATATCTTTTATTTTTTTTTCCTTGAAGCCACGCTTGTTCATTGCAAATCAGCAACATTCATTCTAAAAATTGTTTCGTGGTTGTTACACTTTCCATTTACTTTATTGTAGTCATTTTGAATATTGTTTTCCTAGACATGCTTCCTTCAACTTGCATAAGTTCATGCAAGTCTTTTAGTATTTCTTTTAGGATTTCATGTTTGCCCCATGGCAATATTCCATTACATTTGTGTATCATAATTAGTTTAGCTATCTTTAGTCAATGGGCATCTAATTTATTTCCAGTTCTTTGCTACCACAAAAAGGAATCCCATAATATTTTTGGTGTATATCTAGCCTTTTGTTTTTTCTTTAACTTCCTTGGGGGCATATGCTAAGTGGTAGTGGAATTTCTAGGTCAAAGGTTTTGGAAATTTTACCCATTTTATTTACATAACTCCATATTGCTTTCAGGAATGATTTTTTAAAAAATTCCATCAACAAAACTTAGTGAGTCTGTGTTTCTAGAACCCCTACGACATCAACTATTTCTGTCTTTTGTTACCTTTTCTAAATTTCTTGCTTGTTTTGATTTGGATTTCTCCAATTATTAGTGATTTGAAGCATTGTTTCATACGGTTGCTTGCAATTTTTTAAAGAACCATTTCTTTATATCTTTTGGCCATTTGTGTATTGGGGAACTTGGATACTAAAACCTTCTCTAAGAAATTTGATACAAATATTTTCCCCAGTCAACTTCTTCCTTACTTATCCTAGATATATTATTTTTTTATCAGAAATTTTAAAATTTAATGTAATTACAATTATCTATTTTTTCATAATTAATTCTATCCCTTGTTTGATTATGCCCTATTCATAGGTATAAATAGTGTGTAATCTGGTTCTCTTCCAAATTTTTAATGTTAAGCTCTTCAATATTCACATCATTTATCCACTTTGAATATGTTGTAGAAAATTGTATAAGACTTTGTCTTATACAATAAGAATTGTCTAAGCTTAATTTCTTCCAGATTGTTTTCCCGTTTTCCCCCAGCTGTCTTTGTCAAAAAGAGGATTACTTAGATAAAGGCATAGATGATATGCTCATGAAATTTGTAGTTGACATTCACTTGGGGGTGGGGATATAGTGCATTAGATGATAGAGACCAGAGTCATGAAGCTCTTAACAGGCCAGAGTCTGTCAACAGGAATAAATGCAATGCCTTAAACTTGAGCAAAAAAAAAAAATTAACTTTGAAAGTAAAAGCTGAAGGAGGCATGGTTAGAGAACAATTTGTCTGAAGATCTGGGGATGAGTCAATGGTATGATGTCGAAGTCATAAAAGATGATGCAATCTTGGATTACATTAAGAGAGACATAGGTAGCTTCCAGGAATAAGGAAGTGATGATAGGTTCTCTCTTTTCTGCCCTCTTTATTTTGTATGTCAAGTATTATGTTCAATACTGGGCACCACATTCAAGAAAATTAGTTAATGCATGTTGATTGTTTAATTGATTGAAGGATGTTGATAAGTTGGAGAGCAATCAGAAAAAGGCAAGTAGAATAGAGAAGGGCCATGAGTCTATGTCAGTGGGAATGTCTAGCCTGGAGAAGAGAAGACTCAGAAAAAGCATGAGAGCTATGTTCATGTGTTTCAAGGACTTTCATGTAGAGGAGGGCTGGGATTTGTTCTGTTTGCTCTGAGAGGGCAGAACCAGGAGCAATGGGTGTAGATTACAAAAAAGGTCAATTTAGGTTTGATGTCAGGAAAAGCTACCTAAAATCAGCATTGTCTCAAAGTGTAATGGTGTATCTTAAGAGGTTGTGGGAAGTTCCCCTTCCTTGGAAATTTTCAAACAGCTTCCACTTAACATGTCAGGTATCTTATGGTAGAGATTCTTTTTGGTATGGGTCAACAAGTCAACAGCAAGCATTTATCAAGATCTTGTGCTAAGTACTGGGGATAAAAAGAAAGGCAAAAAATAACTCCTGCCCTCAGGAAGCTCACAATCTAATGAGAGAGAAAAAACGAAAACAACTACGGATAAACAAAATATATTCAGGATAAATTGGAATTAATTTCAGTGGATAGGATCTAGTATTAAGTGGTTTGGGGGAAGGCTTCTTGCAGAAATGTGAGATTTTAGCTGGAACTTGAAAGAAGTCAGAGTAACTAGGGGGCAGAAATGAGAATGGAGAGAGTTCTAGGCATATGGAATAACCAGTGAAATTGCCTAGAGTCTGGAGATGGGGTGTTTTGTGTGAGCAACAGCAGGGATGCCAGTGAACAATGGATCGTAAGAAGACTGAAAAGGTAGGAAGGGGATAGGTCATGAAGGGAATTGAATGCCAAGCAGATGGTTTTCTATTTGATCCTAGAGTCAATAGGGAGCCATTAGAGTAGAAGGAATAGGAGGAATGACACGGTCAGACCTGCACTTTAGAAGATCAGTTTGACAGCTGGGTGGAGGATGAACTGGAGTGGGGAGAAACTTGAAGCAAGGAACACAACCAATAGGTTATCGCGATAGTCCAGGTATTAGGTGATGAAGGTATGTATGAGGGTGGTGGCAGTATAGAAGAGAGAAGGGGGAGTATACTAGAGATGTTAGGAAGGTAGAATCAACAAGATTTGGCAACAGATTGGTTATGGGGGATGAGAAGAGACTGAGGAGTTGAAGATGGCAGCTAAGCTTTTGAGCCTGGTTGGCTGGGAGATCATGGTGCTCTTGACAGTAATAGGGAAGTTAGGAAGAGAGGAGAGCTTGGAGGTAAAGATACTGAGTTCAGTTTTGAACTTGTTGAGTTTAAGATGCTTATGGGACATAATAGACAGTTACATATGTAAGGCTAGAGGTCAAGAGAGATTAGGGTTGGAAAAATGGATCTGAGAATCATTTACATAGGAACATAGGAATGATAATTGAATCCATGTTAATAGAGTTGATAGAGTCACCAAGTGAAATAGTGTAAAGGGAGAAGAGGATCCAAGGCAGAGCCTTGAGGTGCACTCAAAGTTAATGAATGCCACCTAGATGAAGATCCAGAAAAAGAGACTGAGAAGCCGCTTAGTCAGTCAATAAACGTTTATTAAGTACTGTTTGCCAGGTACTGTGTGTAAATGCTAAGGATGCAAAGAAAGGTAAAAGACAGTACTTGCTCTCAAGGAGTTCACAGTCTAATGGGGGAGATAACATGCAAATAAATATGTATAAAAAGATACGTATATATATGTATATAAATTGGAAGTAATATATATGTACATATATTATATGTAAATTGGAAGTAATCAAGAGAGGAAAGGTACTAGAGTTAAGATGAATTTGGAAAGGTTTCCTATAGAAGGTGGGGTCAGTCATGTAGGAGGAGAACCAAAAGAGATCTGTGTCACAAAAACCTAGGGAGAATATATTATCAAGGGGAAGAGGGTGATAATGTAAAAGGTTATAGAAAGGTCAATAAGCACGAGGATTATGAAAAGGCCATTGGATTTGCAATTAATATCATTGGTAACTTTAGAAAGAACATTTTAGTTAAATGATGAGGTTAGAAGCCAGATGAGAAAGCTAAGAAGAAAGTGGGCAACTTCTCATGGAGTTTAAATATGGAAGGGAGGAGAGATATAAGATGATAGCTAGTCTGGATGGATGGATCAAGTGAGGGATTTTTGAGGATGAGGAGACATGGGTGTATTTGTAGGGAGTAGGGAAGCAGTCAGTAGACAAGAAAGATTGAAGATTAGTGAGATAGTGGAGAATGATAGAAAAAACAATCTGTTGGAGAAGATGGCATAGAATGGGATCACTCGTGCATGTAGAGGAATTTGCCTTGGCAAGGAGAAAGGCCTCCTCTTTATGTCAAACAGGGATGAAAAAGGAGACACCGGGGGAAGCATCTAAATATGAGATGAGTAGGATGGGAGAAGACGGAGTTCTCAGTGAATTGTTTCAATTTTTTCATTAAAAATGAGGCAAAGTTCTCAACTGAGAGGGTGGGAGAGACAGTCATGGGAGATTTGAGGAAGTTTGGAAGGTTTGGAAAAGCCATTGTAATGATGAAGTTAGTGAATTGATCAGGGAGTATAATAAGATTGCATTGCCTCACTGAGGACTCAGCTGAGATTATGTAACAAACTTGTAGTGAACCCAGTCATTGTAGTTTTGTGATTTTCTCCAGCTTCATTCATGTGAGTAGGAAGGAAGGCAATGGATGGTGGGAGTAATCCAAAACTAAGACTTGGCAGAGCAAGATCATTAAAAAAGATAAGGGAGTAAGGGATTCAAGAAAAGAGGAGAGTATAGAGCTGAATTCATTCACCAAGAAGTCAAGATAGGGAAGGAAGAAGAGAGTAGCCAGTGTAGATCCAATGGCCTGGGAAAAACTAAGAGGTGGAAGGATTGGACGTTGCTCAGAGGACGAGGAACAGGGTTAAGCATTACAAGGCAGAAGAAGTAGAATGACAACATAGTATTATCCGTTAAGGGAATTTCAAAATTCATGAACTTGGAAATGCACACTTATAGGTTATGGTAAAATCAGGGGCATGAGCATCTCTGTGTGTAGTTGAGGTGCAACGGAGGAGTAGGTCATGGCAAATGCAAGTTAAGGAATTGGGAGGTTAGGGTATTTGAGGGATTATCGACGTGTATGTTGAAATCCCTAGTATGAGGGTAAGAATTGAGAAGGAGAAAAAGTCTGTGAATCAGGCACTGAACTCACAGAATAATGAAGAATGTTCTGGAGGTTGTTAGATGATAGCTACCAGAATCTTGATTGGGTAATAAATAGAGATTGAATGAACCTCAAAGGACAAGACATTACTGAGTGATGGTGATAGAGGGAGAAGCAGAAAATGACAAGTAGGAGCAAGGAGTATTCCAACTCCATTTCCATGACTGGTGAGTTGGGGGAGAGGCAGGGCATGAGCGAGAGTAAAACAAGTGCTGCAAAGCGTGACGAGGGAAGCTGTGTCTTTAGGAGGGGGCTGGGTCTAAGGGAGCACAAGAAAATGGAAAGGGCAAGAAAGAAAAACCTTAAGGTGAAAGCAAGTTTGTTATCTATGGAGCAGGCATTCTAGAGAACATGGTGGAAGGAGAGGGTGGCTTTAGAGAGGGATGCTGGGGTAAGGGTTGAGCTGAGAGTAATGGGAATAAGGCCACAAGCAGTGAAGGATAGAGAATGGGGTTTGAACAACAATAGGGCTCAGAATCACTGGGTTGGGGAAGTTATGATGGAGGCAGGAATATATTAAGCATTGAGGAAAGAGGTCAGGTATTGTAATTCCTAGGGATGTGGTCTCTGGGTGGAGTAGCCCCAAAGTGTTAGGCAAGATGTTAACCGAAAAGGGAAAGGGTTCCCTCACAGGGAGCAGACACAGGGGAAGCAACTGGTGTGAAGATGAAGTTGTGGGAAGCAAAAGAAGGTGCCCCAAAGGACTAGATCACTGCCAATGACTAGATGGTTCTATTTCTTAAAATCTGTGACTCTGAGAGATTATGAAAATATTACATATTGCCATGGTCTAATATTTGCCTCATCTTCCTATCTGGAATCCTTATCAAATGCTTAAATATCTTAGTTGTATTACAAATTTGGCCCTAGATCAACAGGCTTTATTAACATGGGTTCAAGAGGTCATGCAGTGAACACATATTGATATCACTAGACTATATATGTGTGTGTGTGTATATACATATATGCACATCTATGTACATATGTATATACAAATGAGAAAATTAGAAAATCCCATAGGAATTGATTTGAAAGGTCATTTTTTTTATTTCATGAATTTTTATATAGGCTTTTCCTTCTCACATGTTCCAAAGTCATCTGCAGCTCCAAATAAGCCTCTACCACCAACAGCAGCCCTTAAACTGCTCCTGAGATGCCATTTGAGTGTGGCTTAAACTGTGGTAGAAGCCCGTTGAGATGTTAATGAAGATGTATGTATGAATTAAAAAGTGACTCCAAATGTGCAGTAACCAATTTTCTTCACATTAATAATTTAGCTATTTTTATTTGTTTTGCAACGAAAAGCAAAAAGGACCCAGTCCACAGAGCAATTGCAAGAGTATACATGATTTTCATTAAACTAAAATAAACTCCTTGAAAGTTCTGGGAGGATCAAAGTCCCCCAGACCCATCCACGATGCTTCCTCTTTGGTCCCTCTCTCCCAAACTTTCTCTTTTGTGTTTTGTCTCCTGCAGACTTTCCTCAAGTCTGAACCTGACAACTGACTTTTTTTTTTGTCTTTTTCCAAATGGAGCCAAGAAAGGGAAATGGGTTTGGCACTCATAATTATTGTGATCTGTATGTGAAATCAAACCCATCCCTAACTAGACTGCAACCCAGGCCTGTCCATCTGTTCCCAATAAATGGAGGACAATGATCAGAGAGAACTAAAAGGGAAGAAGAAGCCAAGGCATGCTGCACAAAACAATTTTCAAAGAGTCATAATTTGCACATTTGAAATGCTTCATGCTCTGTGGTATTGTATAGCTACGCTTTGTGAAACACTTTACAAACCACTATTCCTCGTCCCCCATCTGTGGATGGCAGAAAAGCAGAGGCATGCCAACGATAAACACGTTATTCAGGGTCACGCAAGTAATCATTTATGGTGCCAGAGACAGGCTGTTACTTATGCACACTCCTTTTGATTTGATTTGATTTGATTTTTATTATTTTGGTTTTCCTTATTTGCATTCCACTGGTACTTCATTTCCATTGCTATGACTTTGTGTGTGTGGTTGACCTAACATCCTCTTCTAAGAGTGTGACAGGGTGGTTTATTGCTGCCCATTCAGTCTTCCTTTATCTCCTGCCATGTCACTAATTTGTTTATGTGAGCATCTCCACCTTGGGGAAATCTGGAGTTACATAACAGATAAATCAGGAGGTGATGACCAGCATCATGAAAGGGGTTTCTTTATTTTGAAAAAGTAGTCACGGTGGGGTTCCATTAATGAGCTCTTTTAGGGCATTCAAAATGATTTAATTTGTAAACACTTGTTTTGCAGATGACTTTTGAGAAGAGCAAGCACTTTAAAGCCCAGAACAGGCTACATTTCCTCACCTGTGTGAGGAAATTTTCCTGTGTGATTTTCGGTGGGTCACTTACCCTTCATGAGCCTCAGATTCCTCAACTGTAAAGGGTTAGATAACCTCTGAGGGTCTGTTTAGCCCTAAATCTAAGATCCAGTGATCCTCTGATCCTTTAGCAATTCAGTCTGTTTTTTTCCCTTCTCAGCCTAAAATTAAACCATCTGACTCTTTCTACACTGTATATTTCTTTCTTCCTACAATGTCTTCGTTTCAGAAATGCATAGGCATGTAACATACTTGTATGTATGTATTTTTGTTCCATGGTTAATCTTTATAGAAAACTCCCAGTGTGAAAATTCTCTCCATTGATTCGGTTTGATAACTCAATTTCTGTTCATAGTATGGGGCACAGAGGGATAAATTGACTTGTCCAAGGTATATGTGACTCCAACCTCTTCAATAGCATTCCATGGCTCCTTATTACATCCTGGATCAAATATGAAGGCCCTGTTGGGCATTTAAAGCCCTTTGTAACTCGATCCCTTCATACGTTTCCAGTCTTCTTACTCTTTACTCCTCTCCATAGACCATGATGCAAACACAGCTTTCTCCTTGCTTACTCCTCCATTTCTGAGGTAAGCTCCTTGAAAACGGGACTGCTTCATTCTCATCTTTATATCCTTAGCACCTACCATCTCATAGCAGGCTCATCAAATGCTTATTGGTTAATTGGTGCAGGCTAAATGAGGGCTCAAAAGTGGGAATGCAGGTTCATCCGAACCTGGCTGCCCAATTGAAGAATGCTGATTAGAAGAACCCAAGCCCAAACAACAGCTTTGACTGGGACAATGGAAGCTGCCCATTCTTATCATACCTGGCTTTTCCTCTCCTCTCTCCCAAGCACCTTTTTAATATCTTGCAAAACTTTATGAATTTTCTTTCATTGTTTATGCCTGTGCTTTCCTTTATGCCTTATTACCCACTGTTTCTTTATCATAATGATAACTCTAAGTCCTTACTTTGTTCCTCCCTGCCCTTTTCACATCAGTCCTTGGTACATTTTCTTGTGTAAAGGTCATTTATAAGAAACAAAGGAAAAGTAGACTCCATTAAGCTCTTAATAAATGTTTTTCTTTCATTTAGAAATAGTCAGGCTCCCAGCCTGACACAGACCCCCATGAATACAACACCACCACTCTGCCACAATAAATACAAACACAACAAAAGACCCAAGACTAAATACTACAGTTGCCACAGCTCTCTGGTTCTTCCCAGCCTCAAATAGTCTCTATTCCACTCACTCTTTCTTTCTCATCACCATATGCTTTCTCACTACCAAATATAAGCTTCTTTAACCCCAGATTTACCAGCTCTCTTCCTTTTCATGTCCTAAATGGCCTGTAGTATAAAGACTGGGACCCTCTGGTATACATCAATCGGGATAAGGTAGAGTCTCAGATCACTTTTACAGACATTCAGGGATGTGCTGAAACCAGCTTATAAGCTTGGAAGAGCTGACTGTTCAATTTTCAGTTCAAGCATTTACACCTCAAATTGGCAAATGTTGTAAATCTGGCTTGATTTATTGTTTGGTCAAAGACAAGAAAAAGATGGAGAAACTAATGACAGTTGTTAAACATCTATCAGTATACTCCTGTATAAGCCCAGGCTGTTTTGAATGACCATGTTATTAATGAATGGCTCTGCTGGTCACCTGGCTTCAACTTCCTGGACAGATACAAAGCATAGCCATTTTACATGAGATGATTGGGATGAGGAAAGACAGACACATTCCAGTGATTGTCCATAGTCATCTCTACCCTGCAGCTGCCTTCCCAATGGGTCAGTATATTTTGTGGGACATACAAGGTCTAGAATTATGATTTTATCCTTGTAGGGGAAATTCTTGGCAAGGAAGCTCCCACTACCAATTTGGATCAGTAAATATTCTACAACTTAGGGTTTTAGAAACTTGCTTGGGAGTACTAGGAGGTTAAGGGACTTGTCCAGGACTACAGTAAATATGTATCAGAGACAAGATTTGAACTCAAATCTTTCAACCTCAGAGGATGACTCTCTATTCACTACTCCATATTGCCTCTATATACCATAACCTCTGTGAAAGGGAGAACTCCATACATTTTTTTTTCCTTTTCTCACATGCCAAAGATATATTTGATTTACCTCTTCTTTGCCCTACTAAACTAATTCTACCCAAGGACAGTAGGATATGACTAATCATATATCGACTGTCATTAATAGGTACCTCCTCTTCTTCTTAAGTACCCCAGGTAAATAACACTTCCACATGCCAGAATAGAGGCAGTTACTCATGATTCATTTTGCCTGTTAGTTTGCATGGGCCAATGGAGAGCACACTGGATTTTGACTTAGGACATCTGTGTTTTTATTTTTAGGGCTCAAATAGTCTAATTGGTTTGAGTACTGTCTAACTTTTCTAGTCAACTTTGCTATTCTTCTTTGCCACTAACAGTGTAACCTTGGGCAAGCACTTAATCTTGCTGGCCCTCTGTTTGTTAATCTGTAAAATAAGGGTGGTTGGGCTAGGTGGCTTTTGAGGTCACTTATGTGTCTAAATTGAAGGTTCTGTGGTTCTGTGTCTTGCCACCCTTGCTTCTGTAGTTCCAGTGAGCCTACCTAGTTACCATGCCATCAGGTAGAATTCCTGGTCCAATTAAATATCACTTACTTTAGATGTTCCCTTAATGTACCAGTGTAGCAAAAATATTCTTTATGAGTAGCACAATGTGCTGCATAGGATTCGTTTCGCTTCGATGCCCTGTAGATCTCCTTTCTCTGCATTGTCCTGATGCAGGGGTTCTGTTCTGGGCAGGTCTCCCCCTCCCAGATTGCTTGTTTTGAGAAGGCAAAGTAGGCCATCTTTTGCCTCAATTCTTCCCTAGCCTTTGACTACTGAATGGATGTTGCCTCAGACAAACTGAGATCTTGGAAAGACCTTAGCTTAAAAAGGACAAGATCTCCCACTGAATCTGGGGTCATCTCCAATCATCCTGACCTATGTCTTGCCACAGGACTCAAATTACTCTGGAGGAGAGAATGAGGCTGTTGACTTTGCACAGCCCTGCCTCACTTAAATCCAATTCACTTGCAAATGATGACATCCCCTTCCTGATGTCATTGGTCCTCTTTGACAGTGAAGGACAAACAACAGCAAAGCCTGATGCAACCAGATTCTTGTCACCATTTGCTTTCCTGAACTGAGCAGAGAGGGAAGAAGTATGTGAGAAAACATTTTCAAGGGGTTCTCAAGACCAGTCTCCAAAAATAATCCGTCAGAAGAGTGCCTGCCACTGGTTGCCTAGGTTAATTTTCTTCTGCCACCACCTAAGAGCAAAAGTTAAGATAGCACTAGTACGTTCCCAGCCTATTTTTTCTGACTTTCCTTCCTCTGTAGATATCCTTCTGTTGCCATTTCTAATCTCACTGGGACAATTGGAATAAATTCTTTGAGAAATGTCTCTATCTCAGGTTCTCCTCTCTCCAGTTCAACTTTCATACATCTTAAAATCTGTAAAAAACCATCTTTCTTATTTTGCTATGTCACTGCTCAAAAACCTTCAATGGCTCCTGATTGCCTATGGGAGAAAAACAAAACACAAAGCCTGGCTGGCATTTAAGAACCTTCACAAATATATATTGAGTCCATTTTTCCAATCACATTTCACAGAAAATCCCCTTTGTTCAGCTCTATATTCCAGGCAAATTGGTCTACAGTCATTCCCTGTTTTAGTGCCTTTTCTGTGTCTTCCGTTAGTCATTCAATCTGTCCTCCATATGTAAAATACACTCCTTCATCTCTGTATGTTGAAATTCCCTTCTCCCTTCAAGGTGTAACTCAAGTACCACCTCCACCATGAAGCCCTTTCAGATCACCCAAGCTGAATATGATCTCTCCCCCTTCAAATTTTCTTAGAATTCTTTGTTAGAGTCTCTCCTTTATTTTCACTCACTGTATCTTGGAATACATCTTTTTGTATATGTTCTGTAGATTGGAAGCCCCTTGAAGGTAAATACTGTGTCATTTTTCATCTCTGCATCTCCAGAACATTAATAAATAATTCTTAAAAGCATGCTAGATTTGGGGTGAGGGATCTGTGTCTGAATCTTGGCTTTTCCACTTACTACCCCTGGGACATTGGCAAATTATTTAAACTCTCTGGACCTTAGTTTCTTCATTTGTAAAATACAGGAGTGGAGCTAGGTCATCTCTAAGGTCCCTTCCAGTTCTCAGTCTATGGTTCTATGGTTTTGTAAATCAAATTGAAATAGTACAACATGGTAGGTTTGCTTGGTTGCATTATTGATCTTTACTATAATTTGAGGAGACAAACTACACACAAATTCTAGGTTACTCAATCAGTTTGCAGCAGGTTTTAAAAATTCAACAGTCACTCATAGGCATTTCCTATTGTTACTTCCCTTTGAACCTGCAGGTTTCTACTGCAGGCTAATGCTGACCCTTGTGGTCAGTGACTTTTCTGGCTAATCTACCCTCCTTTCAACCTCAGGCCAAAGCTGAGCTCTCTTTCTATTAGCTCCCCAGGTACTTGGAGAAGCTCTGTTTGGGCCCCAGGTCACTCTTTTTAGCTTCAGATAGAAACTGTTTTTCTGTCAGTTACCTGACCCGACAACTTGGCTGATGTTTTCTGGACTCTGCCTACAGAAAATTTCAGATGAGCTTTTGTCCTGGTTGTGAATACTAAGCTTTTAATTTAGTTTTTTTGAGTTGAGGCCTCCATCTCAATCAGCATGTACTGACTTTTTTCTCTCTTTGTTAGGATCATAGTATTTAGATGGAGAAGAAATCTTAGAAATCATCTAGTTCAATGCCTTCATTCAATGGATGAGGAAACAGAGTCCTAGAGAGGTTGTGACTTGTCCAAGATCACATAGAAGGCAGCACATCTAATATTCAAATCCAAGTCTATTGACTTCAAATTCAGTGCTTTTACATTAAATTATGCTTCCTCTCCTCTACTCTCTTGTGTTTGCGCTTAAAACTTTCCTAGCAGTTGTGTCTCTACTCTGGATTGGCTCTTCCTAGCTTTTCTTAGCTCCTCTCTCAGGGCAAAACATCCCTGAAAAGCTCCATTAGCTCATTATAACTCTGCTTTTCCCCTGAAACTATTCCAGAAGCCTCCCTTCTCAGTCTGGCAGATGTTAGGGCTAGGTTCAAGTTATATAATTAACATGTTAAAGAAACATGTCATGCAAATATTTGTTTTTGTTGTTCATTTGTTTCAGTCGTGTCTGACTCTTCGTGACCCCCATTTGGGGTTTTCATGGCAAAGTACTGGATTTGTTTGCCATTTCCTTCTCTAGCTCATTTTACAGATGAGGAAACTGAGGTAAACAGGCTTAAAGAATTTGCCAAGGGTCACACAGCTAGTTAGTGTCTGAGGCCAGATTTGAACTCAGGAGGATGAGTCTTCTTGACTTAAGCCTGGCACTCTATCCACTGTGCTGCCTAACTGCCCACCATTCAAACATATATGATTTTAAATACAGATCTTGGGAAGCCAGTGCAAGTACCAAGATGGCTCAGTGACGATTTTGTTCTTAGCAGTTATGGCATGGAGCAAGCTGCTGGCCATGGTGCTGACACAACTGGCCCATTGGTTTTTTTTAACACCAGGATAGCAGTAACATAAACTACCCTATGGCCCAGCTGTTGTTGAAACTTGCACAGGCAGGGAAAAAATGCCACTTATCCTGTCACCTACACAGGTAGGCATGGGCCAAAAAGAACCAACAAAAGAGCCCCATCCATTGCTTATTATCATTACACTAATATCTCTCTCCCAAGCCCCTAACATGCTAAGATGATGGTTCTTAATTATTTTTGCATTATAGACCTTTCTGGCAGTCAGATGAAGCCTATGGACCCCTTTTCAGAATAATATTTTAAATGCATAAAATAAAATACATAGAATTACAAAGAGAACCAATTATACTGAAATATAGTAATGGTTAAGAATCTTTGTGGTAAGTGTTTTGCAGTCCTTGCCATGCTGGCTGAGGGTAGGCCATTATAGTAATTGGCCTTTTGAAGAATTGGCCTTTGGTACCTACCCTTAAAGTGTCTGGTGGTATCTCTCTTTTAATTCCTAGAGATGTTTTTTGGGTCCAAATTGGCCTTGGCCAGGATAGGTTTTCCTATCTTCTATTTGTCCTGAGTAGGGTAAGGTCCTCTTATGGGGTCCCTCATATCCTTTATGAGACTTAAGGTGCTTTGAAGGCCATTCCATTTCAAGATTCCTGTCTGAGAAACATTATTTTGAGGCCCTACTCTTGTTCATAAATAGAGGGAGTAGAACAGAGTGTTGAAGCACCAATACTACAGAAGGAAAAAGAGTATTCACTAAATATTCAGTTTGAAAATTTTCTGTTTCTAGAATTCTGTGCATGTCTTTTGTTTCTATTAAAATTGGTATGTTTATAATTTTGTAGAGGATCATAAGACAATTTCATCAATGATTAATTATAAGTGTAATTTAGAGTATTATGTCAACAATAAAGACAAAAGCTTTCTTTGGCTAGTTTCAAATATGAATAACACTGTTGGAGATAGTTCAGTGATCATTTTTCAGGAAAGATGAATTATTATCATCTGCAATAAGCATCTTTACTCCAACTCAATTCAATTAATAGTCACAGAAGTATAGAATATTAGAGCTGGAAGGGATATTAGAAATGATCTAATTTACCATTCATATTTCATATATTCAATTAAAAAAAAGATGAAACAGTTCCTGCCCTTGAGGAGCTTACATTCTACTAGTGGATGTGGGAGTGAGGAATCTGAATCTTTTTTTTTCCAGCAAATATTTTTAAAATAAAATCTTATTTTTTCGGTTAATTTTTTTCTCTAACCCCCCCGAAAAAAGAAACAAAATCCTTGTAACAAATACGCATAGTCAAATAAAACAAATTTCTACATTGTTCATGTTTTTTTAAAAAAAGGATGCTTTATTTTGAATCCTGAGTCTTTCACCTCTCTGTCAGGAATTGGATAGCATGAAACTGAAACTTCAGAAAGCTGACTGCCCAAGATATTCAATTCCATTTCAGCCAACTATTTATTGAGCATCTACAAAGTACAGAGCACTGTGTTATATACCAGGGATGTAAGAATCATAGAACTACATATTTAGAACAGGGAAGGAATTGAAAAATAGTTATTCAGTTCCATAAAAATATTTCCTGATCTTTGAGATGACATAAAACATGACTCTCTATTTTTTTTAAAAATGAGGAAATTGAGACTCAGAGAAATTGCATCACTAGCCTATTGCCACACCAGTAGCCACAGATAGGTTTTGACCCCAGTTGTCTGACTCCAGAGCCAGTGCTCCTTATGTATTACCCATTGTCCCTGTCCTGGTGGAGGTTACTACTGATCTTTAAAAGGATGAGGAATTCGGTAGATCTGGTCTTACTTTTTCACCAACAGTCATGGGCAATGGTATATTTCTCATTACCTCTGGTGAAAAAATATTAGGAACTTGGTTTTAGGGATTGGACAAAGTGTGATTCTCTTTGAAGCAGGCAAGAATTTCGCACCATTTTGAGTGCTGCAGGTGGAGAATTTAACAGCTGGTGGGAGTGCAAATTAGAGCCAATTATAATTTGATTGACCTGCCTTGACAATAAAACTGTCTTCTTTAATTTAAAATGCTTAGCAGGATTCTCTCTGCCCTGGTAAGGTGGTGATTTCAAACACAGAGCTGCTCAAACTAGGAAATTCTTTAACAAGGCTTTGACAGTAATAAAGATTTATTTATATGGTATCTTTTCCCCTTTTGAACTAAAATGGAAAATGTTCAACCTGAAGTATGGTACAGTGAGTGAGTGGAAAGGTGTTGGGACTAAGGCACAAAGCAGTTGAGGTGAAGCACTTGTATGACTTGAAAAATTCAAGCAACTTTTGAAATCTAGGGGAAAATATGCAGTCTCATTTTAAGTATGTAATGCCCATGGCTATGATATTTGCATTAGAAACAAACATAAAAGCAGGGAGTTAACAAGGAATCCAAACTATTCCCAAATGCTGAAAAGATAGCAGGATAAGAAAGCTTCTATTTTTGTTTAGATTGTAGAAACTAATTTATTCCTGCAGTCACCTTTTCCAAATAGGCAGGAGGGGGTCTTGGACTCCTGTTCAGATTCAATCTAGTCATTTCCTAATCCATGAAGTACACAAGGCCTGTGCATTTTTTCAACTGTCTTGCTTGAGTATTTGTTTTCTTTGATTTTAAGGACTTGAATCTGCATTGTTTCTGTTGTTTTGAGTCACTTCTTGAACTCCAGGTTCAAGGTTCCAGGTAGGTTATTTTTACTGTCTGTCTTGGTGGCATTTGCTATGAGGCTACCAGCCTATTGGTAGACAAGGAACATTAGATTATGGTATCACAGTATTCCACAGTATGGTATTCTGTATTGGCTGTTTTTGACAGTGTAGCTTCTCATAACATGGATGAAGTAGATAAGAATAATAATTTTCAATTGATTTAAGGCTTTATAAGAATACTCTCTATACTAGGGGTAGTGAACTTGCTGCCCCGAGGCCACATGGTGGCCTTCTAGGTTCTCAGGTGCGGCCTTTTGACCGAGTCCAGGTTTTATAGAACAAATCCTTTTATTAAGGGGATTTGTTCTGTGAAGTTTAGATTCAGTCAAAATGCTGCACTTGAGGACCTAGAAGGCCACATGTGGCCTCAAGGCTGCAGGTTCCCAAGCCCTGGTTTACACCAATTCAGATGGTAACTTCTCCTTGCCATTGATGATGGCGAGTAAGAGTTGGTGCAGCCTGACGAAACTGATTACCTAGTGGATAACCCTGTGTTGATGAGCCTCTCTAAATTCAATAGGTCTGGTGTCCAGAGGACATGGTCACTTACTTGTTGGTCTGTTTTTCTTGTTGTTGAGTTGTTTTTCAACTCTTGTGCGTCCAACCCTTCATGATCTAATTTGGGGTTTTCTTGGCAAAGATCTGGAGCAGTTTGCCATTTCCTTCTCTAGATCATTTTGCAGATGAGGAAACTGAGGTAAACAAGGTTAAGTGTCTTGCCCAGGGTCACACAGCTTGTAAGATTTGATGAGTCTTCCTGACTCCAAGCCTGTCACTCTCTCTACTATTTTATCTAGTTGTCCCTTCGATCTTAGTAGAACCTGCTAAGACTTGTGCTATTGTCAGGCCATAATGAGGCATCAATGGAGGAGATTAGTGAAGACATAATAGTAATACCACACACACGTATATGTATATGTATATGTATATGTATATGTATATGTATATGTATA
>NW_020955033.1:22019535-22165026 GCF_900497805.2 Vombatus ursinus | reverse complement strand
GTATATGTATATGTATATGTATATGTATATGTATATGTATATGTATATGTATATAGCTAGTTAGCATAGGGGATAGAGTGCTGAACCAGAAGTCAGGAAGACTCATCTTCCTGAGTTCAAATCTGGCCTCAGCCATTTACTAGCTGTGTGATCCTGGGCAAGTCACTTAACTCTGTTTGCCTCAGTTTCCTCATCAGGAAAATGGGCTGGAGAAGGAAATGGCAAACCATTATATTATCTTTGCCAAGAAAACCCCAAATGGGGTCATGAAGAGTCATGATTGATAAATGACTGAACAACACACATACACACTCTATCTTTCCTCAATATTTATACTGTGCTGTATAATTCAGGAGAGTAGGTAGTACAGATATTAGTATCCTCAGATGAAGAAATTGAGGTTGAGAGAGTAACCTGTGAGGGACTGTCTGATGTTGACAGCTACCAGGTTGGGCGCTGTGGCAAGTGTAGGGTAAGATCTGGGTATTTTGGAAGTCGAGGCAGGGGCTGTGGTAGGCAGAGTCGTGGTGAACTGGGATGGGCTGGATACGGAGAAGCCCGAGGCAGTGGGCAGTGCTTTGTGAGATAAGCTGGGTGCAAGGAAGTAGCCGGAGCTTGAGCTCCGGAGGCAAGGGGCGGTGCCACGTGGGAGTGGGACGGCAGAGGACTGAGTTCCCTTTGCTTAGTCCCCTCCCTATATGCAACGTCATCCCCAGACTCCTCTTGTGACCTTCCTGACTTCCTGGGTCCCTTTGTGCAGCACTGACCCAGACCCCTCCTCCCAGTGTCTGAGTCTGACTTCCTAGGTCATGTACTCTTGTCTATGCGCCAATCCCAGATGCCTCCTCCCTGTATCCGGTCCTAGCCTCCTACGTCACTCCCTCCCCCTTGGTGTGCTAAACTCAGACAGCCCCTTCCGGTATCTGACCCTACAATCATTGGCTAGTAAGCGGGCTGGGGAGGAGGGGCTAAGTAGGTGCTTAGGAACGAGCGTGGTCAGAACACACGTGCTCTCTCCTGGCTCCTGCCCTGTTGCTCTGGCCTTGCTGCTTGGGCTTGCTATGATGGCTTGCTATGATGGCCTCTGAATAAAGCTCTGGTGTTGGCACCTCCTGATGGCTAGTCTCTGTGTGGTTATCCGGCAGAGTACCGAAGACTCGAGTGTGAGTATGACTCTGGTAGTGTGCTCCTTATAGGAGGAGTGGGTACCGGCGTACGGCCGGCAGAAGGTCGGCATGCGGCCAGTATAGTAACCCATTGAAGTTTGACATGCAAAAACACCAACAAGTTGCAATCAATGTTTTGGATGCAAAGGCATTAATAGAGGGTATACATGATTCATAAAAACTTCTGCCAACGTTCCTAAAGGCCAAATAAGATTCTTCCCTATCATTCAACCAATTAACCAATCATCAACAACCATTTTATTATTTATCTATCCATCTATCCATTCACTTATTTCTTTATTCATTTTTTACTTATTTGTCTATTTGTTTATTAATTGATTGATTTACTGTGTGCCAAGCACTGTACTACATGCTGGGGATGCAACTGCAAAAGATGAGATAGTCTCTGACCTCGAGTAACTTACGTTCTACTGAATATAATGGATGTAACATGTGTGCATGTATATGTGTATATGTATCTACACACATATATGTATGTGTGTATATACACACACTTATATGCATACATCTGTGTATATACATGTTACATGGATGTATTTGTAATGTAAATACAAAATAATTGAAAAGTAATGGGAAGCATTTAAAACATGGAGGAATCAAGAAAGACCTTTGGAAGCAGGTGGCGTGTGAGCAGAGACTCAAATATGGAAGTTGTGGTTTCAAGAGGAGGGAAAACATCTTGGACATGGGGGACAGATCGTACAAAGCATGGAGGTGAGAGATAAAATGTTATTTACAAAGAACAACAAATAGAGGGAGAGTAATGTATACCCATCTTAGAAAGGTAGGTTGGAAACAGATTGTTAAGGCCTTTACAAGCCAAAAAGAAAAATTTGTATTTTATCTTAGAGGTGATAGGAAGCCATTGAAATTATTTAAACAGATGGGAGAAGGTTTGCTGATGTAGTTACAACTATACTTTAGGAATAGTCATTTGGCAGATGTGTAGGGCATAGACTGCAGAGGGGCAAGAGCGGGTGAGGCAAAGCACTACGGAATACTGGAAAGAGGCCTGGTTTTATTCAGATGACAGAAGTTTGAATCCAACTTCTGATATTTACTACGCGACCTTGGGCAAGTCACACAACCTCTCTGGGTCTTAATTGTTCCATTTGTATGTGGTATCTCTGGGCTACATCCCCAAATTGTACTTACACTGAAAAGTTGGGTCCCCCAGAGGGTAGCTACTATTCTCAGGGCTCCAAGGAAGTTCTCTGTGGGCAGAGAGATATTAGAATGACAGGTTAGAAGTAGGTGGCTACTTCTAATTCTCATGAGCGAGTTCATCAGCACCTACAAGTATGATTCTCATTAAAAGTTTATTTAATTAATTCCTAGCAAAGGCATTTACTGAATAAATAGTAAAAAACAGTATGTATACCCCCCATAAGCCTTAGCCTCGGGGTACATACTCCTATAAATCTACATTTCATCCATAGGAAGATTTGGCTCATATTTCATGCACGATAGAAATATGATGCACTGTAGGATACCTGTGTGACAAAGGCAACTCAAAATTGCTAGTAATACAGGGCCTAGAAGTTGTTTTTCTTTGTTGAGTTCTCAGTCAGCTCCTGTTAGGTGCAGAATCTTTGCTTGGCAAGTGATTTAGCTAGGTTCCCAGGCACTGATTATCTTCATAATCTGTTTCTTTAGGATATCGTCTAAATGCAGCTTGAGCCTTCAGTTGAAAAAGTCTTGAAAAGTACGTTAATCAGTCTTTGAAAGGTGGCTAGGATGTTACAGAATGCAAAAAGGCATGGTAGCATGTTTCTATTGGCTAAAGCCAACCTACAATATGATTTTCCATCTGTCTTCCTCTTGTATACCTTTCAGATTGTTTTTCTATCCTTCTCCAGATCCAACCCCTCCAATAGATTTAACTTTGAGAATATCACAGATTGATCCAATTAGTAGTCTAGGAGGTCTGACATTGAAGACCCTGTCATTGTGGTACAGGTCCCACACAGTGATCAGAGCTCCTACCTAGGTACTTTTCTAGATGGCTAAATTTTCTGAAAGACTGAACTTTGGATAAATAGGATGAGATAGGATGTCATTTTAGCATGTTAATGATGATGGAGGGTGAGGAGGAGGATTAGGAGGAGGAAGAGGAGAAAGAGGTGAAGGAAGAAGGAGGAGGAGAAGAGGGAGGAGAAGAAGGAGAAAAAGGAGAAGAAAATGATGATCATAATGGTGATGATAACCTCTAGATGAAACTAAGGACTACACAGTGGTGCTAATATCTAACCTTCTCCATAAAAATAAAACTTGGACCTGCTCATCAATGTCACATCTGTTTCTTTGAACATCACCTACAGGTCATACTAAGTAGCAAGTCACGATGCTTAATTATAAGGTTCTGGAATGCAGCCAACCTGTCCACATTTAAATGGTTCTTTTTACAGTGTAGCTCCACTGGGTTGGACATGTGCACACAGATGATAGAAGGAAGCAGGATGCCTGAGCAGCTGCTGCCTCGTGAGTTGAAATAAGGGTAATCACAAGATGGATAGAGAGATATTAGAATGACACATTGAATTATGACTCCATGTAATGTGACATAGCTGTGAAGTGTAAGGAAGTGACGGCTACTGATCAGTCTGAATCTGGTATGCATTATGAAGCAGTGACTGGTTCATTTGGGGAAAAAGCTTTGAGGGAACTGGGAGGAGAATGGACAGGAATTCAAACAGAGAGGAGAAAGGCAAATAGCAATGGGACCTGTATTCAGCAATCATCACAGTTTGCAGCTGCAAACCAAAGGTCCTTCTTTAGTGTGCACATTGCAGGAAGAACAACTGGCTTCACCATTTACCCTTGCTATTTCGCCCACATGTGGATAATGATAACATCAGCGGAAATGCCTTTTCTATTGCCAGAGGCTCATAAGGCTGCCATCCATAGTAAGCAGATCATGTGAAAGTCCTTACATCACAATGATTGGATCATTTCATAAGATTATCAGTATGGTACAGGTGAAAAGAGGAATCTATGATCCCTGGGCCACCCAGACCCCATTTGGGCTGGAAGAACCTCTAGTGGGGATGTTCTTCCTTATGGACTTCCTATAAACCACTCTCAACCAAGGATGCCAGATCCCATAGAGTAGCTCTGTGGGGAGATTTCCATGGCTTTTCATACCATGTAGAAGAGCTGGAATTCACAGACTGTAAGCCTTCCAATGAGATGAAGGACTACTAGTCTCTTACCATTTGCATCGTCGGGTATTCCAGGCCTTACCATCTGCCTTGCTGCTATGCTCTTCAGATCCATGGGCATTGGTACGTGACCTATTGATTTATTCTAAGAACCCCTGGGCTTTGCCATCTACCCTCTCCCCAGCAAACCCTTGGGACTTCTTGGCTTTTCCATCTGTCCTTGCAGCTGAACTTTTTAATATATGTTATTTCCCCCAGAAAGAGTTGTGAGCTCCTTGAGAGCAGGAGATGTCTCATCCCCCGCATTTGTATCCCCATCACTTAACATAGTGCTTGCACATAGTAACCACTTAATAAATGTTTTCATTCATTCATCAATTCATAGAATATATCTGAGAGTTACACAATTTGTGTTCTAGCAATGTTAATGAAATCCCTTCACATCGCTGAGTCTCAGTTTCCTCACATGTAAAAGGAGGGTATTACTCCAAGATCCCTCACAGTCTAAAATCATCAAACTCAAAGGACAACTACATTCTATACACATTCTTGTATGGTGACATGCAATAGTGTGGTTGCCCAATGAACATGTTAAGTCATGGTTACAGTGTCAAATATTTATTGTGCCATATTATTTACATAGTATTAATGCATTTTTAAAATCTTATCAGAAACATCTAGGCTTGTTTTTTAAAAAAATGACAGTAACCAACTATTCTCCTCTCTTCATCCCATTTCTTCTTTGCCTTTGGTAAATTACAGTTATGAGATTTAAATTGAACACTTTGGGATCCTAGAGTCTCGAATAATTTATGTGTTAAGCTGTGGAATTCTCCACTGTAGGTTTTTCTAATTCTTCTAGAGTAGAATAGCAAGTCATTTCTGGGAATAGCTTGGGTTTAGTTTATCTGGCTTGTAGGCAGGGGAAGGGATAAGATGATCCTATGAGTTCCTTTTAGCCCTAGGGTTCTACTATTATTTTCCATTCGTTCACACACTCATTCAATAACAATGTATTAAGTGTTTACTATGTGCAAAGTACTGTACACAGATACTGAGAAAGATGTAAAGAAAAGACATGGGTGCTGCCCTCATGGAATTTATGATCTTCCCTCACTGCCAGCTGTCCTCTTGGCACGTGAGGATCTTGTTTGGCAGATCCTCCATCCTCCATCCTCCTAATCATCTCGAGATTAATCTTCATCAGCCAAACATGAGACTGAATCCACAAGCCTACATGGAATTTCAGCTTACTACTTTTGAATCAAAGTCTGAGTTACATGGTAACCACATTCCTGAAATGCACCATGCACCTTGAAACTGTGTTAACAGGATGCATTGTCTATGGAGAATGGAAGGGAAAAGAGCAGTATAATGTCCATGTTTTACTTAGTCTTTGGTTTTTAGAGTTGAGAACAAACTTAGAATTGCCTATCCTTGATGACAGCAACAGATTAATCTAAGGTTGCCTTTAGGCAGATTAGGAAGGCCAGTATGCCTCTGGGTTGGTGTGTTCTAAAATGCTTCCAATATTGCAGAGTTAACTGTACTGACAATAGAGAGAACCAGAAGGAATCTTACTGTGGTGAGTGGTACAGTTCTGGGGAATGTAGTTACCTTGGAGACTTTCTCTGTGAGTCTGAACTTGTATTCCCCTCTGTTACATTTATCCCTGGGAGAGAGGCTTATGCTTTGGGCTGTACTCTAAACTGCTTGAAGTCTTAGGTACCAGAGTACACCAAAGGACTGTGTAGAGATGATAAGGTCAATGATAGCTGTGGCCTTGACAACAGCTCTTGAGTCCTTTCCTATTCATTCCTGCTTTCATATGTTAGAAGTCACAGGGCCTTGGCAGTCAGTGGTTCACGAGACTTGGACACCAGCCACGAAAAAGCTTGTTTAAGAAATATACCAGGCCATTCTCCAGTAGCACTGCTGATTAAATAAGCTTTTTTTTGAAGCCCATGTGGGCAGAAACTCTAAAGGCAACGTTGTGTGCTCTGCCTGTGTTACTCCCCACCCTTGTACCTGTTATTCTGTGTGAATGCTCATCTTTCTCTCAATTACCACTCTAACTATAACTGGGTCTCAGCCAAAGAGTCGTATTTAAGATAATGTTTGTTTATACATCTACCCATAGAAATCATTGAATTTAAAAAAAAATTTGTAGACTCACTCAAGGGTCTACAAAGAGAAATGCTTATGAACTACAAGGATAATAATAAATTCCTGGTCACATTGGATTTTAGGAATTAAGAAATGAATAAAGCAGGTGATATTTTTATTTGTTTGAATCTGGGCCTCAGTTTCTTCATCTGTAAAATGATCTCTAAGGCCACTTCCAACTCTAAATCTATGATCTTATGATAATTGACAAATATTTACCTGGTACCTACTAAGAACCAAACACTGTAGGAATATAAATATGAATTGAATTTAATTCCTGTCCAGGAAGAACTCAAAATAGAGTTGTAATAGAGACAAGACACCAAATTTTATGACTGTCATGGACGTCAACCCCAATCTCAGCCTGTTGAAATCTCTTCCTTCTTTCAAGACCAAAATCATGTCCATTTGTTTATGAAGCTTTTCTTGACACTCCATTGCCCCAACATTATCCCTTTCCCCATCCCCATCAGGTAAAATCAGCTTCTTTGCCTCAAATTTCTCTGATCCTTTTCATAGTGCTTATCTCACTGTCCCTTTGCTATGGTTATTTGCTTGTATCTTTCCTGCATGTTTGCTTGTAAGCTCTGAGAGCAAGGTTTTTGGAGGCTATGCTTTTTGCCACTCCTCAACTGCTTAACAAAGAACTTTGCACACAACAGTTGCTTACAAACTTCTTAGTCTGACATTTAAAACCCTCTCAAATCTCTTCTGAACCAACTTTTCTAATCTTATTTTGCATTGTTTATACATGCTGCTGCAGCCAAATCAGACCATTGGCTGGCTGTACTCTTGAATCTACCCATAGTCTTACATTTCTTTGCACATAAACAAACCACTCTCCATGCATAGAATCAACTCTCTTTTTATCTTTACCATTTAGAGTCTCTTCTTTCAAAGTTTAAAGTTCTTTCCTCTATGAAACCTTCTCTGAGCAATTTGTCTAGATCTTTGGATTATGCTTGTCTCTTTACATATTTGTATCTAATAGAATATAAGTTCCTTGAACATAGGGATTGTAACTATTTCTGTTTTGTATACAAGCATGCATATGACAAATATCCTTCACATGTTTGCTGAAATGAACTGAATTAATAAATATTTGTTGAATATATTATATTTATCTTTGTTTATGCTCTGTCACTACAGCAGAATGTAAGCTCCTTGAGGATAGGGATTTTTTTTTCCTTTTTGACTTTGTATCATTAGTACCTAGCATAGTACCTCACACATAGTAGGTGCTTAATACATGTTTCTGGAAATGGCGTGGAATGAATAAATGAGAGAGGGATGTGCAAATTAGATTAAAGAAGACAGTGACCTACCTGAATGGAGCAGATAACCCTTAGTTTAGTGAAAAGAACACTGTATTTGGAGTCAGAGAATTTGGGCTCCAATTATAATTGTGTCTACTTTACTACCAGTAAACTTTTAACCTCTCTAGGCCACAAAATGCAAAGGTTGGGCTAGGTGATATTTAAGGATCTTTTTAGCTCTGAATCTATGATCCTGTAGGTAATAGGCTATTAGGCTGGGGTCTGGTTGTACAGGACCTTGAATACCAGGCCAAGGAGATTGACCTCTTTTCTGTAGAAAATGGGGAGCCATTGAAGGTTTCTGAGTAGGAAACAATCTAATTTCTACTACATGCCTACCCATTTTATATTTAGACTACATTAACCTATCCCCAAGGGTCAGAAGTTCTGAAGAAGATATGTAAAATAGTAGTGTTTCATTTTCTTTATTATAATATGAAAAAGGAAAGTTCAAGATGAAATTTTCATCTGTAAGTATTACATTATTAACAATTAATATGAACATTACTTAGTAAATTCTGTAAAGGGCTTTGAAGATGAGAAGTGCTATACCAAGAGATAGGATTATTATGATGATTGTTATTGATGATAATAATATTAACTTGCTATCACCCAATGGGGATGTGGTAGTTGTAGACCATTTTTTTCCTGTGAAAAGCAACAAAGAGTTCTTTTCTCACTATTGAAGATGCATATCCCTACTTTAAGACTGCACATTAAGAAATTACTCCCATGATTCCCAACCTTTTTAGAATTTGTTTAATTTTGCAACACTTCCTTTTTTTAAACATTCTACTGTTTGTTTAATTTTGTATCACATCCTCTTCCTTCTGAAAGAGAAGAGACCTGAATGGATATATTGAAAGAAATTATTTTTGATGCATCTGTAGTACTATGAGCCTAACCAGTCGTCAATAAATACAGGGTGTTCCAAAAGTCTTAGTACAGGTTTAAGCTTTCCAATTGGCCTGCTTTATTATGTGTGAAACCTTCAACCTCTCTGGGCCTGTTTTCTTAAGTACAAATGTGAGAGTTGGATGAGGTGAGCTTTAAGGGCCTTTTTTAGCTCCAAATTCATGATCCTGTGGGTGAAGGGGGCATTAGATTGGGGCCTGATTGTGGAGGATCTTAAATACCAGACCAAGAAGATTAAATTGTATTCTGTAGATTAATTGGGAATCACTGAAACTTAAAACTACATTGAGATTTTTGGAATACCCTGTATTTGTTGAATTAAAGACTCTTGAGGTTGATCTCTTGTTTGTTCTGTAGAGAGAGATCCACACTAACATCCTGTTTATCCTGAGAAAATGCAGGCAGAAGAAAGGTTTTACTGATAGGTAAGCTGGGTAGTACAGTGGACAGGGCAGTAGACTTAGAGTCAGGAAGACCTGAGTTTGAATTCTGCATTATATACTTACTCACTGTGTGACCCTGGGTAGGTCATTTGATCTCTCTCAGCCTCAGTTTCCCTGTTTGTAAAATGATCATAATAATAGCACCTACCTTGTAGGGTTGTTGTGAGGATCAAATGAGGTAACATATATAAAGCGCTTTGCAAGCCTTAAAGTGCTATATAAATGCCATTGCCACGTGACTAGCTCATCTCCTTTTTTGGTCATGTATTCCTCTGAAGATCCTGCTTCCCAGGCATAATTCTTAGCTCATAATGTGATAAAGTCTGCTTATCCCCACCATGGACCTCTCCATTTTCCCTTTGAGTGAGCCTTAACTTCATTTCATCAGAAAATATGGTAGTCCAGGACTCTCTGCCATATGAAATCACTAGACATGAAAAGATGGGCTTTTGAAAAGATGGAGAAAGCTCTTTATGGTAAAAAATGAGAAATGGATACAGGGATGGATTTTGAGATTGATTACAACAGTTTTTATAGAAGTTTTACCGAAAATTCCAGAATGAGGATACCAAGAGTCCAGAAGCAGATTCAATCAACAAATGCTTAATCTTCTCACCAAGTGGCATAATCTTTCACCATCCTTCTCTGTGAGAATTTAAAAATGAGTTTTGATTCTAAACCAATGCCACCCTTGACTTTTGTATCTTTTCACTTGACAAGAAGACAGAATTAGAGTTTTTCATTTATTTTCTTCCTTCCAAGGTCATCTCATCAAGCTTTCTTTAATCTTTTTATTTTTAATTTCCCAGTTTCTCTCTGTTTTATAAAACAGAGCAGGTGAAAAATGGAAAAGATATTTAAAGATTTTTATAACAAACTCAATTGACCATTAAGACAGTGGAGCTGCCATGTTTGAACTCTAATGCTACAGTCTTAGATGCTCTGTCTGAGGAAGTGTAGGAGGATCCCATTTAATAGCATTATAGAGTCCATTCATGTCATGACCACATTAATCCTACTAATGACTTAGAACACTACATAACTTAAATATTAACCAGTCCCAAAAACTGAGCAAGGAAAGGTACAAGAAATCCTTTTCCAACATAGTTTCAAACTATCTTTCTAGCTTTATGATACAGCCTGTCCTCCCTTTCATACACTCTATGTTCTGGCCCAACTTGACTACCAACTGTTTTAGAATTTGCCTTGCTACTTCCCCCGCCCCTGGGAATTTTTGGAAGTTGTTCCTTCTTCTTGCATTCTCTCCTTTCCACCTCTTCACCTCCACCACCTTCTCTTCCTTCAATGCTTAGCTCAGGAATCATCTCCACCATGAAGCTTTCCCTGATTAACCCAGTTGAAAGCGCTCAAAATTTCTTAGAGCCCTTTGAGTGTAACTCATCTTTGCCCTTTATGACACCTTATCTTGTATTATACTGAACTACGTATTTATCTATCTTCCTAATAGACTATCAGCTCCTTGAGGTTAGGAGTCATGAATTTTTTCATCTTTATATCCCTAATAGGGACTTTTGCACATAGTTGACACATAATTTTAGAATTAAATTTGACTACACAAGCCAAAGTAACAGGACTTGAAATATGAACATGGCAAGGGACATCAAGGAACCCTCCCCCCAATCTGTTGATTAGGACATTTTGAACTAGGCATGCCTGCTTTGGCCCTACATGGAGGGGCACATGCTCTGGCTTCTTGCTTAAGAGTATATGCAACCAGTGGATCCTGTTTGTTCCTCACAAGACCCTATGATTGAGGGTAGTTCCAAAGAGTAGTGGTGTCAGATATGTCCCAATAAAAAGGCAAACTTGAAAGAGGCCAGCAGCTATCTCTCCTCTCTCCTTAAAACCCACAGAATGGAAAGCTCTTTCTGGCTCCGTTGCCAACCCTTTTTGGCATAGTTCTCCAGTAATGGAGTCTTGTGAGTAATAACCAGGAGCATCTGGTCAGATATATCCTTTAGCAAAGGGACAGAGCACATGTCCCTTCTCACGTAGCCAAAACACACATGCCCAGTTTCATGGGAGGTGTTACAATCTAACTGATCAGGGATTCTCCTAAATATCCCTGTTCCACAAGGAATCACATTTTACTGTAAACATCAACAGGTCCCATCTTCCACCTCTAGTGACTAAAATGCAAAGAGAGGCTGCTTGTGTTAGTCCAAGCTCTGGTGACTGTTAGCGAGTGTCTCTGTGATAGGAGACCAGGCAACCAAACCAAAGAAAGAAGGCTAGAAATGAAAGTGTCTGCAAAGATCCCATAGAAGGTGGAAGAGAATCTCCTCCTGTCCAGCACATATTGGTTCTGTGGAGCCAGCAGGGAGGATGTATAGCAAAAGGAGCAGTGTTCAAGGCCAGCAAAATATGAGATTAGAGACTGGGGCCTCGTTAAAGAGTCACCTCTAGGTAAGTGATGTTTTGCCAGAAGATGGAGCTTTTGTTTCTCCTTAAATTCATATGTGTTAGTTGGGAGTCTCTGGGCTTCTTGAAATTCCTATTATAAATTCCTGATAGCCTGGTAATCATTTTCAAGCACCACAGCAATAATTTCCACTAATATTAAGTTATGTGTGACTTATTTTATTGTTCTAATACAGTCTAAGTTCAGCAAAGATGGGGCCTTCCTCAGCCAGGGAACAGATATGTGTGAAATGCTTCATAGTTAGGAGGCAGTATGGATGGTGCAAAGAAGAGAATGCTTCTTGAGGGTCAGAAAAACCTAGATTCATCACCTGGCTTTGTCATTCTGTGACCTTGGGCTAGTCACAGTTTCTCTGAGCCTCAGCTCTGTATCTGTAAAAGGAGGAAATAAATAGATGGTCTCTGAGGTCCACTTTGGTTCTCTGGTTATGCAGCCTCCAAAACTAGCCTTTACTAGTTTTTTCTTTACTAAAACCTAGAGGAGAATGATACTGAACCTGTCTTGGAAACTGGATAAATTGTATCCTTTTGGTTGGAATGTTAGACCTGGGCAATCAAGAATTCACAGATGCTTTGTATTTCCATTTCAGAAATGGAAATATTCTCAGGTAAGAATAAATTCAGCTTGAAATAGTAGAGAACTGCTCTTGAAGTCAGAGACCTATGTTCAAATCTGAACTCTGACAGTTTTGAAACTTTTGAGACCCTAGATCGATTGCCTGATCTCCCTAGAGCTCTGTTTCCTCAATTGAAAATAAGGTTAAACCGTTTATACTACCTACTTTCAGGGGTGTTATAGGGAAAACTTTGCTAAACCACAAAGTGCTATATAGATGAGAATTTTCATTTTTCTTTTTTAGCTTGAATACACATATGATACATATGCATATGTATAGACATGTATTATACATATGTATATATTTCTATGTTAAGCCATACGTGTATATGTACATATGTATATCTGGTCTCAGGGCAGCCATACTTTACTCCCCTCCCCACTCAGCTTCTGTCTCTCAAGATCTTAAGGACAGGAATTGTTTTTTCTTTTTGCTTGTACGTATTCCTAGCACTTAACCCAATACCTGGCACGTAATAAAGGCTTAACAATCTCTTGTTACTATATGTCCATCTATCCATCCATCCATCCATCCATCCATCCATCCATCCATCCATCTACCTGCCTATCTACCTACATCTACCTATTTATCTACATCTATTTATTTGCCTACCCCCCCATAAGAGAGCTATATAGGTTTGCCTGCACAAGATATTCAAAATGAGGAAAACTATCTAAATCTAAAATGGACAGAGAATATGATTAATGCCTCCCCGAATGCTTTGCTTCTTAACAACCAGGTCTGCAGCAGTGGAAACCTTGAACTGCTTCAGGGTCAAGTGTAGAAAGGATTCTGGTGCTCTCCCTGGGCACCAGAGGCCCCAGTGATCAAGAACAATGACCGAATACTGTTGTGGGCTGTCTAATTCCCCATTCATCCAGCACACTGCAGGACTGTAGTCTCTAAACAGCTTCGCTTTATGTCGTTGTGAATGGAGAACACGAAAATGTTAAGGTGAGGGCGCCACCTTGTGCCCAACTAGGAACCATCCTTGTGGTAGCCGGTCCTGCAACATGCAAGAAATAGGGCAAGGCAGCGAATCCATCCAAACGCCTCACTAAGGCAGGCAGGCAGGGAGGCAGGCAGGGGAGGATGCGCGCTGCAAGCATTTTGGACTTGCGATGCTTCTTAGTGCCAGGGAACGTAATCCTTGCCAGATGGTTCTTTCTCCGTGCTCAAAAGGCAGCCGGGCTAGTCACTAAACCAAGGGAGGTGACGCAGGTCACTAAGTTTGTGATGTACTTGGTGGCTGGTCCTCATTTTTCTCTGCGTCCTGGCAGCAGGAGACGGGCAGCTTGTTTTAACTTCGAGGGGGCTCCTGGAAAGCCCCCTCGCTGGGTGTATTTCTGTAGGCGTGGGCTCTCTGGGAATATTATTACCTCATGGAGTCACGAATTTAATGGTATTTCTTCCACTCCATTCAGCACAGCACTAAGTTGCAGCGAGCCCGGCTTCAGCACATTACAAACTCACATTGTTCCCCCTGGCACCGTGGCTTTATGGTCCCATGTGAGACAGCCCTAGCTAGACTGAATGCACTTGTGCAGCAGTCACGCACACACACACACACACACACACACACGCACACACACTCACAGTGCACACATGCTTCATATGTGCACACACATACACATACGCTTTCAGGTCAGAGCTTTCTTTGCCTGTCCTCCCTTTGTCTCCAGCTCACTGGTTCTCTCTGATTTTCTTGGTTTCCCTGAGTCTCTTTCTTTGTCTCTCTACCTCTCCCCTTGTTTTTCTGTCTGTCTCTGTTTCGGCTTTCTCCGTTTCTATTTCTCTGCTGCTCTCTCTTTGTCTTCCTGTCTCTCTGTTTCTCTCTCTCCTGGTTTATCTGACTCTCTCTCTCTCTCTGTCTCTCTCTCTCTCTCTCTCTCTCTCTCTGTCTCTCTCTCTCCTCTCTCTCTCTCTGTCTCTCTCTCTGTCTGTCTCTCTGTCTGTCTCTCTCTCTGTCCCTGTCTCTCTCTTCCCTTCTTTCAGTCTCTGCCTCTTTGCCTATCCCTCTCTGCTTCTCTGTCTCTGTCTTCTCTCAGGTTCTCTGCCTTTCTCTGTTTGTCTCTTTGTCTCCCTGCTCCATCCTTGCCTTTGTCTCTATAATTTCCACTTTTCCTTCACTTCCCTGTCTGAACGGGAAGACTGTATTTATGCATAGCTGTGACTGAAGGCATGGATTGATAGCCTCTCTGTTCTTTCTTCTCTTTCCCTTTGAGATAGTTCATCACAATTAAACATGGAACACTGGTCTGGAATATGGGCCAGCACTACAAATTATTCTGGCTAAAATGGCTTTTTTTGTGGGGGGGGGGGTAATAGGGTGAGGGAGTGAGGCGTTATTAGCACTTGACTCAACCCAGAGTTTTAACCTGATGCCATTAGGAGTTGGTATTAATCTTCGTGGGAGAAAGTCCCCTTTGGATTAAATTAATGCTGGCATTCCCATGAATATAGAAAGCGACTACCCATTGTAGAAGAACCCATTAGAAATTCTAATGACACATCACTTTCTCTACAATTAGGAGATTCTCCTTTTGTTTGCAATTGTATATCTTTGGGCCTGGGGCAGCCAAAACCCAGGAGGAAGAGGGCAGAAGAAAACAAGATGTGCCTCATAAGCAAGTTTGTTTGGGTATTCCTGCTTGTTAGTGTTGCTGCCTTGATCTACCTGGACCTTGTCGCATTGACCTTTTAGACTTGTCCATTTCCGTAACTTCTGCCAAAGTCCCTGGACTCTTGACTCTTTATGTGTTCTGACCCTGAATATCTGCTGGATCCTAAAAGCCTCAATCCCTGGATTTCTGGCTCTTGCTATGCTCAATGACCCCTGCCCTACTTCTCCCTAGCTCCAACCCCAGTATTACTGTCTGACTTACTCTTCTCCAGAGACAGGTTGGGTTCCGTTTAGAGCACTTGCGTTTGAGTTAGTGATAGAATAAGTTTCCTGGGAGGAAGGTTCACTGCTTTCAGTCAAGTTTACAAGGACCTTAAACCAGCTCTGAGTCCTCACCCAGTTGCAAGGATCCTGTGAAGATGAGGTTCTCAACTTCCCCAGGAAGCTATGTCATTCTCCTGTGGGCCTTGGGTTTTAACTGAGGCAGCATTTGATAAACCACATGCCTGGGACTACTGACTAGGTGCAAGTGCTGGAATTGACTTTTGGGATCCCTTGGACTGGAGATTTTTTGGAAATGGAGACCCCAAGGCTGTTCCCTAGGAAGAAGTCCAAGTCTTTCTTGGAATCTGAGATTTTCTGCTCTAAGTAGATAGGTCCCAGAAATGTAAAAAGTTCCTAATTCCTACTTAGGGCAGCTAGATGGCACAGTGGATAGAGTGCTAGGCCTAGAGTCAGGAAGACTCATCTTCCTGAGTTCAAATCTAGCCTCAGACCTTACTTCTTGTGTGACCCTGGGCAAGTCACTTAACCTTGTTTGCCTCAGTTTCCTCATCTGTAAAATGAGCTGGAGAAGGAAATGGCAAACCACTCCAGTATCTTTGCCAAGAAAACCCCAAATGGGGTCACAAAGAGTCAGACGTGACTGAAAAAATGAATGAACAACAATTTCTACTTAATGTCTGTTATCAGTAATTTTTTTTATCCATTGTCTCTACTTGTACCTCCCCCCTTCCCATTCTGAAATAGAATTATGGGTATTCCTATCCTGACTTTTAAGGCCTTTAAGGAAGAAAGATGTGAATAAGAGAAAAATAAGAAACAAACTGAGTCCTTCCAATTTATCACTTGCAGCCTTGTCCTTCATCTGATCATCTAGTTTAGAAGATTTAATCATGAGAAGTTTCTTTATCATTTTTTGGCTGCTGTTTTCTCTGCATAGTGTTGCGTTCTCTAAAAATCACAGACTCACAGATCTAGGGCAAGAAGTCATCTAATTTAACCCCTTCATTTTAAAATGGGGGAAACTGAGAGTCAAAGAAATTAAATGACTGGCCCATGGTCACTCGGGTTGTATGTGGCAGATCCAGGATTAGAACCCTGGATCTATGGTTCTTTCCATTGTACCAGGTATTCCAATTTAATTGATTGAACTTAGTAAGCTTTAGCAACACTAAGTGGTAATATGTTCCTTCTATGCATGGCCTACCATGACCTTTCATTCTCCACATTCCCCACAGGACTACCCAGGACATGAGATATCGCTGAAGCCATACCCCTACCCATACCCTCACGAATGGAAGGAAGTTTAGTGTGTTAGTCTTGGAACTGGAAAAGCTGGATTTGTGACCTTGCTCTGTCACTTACGGTCTATGTGATGTTGGAAAGTCATTTTTGCCTTCCTGGGCCTCATCTTCCTTCTCTGTAAAATAAGAGATTTTGATAAGAGAATATGCAGATTGAGTATTCTCATCCATATACGCATATGGACCCCTTCCACCCTAGTACTGCCCTTAACTTCCTTAGTCACAGGTAAGAATTAGGATTGGAATGGACCAAAATTATTAAGAGTGGTAGAATGGGGACCATTAATGGAACAAGGGTTGGAGGTGGTGTCTTGAACATAGAGACAACTTATCAGTCTCTGAGCAATGGATATGTACTATAAAATATAATGATGATAATGAAGATGATGATAATGGTGAAATGGGCATAGTTTCTGGGGTAGAGGGAGTCAATCCCTTTGACTAATAAACACTAAATTGCTTGTGATAGCATATAAGTTCAGGGACCTGACTTCTTGTAGAACAGGTATTCCCTGAGAACAGAGATTATTTCATTTTTGTATTTGTATCCTCAGCAACTGGCATACTATCTTACACATAGAAGGCATTTAATAAATGCTGTTCAAATGTATAAATGATCTTTCTAGAACAGACTCAATTTCATAAAAAGAAAGTATATATAGTTTGAAAATAAAAGATATCTTTCCTCAGACCATATGTCCTGGTCTGGGGTCCAGAAAACATGGTTACTATGGGTTTGAGCAAGATGACTTGTCTTAATTTGATTTGGCCCAGGATCCTGGGTATATTCTAGCCCCAGTCACAGAAAAGGCCTTAGAAGTGGGTAGAATAGGTTACTGTCTACATTGTGTGAATTCAAGGAAGGGAGTGGGTCATCTAGATCCCCCAAATGCATCTTCCACTAGCTAGCTGTTACCTGAAAATCCACTATTAGAAATAGATTCCTTTGGTTTACTTACAATCTTTGCCCCATTATGGAAATTAAGATGCATTTGGAGGGATAACTGATTATGCCTTTTATGCCTTGACATCTCCTATACCTTATCCATTAAAGTGAAGGAACCTGTCAGACCTTTCCTGAGAGAAAATTTTGATAATGAGGTGGGAGAGGGGAGAATGTGAAGATAATTGGCAGCTAAGGATGGCTACATAGATCCTTTTGTTAGAATTGCATGAAAGGCAGTGTGGCTGGATTGAAAGAAGGAATAGGGAATGACTATGTGCAATAACCCTAAATATTGGAGTGGACTGGATAAATCCATTTCTATATATCTGAGAGGCATACCCCACTTGCTTCCCCAGGTACCTGAGAAATATACCCTACTGGCCACCACAGGTGACTGAGAGAGGTACTCCACTGGGAGGTCCAGGACATAATGGCTAGGAAGAAATAAAAACGATTTCAAAAAGATTAGAGAAGCAATATGTACATAATACATAGCCTGAGACTCTAAATGGGAAGATGACCTGAGAAGGATGATAGCATCTCAAGAATGAAATCCTAATAACACAATCATCAATTATCCCAATGAATAAGAAAAAAAAAGGTGAGACATCCCTCCCACATTGAAACCAATGTTGTTGCACAGGAAATTGATAAGGTCATTTCTCTTCCCTCTTTCCCCATCAGGTGAAGAATGGGGAAAGGGGAGTCCTAGAGGGTCAAAGATAAACCTTGCCCAATTCATAGGTTTTCAAAGGGCTTGCTCAGCTGTATTAATGCCTTGCTGTGTCACCTTGAACAAATCTTGTAAACTTGCAGTGCTTCTGTCTTCCCATTTGCAAAGCAGGAATAATAAAACCTTACCTCCCTTGTGGGAATAATGTTAGACTTAATGAGGCAATAAGAATTGTAGAATGATGGAATCTTAAGGGGTGGAAGAGACCTTCGAGGTCATCTTAGTCTAACCTTGCCACCTGAATAGGAATACCTTCGGCCATGTTTTTGGTAAGTGCTCCTAGAGCTTCTTGGTTGAATACCTCAAATGATGAGGAACCCATCATCTCATAAAACCATACATTCAATTTTTTATTCCACTTTAATTGTTATGAGTTGGCATTTGCCTCTCATCCAATGGTTCTTGTTCTTAGTTTAATTTATTCTCAAAGAATAAATTAAATTCCTTTTTCATATGTTTATCTTTGAACATGTTAAAATAGCAATTATGTCTCCCCAAAGTCTTTTCTTGTCCAGGCTAAATATCCCTGATTGTTCTGACCATACTATATTTCAAATTCCCTCACCATCTTGGTTGTTCTTCTCAGGCCACATTCCACAGCTTTCCAAAGTCTCATTAAAAAAAAAAAAAGACATGACACCCAGAACTGAATACTCTAGTTGGGGTCTGATACGCTTTTGTCTTAGATATAGTACTTCTATTAATATAGCCCAATCCATCAATCAATCAATCAGCAAGGATTTTCAAAAAACCTGCCTTGCTCCAGGCACTATAGAAGCCTGGAGACATAGGAATCTGTATGTAGACATACAAATGCGAAAACCACACAGTACCAGTCCTCACAGAGCTCACATGCTGTAGAGAGATCACATTAACTTTTTGGAAAGTCATAGTATATTGTTGACTTCCACTGGCCTGGCAGCGTCAAGTAAAACTTTGAAATCTTTTTTTTTTTTTCCACATGAGCTCCTATTAAACTGTGTCTAGCAATCCAGAGCTTGTACATTTGATATTTTTGAACCCAGTTTCATGACTTTATATTTTTTCCTCTCAAATTCCATTTGAATTTCATTCACTCCATTTCTCTAGTACTTTTGGATCCTAATTCTATCATCCAGTGTATGAGCTATGCACCCCAGCTTTGAGTCATCTACCAATTATATGTTATTGTTCAGATGACTGATTAAAATATTAAACAGAATAATACTTTCCATTTCTTTCAGACTTACCATAAGGCTGCCCTATTACCATGGACACTTCCAAGGAGGTTACAGACTTCTCAGTAAAAGAACACTGGGCCCTGGAGCTAGAGGATCTGGATTCAAATTCTGATTTTGACACATACTGACCTGTGTGACCATGGACAGGTCAGTTAACCTGTGCCTCTCTGTACCTCAGGTTCTTCATCTATATATTGAGGAGGTCAGACTAGATGACTTTTGAGGTCCTTTCTGGCTCAAGATCCTATAATATTTCTAAATGGGTAGCCAGCTCTTCTGATGCTTAAAAATTTTTTATTCTGAGCTTAGCAGTCATCAATATGAATATTTCAGTATACAAAGAACAAAAAAGGATTATATATGAAACAGTAGGTAGCTTTTTTTAAAAAAAGCAAATGTTACATTTAAATGTATATTAAATATTGAGCCCCTTCTGAACTTAATGAGTATTTTTAATGTTTTCTTTTCTTCTTTTGTTCCTTCATTCCTTCCTTCATTCTTTCCTTTTCTATTTCCTTCTTTCCTTCCTCCCTTTCTTCTGATACTCTAAGAACCCTCAAACAGAGCTGACTAGCTGGGGCAGTTTTCTGTAATTATACCCTTCTCAAGAAGATGACTCTTGACAGGAGGATGATCCCAGGCCCTGCCTTGATTTGTCAGAAGGCATGACCTTTGAGGGAGTTGTTCAGATAGTAGAGCTAAGGTGAAGGTGAAATGACTATTTAGTAGTCCTGCAAACTACTTCATGCTTTGATGTTTTAAATATCAACCTTCCAGGACAGTATGATAGAAGTTATAGTGGGTTATTATATCATAAGTAGTAGATGACATTAAGCCTTTGCAGTTGAGCAATTAGGATTCTTATATGTTTAAAGCTTTTCTTTTGTATGGAAGAAATAAATAGCTGTCCTATACCTGCTCTACATTCTATTTTGAATATTTTTCTACTCTCTTCTTGGGAGAGCCTAGACATGAGCCATACTTAAGCTTTAAGTGATTTTCTCTGGAGTTATAGAATGGGGAGTAGAATCAGAGACAAAAAGAAGGATCCTAACCCCCTTCTTCAAAACTGAACCTGGTACCTAGTGGAGCCCAGAGCTCTGGAATCCTCAGTGGAAAAGGGCACCCCAGTCTACTTGGGCTAGCAGAATTGTTAAACATCCATGTGTTTGTGTGTGTGTGTGGGGGGTGGATAGTAAAGGGTAGAAGAATTGGTAGAAAATAGACTGGTAGAACTGTTGAAAACAAGAATATCCCTCAGTGGGTTTATTACTGGGTCAGAAGAATAGCTAGCTGCCACGAGTCAGAGGTTATTCTGTTACTCAAACAGTGGCTGCGGGTGTGTTTCCTGATAAGAGGGTTGTTATGCCAACTTTGAAGTGGCCAGAGGATGCCAGCAGCGAGATCTACTTTTTCTTCTGGACTGAGGCTTACCCAGAGCACCAGGGCAGCGCATGAGGAGAGAGGGGGAAGCTCTTTGTTGGGGGCTGGGAAATTGTGTTGCTATTGTTGGCCTCAGCTCAGAGGAGAGGAAAAAAAGTCAATGTCTCTAAAGGATTTTCTGATCCTTCAGAACACAGGTGCTAGAGAAGTAAGTATCAGGGAAATTATTTTGCCTGTGTTTCTACTTTTCTTTTTCTTTTTGTTTTTCTCTTTATTTCCTTTCCCCTTTACTTTCTGTGTTGCCCCATGAATAAATGTTGGATGGTGTATTACCACGGGAAAGGGAAAGAGGCATTTTGGTCTTTGGGGGACCACAAACCTGTGACTGGGGTAGAGAACAGGGCCACACAGACACACATACCAATGTGACTGAGCCAGGGAGACTATGCTAAGGCCTTATAAAAGTTTGTATTCCCCTACTGGCATCTGTTCCTGTGGCCTGGAAAATAGTAACACCAGAAATGCTGTTAAAACACATACTACCTGCCATCTGGGAGATGAACACAACTTCTATCATTCCCAAACCTGGCGGCAGACTGGTGGGTTGTTTGTATGACACGGAATAATAAAGGCAGGGAGACAAAAGGGGGGGGAGCAGGAAGTGTGGCCATTGTGAGAAGGTATAATTGGCGTGTGTGCGGAGTATAAAGGGCTCCCGATCCCATAAGAGGTAGGAAGAAGTTTGCCCTGGGTTCAACAGAAATGAATCTCAATCTTAATCTACCCTTTTGACAGTAAACAGCTGATTTACTCTATGTCTGTGGAGTAACAGTGACACCCTGTGGCCAATTCAGTTGATCTGAAGGGTTCCTTTGCCGATAGGTAACAGCAGCTGTTTTGGTTTCTGCGAGCAGCAAATATACACGGGCTACCCTTTTGGATAATCAAAAATGGGAAAAGGAGGTTGAAGAATGAGGCTTCTTCATTACTCTCCTTTTGTACGGAGCATTAGGATTATGGATCTAGAGATGGAAAGGACCTCAGAGGACAGCTAGTGTGGTCCCTTCACTTTATCCATGGATCTGAGGTCTGGAGAGATGAAGAGACTGGCTCAAAATCATAGAGGTAGTTAAATCTCTGAGGACGCGTTCAAATGCAAACCTGCTTTCTTTTTTCACTGTACTATGCTGCAAGGGGGCAGACTGAAGTGTAGGTGGTAATATATTTAGAGGTAGATGTGTCTTCATTTTATATGCCATACGTTGGGTGTCTGATAAATATATAACAATGATAACAAAATGAAAACTTGACAAATGAGAGTCATCTCTAACCTTAGGGAAAAAAAAAAAGATTTGTTACTAAAAAACCCACCCTGTGCACATAATACCACTGGTATTTACTAAATGTCTATTGAAATTGAATTAAATTGAATTCAAGCCTTGCTTAAGCACACTCAGTTTTCTTGGTATTTAATACTAAAATTTTTTAGATGAAATGACTATGTTTTGACCTCAGAAAGAGGGACAATTCACAGGTAGTGGGGAAGAAAGCAACTCTATCCTTGATTCTATTTTAAAATTCATACTAACATAAAGAAGTAGATGTGAAATTCTTTTCTTTATTAATCAGAAACTTGGGTCAATTTTGTTAAATCCTCCAAAGTATTCAGTTCTAAAATCCTTGGGGTATATCCTTATAGAGAATTAAATTGGGTTATTAAAATGCACACATACACACACACACACACACAGAGTTCTAGGACTAGCTCTTCAGGGATAGTAGGGGTGAGTGAAGCAATTACCCCAGGTCCTATCTTTGGTGGTAGTAGTGGGGTCACAGAAGCTCAGAGTTAGAATAGCCCTCTGAGGTCACCTAGTCCAACTTATTTTTGAAGCATGAATCCCCTTGATCACATCCCTGAAAATAAATAGTCATTTATTAGGAGCAGTAAACTCACTGCTCTCCGAGGCAGGCTAGTCTATTTTTGGGTAGCTATAATTGTTAGGATGTTTTCCTTTACATTGAGTCAAAAATCTGCTTCTCTGAAACTTCTTTCCATTGGCCCTATGGGGCCAAACAAAACAAGACTAATCCTTCTTTCACAATAACTCTTCAAATATTTGAAGACAACAATCATGTCTTCCCTGAGGTTGTCTCTTTTCCAGGTTAAATATCCCCTATTCTTTCAAGTGATCCTCCAATGGCCCATTTTCAAATCCCCTCTCCATCTTATTCACCCTTCTGTGAATATATTTTGGCTTATTAAAAATGTGGCATATTGAACCTAACACAATAGTCCTTTTACCTAGAGTAGGTGACAGTGAAATGACACCAGATCTCCCCTCCCCCAACCCCATCACCCTGCAAAATGTGCTCTTGCATGTCCCTAGTGTCCTTTCTATATTATATACTGAGCTCTCAAACATGCCCAAAGGTTGATGGGGCAGAGTCTCAGACAATTATCATCTCTAAGACACAGCCTAGGCTGTCTCAAAAAGGTCTTATTATCACAGACTTGCTTGTATTGGAAGGCTGAGCCCTTAGCCACTAGGGAGATGCCAAGCATAGGCCAGCACACAGATGTTCAGGGGAAGAGAAAACACAGACAAAATGTACAGCAATCCTGGTCCCCTTCCCATGGGTTAGCATGACTAGGAGAGACCCACAGAAATGTGCCCACATTAGGGAAGCAGGACAGTCTTCTGGTTAATCCAAATAATGCAGTCACAGCCTTTCTGCACCCCAGAGACCTACCTGGGACTACTTTACTCTTGGCAAAAAAGCAAATCTGCTTTCCAATTTCAGGACAATAGTTAATACATGAAATACTGACAGCAGGCACTGCTCTTTCTCTTCCTTAACTCTCCTTGCTACATTCTTGTGAGTTGGTCACTGCAGAGAGCTTGGACGGTCACTGTGGATACATGAACAATGAACTGAGCTCATAATTGAATAGACTGGGGTGCCTTTAGGAAGCTCAGCATCACTTTAGATGGTCCCAAATTTCACTCTGAAACAAAGACCCAAGTTTTTTTTTTTAATATAACTGTTTTTCTGGTGGTTCTGTGTGCCTGTAAGTTGTAGAAATCTACAATCTGAGAAGAATTTAAAGTTATAGGTCATTTAAAGGACAAGTTTACTGCCTCATGATACCAATGAAGAGTCACAAAGGCGAAGTTGATATCATAAAGGATATCATATGAGAGATATATGGCAGAAAAGGATGTGGGCAGTTCATGTGATAACTGATGAAAGGCCCATGTGGCCCGTTGGTGACCATGCAATGTCAAGAGATCTACTGGAAAACTCCCGGTACACAGGGTAGTCCCCTATGGAGGACTTACTGGAACATATGGACAAATGTTACTCAGGATGAAAAAGCATGGATAGGTTGTGATGATGGATTGTGGTCATGTTTAGAGAGAGCAAATACAACAATGAGATTGTAGATCCACTGAAGTATTGAAGCATGCACACTTGCTGGCATTTCCATAAGTAAATGGAGGTCAGCCCTGCTACTTTTCTTAGTCATGGTGTTGAACAAACTAGTTACTGTCTTCTCTTCCACTAGTCCTGTCTGTGACAATGTGAAGAAAGAAGTAGGAGACAGTGTGTAATATCTGTGGTCTATTTCTAAAGGAGTATCTGTGTATAGGAGGGTACCTGAACCCCTACCTTTCCTAACTAGGCTTAAGAGAATCATTGCTATCACCAGAAGGAAAGGACACATGTAATAATGTCTTGTCAAAGAGGAGGACTGAGAGAGACACACACACAGAGAGAGAGAGAGAGAGAGAGAGAGAGAGAGAGAGAGAGAGCACTTTCTTTAATTATGGACTCCCCAGAAACTGTAAACCCAAGAAGAAAGGTAGAAAGATAAAGAATGAATGACAATCCCTGATGGTTTTCTAAGCTTCTTATATATTAAGGTGTTACAACAAAGACATCTGTAGCTGTGGCTATGTGGCAGGTTTGGGGAGGGAGGGAAAGAGGGACTTCAGATATAATTTTTTTTTCATTGACCCATTCTTGCTGAAGCTCAGCATAAACACTCTTTGCCACATGAGAGTCAGATGTGAGGGCTGCCCAGAGGTGATCTACACTACATGCAATTGGAAAGGAAGGAACAGGGGTTAGGTAGCCAAGAAAATGCCAATAAAGAAAGAAAATGTTGAAGATTAGCAGCAAAGAAGGCTTTCAACATGCAGTATTCTCTTAGGCCGTTTTAAAGTTCTCCAAAATCTTGATAACTTAATTCCTGTGTCAATAAAGGTTTCACCTACTTTTAGGCCCATGGAAGAGAAAGGACAAGGCAAAAGTTTTTTCCCCACAGGGCAAAATCTATGAATTTCATTCTTCAGGTTGACTGAACTGAGCAGAAACAAAAGAAAGAACTGGCCTGAAGCTGCTCAAATCTCAACTTCACCTTGAAGAACTGATTAAATGTGGGAAAAATGTGAATAATTTCTCTGTCTCCCCACCAGAGCTCACTGCAGGCTTACTACCTATTCCCTAAGCTCAATTTCCTTTCCATTCTTTCTCTCTCCTTGGCTCTGTAAGAGATGCACACAATGTTAGTTGCTACATCTTGATGCTTGAATAACTTCCATTTGGCATGGCTTGGTTAGTTTGAGTCTTTACAGGGATGGCATTAGCTTTCCCACTTTCTTTCTCTAGCAATGGCCAGAACTCTCCCTCCACATCACTGGTTTTCGCTCCAATGTTGTTCTCCATTTCCAGCTTCCAGGAGAGGTATTACATAAGGTTAGGAGAAACTACGGATAGGGTAGTTTCCATATGGCCCAACTGAAAGAACCAGTCCATTAGCAGATATCTGATGATGGGTCCATAACCCTACTCAAATGTGGAAAAATATTAAGGCCATTCAAAATTTAAAGGTTATTTTTATTGTTACTCCAACACACAAGGCAATTATTAGTGAAATGCACTTTTGATAAAAACACAAAGACCAAAACAATGAGTGGGATTTGAAGGCATTGTGAAACAGTTTTCAAAAGAAGAATTGCAACCAATCTAGGAAAGACTGTTCTAATCACTAAGAATAAGAGAAAGGGGAATCAAAACTACTCTGAGGTTTCGCCTCACATCCAACCAATTGACAAAGCTGAAAAAAGTTTGGAATAGTTGATGTTGGAACAGTTGTGGAAAGATGATTCTGCTCATAAGCTATTAGTGGAGCTGTGAAATGGGACAACCATTCTGGAAGGTGATTTAGAATTACGTTAAGATTATGTTAAGTGTTCATACCCCATGGCCAAGAAATCACACTGCTAGGTACATGTCCCAGTCAGAGCAAAGACAGAGAAAAGATATCATATGCTCCCTAATTAATCATAGTAGCATTTTTTGAAGTAGCAAAGAGCTACAAACAGATCTCCATTGATCGGGGATTGGATAAACAAGTTGCAGTGTAAGAATAGAATGGAATATTACGGTACAGCAAGAAAAGATGAATATGAAGATTTCAGAGAAACATTGGAAGACATATCAACTGACACACTGAAAAAGAATAGGAACACAATATACATAACTATAAAAATATAAATGGAAGGAACAATGAAACCAAAATTGAATGTCATATTATTATGATCAATCTGGCTCCCTAAGAAGAGAAGAGAAAATGTATTTTCCTCTCTTCTTTTATTGGCAGATTTGGTTTACATATTAGTTAGTTTAGTTTAAATGAACTGCATTCTTCCTATCTCTTTACCTTAAATGACAAGCCATGGTTCATTGAGGAGGGGAAGAAGTAGAGATATATATGAAAAGAAAATTAAGGTGATGCAAAAACAAAAGATATGAATAGAAATTAAAAATGAAGCTATTTGTGACATATTACAAGCTTTGAAAACTTAGTTTTCATGACTCATAAAAATACAAAAAGAATTTCTTTATATTGCTTATTTCTAAGTAGAGTCAACCAACCATTCAGAGTTTTGTTTTAAATAAAATTTTATTTCTGTTTTTTGTCATTGTATTACAGTCATACTTATGGAAAAATAAAACCTCTCCCACCACATTCCAGAGTACATCTTCTTCCCTTGTAACAAAGATGAACAACTAAACAAAAACCATATAGAGTGACCAAATCTGACAACATGGACAGCCTTTTGCCTTTGTACTTATTCCTATGCCTCCTGCAGGGAGGTGGGACCTACGATTTATTATCTATTTTCTGGGACAATCATTGGATTTTCAATTACTCAAAGCTCAACTTCCTTTTAAGGATCTTTTCATTTACACTATTGCAGTCATTGTATATAATACTCTTCTGGTTCTGCTTATTTTACTTTGTATCAATTCAACATATCTTTACATTTTTTTTCTTGAATTCCTGGTGTTTGTAATTTCTTAGTGTACAATAATATCTCATTACCTTCCTATACCACACTTATTTTAGCCATTAACAAACTGATGGACACCCATTTTATTTCTGTTTTTGTTTTTTTTTTTCTTTTGCATCCCCATGGTTTTGAATGATCCTAATTTTTTTGTTTACTTTACTTTTGTTTTTACCTTTGGCAGAGTGAATCTAAAGCCAGGCAAGTCTCTTCACATGAGCCATAAAGCACCAGTAAAGTCTATTTGGGACCCAAGTATTTACCACATATTTAAATAAAAAGCAAAGTAAAACACTGTGAAACATTTTTAAAGCACAATAAGCCCAGGTTCATACATTAACATTCCTACTTTAAGTTTCTGTGTGGTCCAGATGATTGAAAGATGCCAAATGTAGTCAGGTTTTGCCCACACAGAAACCTCCAGGGATGATGCCAGTACATTCAAGCTGGCATTTCTCTTCCTGCAGTCCCATTTTCACTTCCCTTCCCTCTTTTCCTTTCACATCTCAACCAATTTTATCCTAGCTATAATCATAGCACGTATACACACCCCAATTTAATAACAGGGATAAATGGGGGTTGATGGTATACAGGACTTGAACTTCATCAGTTCTCACTCATTCAGTCTGATATCTATCACCACAAGGAATGGCTTGACAACCTCATAAGTACGATTCCCACAATAATAGCTGACATTTAAATAGTGCTTTAAAGAGCCCTTTCACATACATCAGTTCAATTATCAATAGACATTTATTAAGCACCTACTATGTGCTAGGCACTATGCTAAGTGCTGGGGAAAGAAAAAGTGGCGAAAGACAGTCAGTCCCAGTCGTCAAAGAACTCACAGTCACAACGACCCCATGAAGTGCTTTAAGTATTATTACCCCCATTTTACAGATGACAAAGCAATCTGATAGAGGTTCAGTGTCTTATTTAGAGATGCCTAGCTGGGAGTATTATGAGACAGGATTTGAAGCCAAGTTCTCTCCTCCCCAAATCCAGAGTCATCCCTCTTCACAATAGATATCACAATTACCTTGTCCTACCTTCACTGGAATTTCTGCCTGGTGCTTCCCTTATGAACGTCCTCTGCACATGTTTATTGAACACAAAAGTCTGTTTTGCCTTGTAGGCATTAGGGTTGTTACCTGTAGCCCCCATCAAAGCCAATATGTGGTTAGTTATCTCATGTACATTTGCCTTTTCCCAATTAGATTATAAATTCCTGGAGGGCAGAACCATGTATTATTCTTTTTTATACTTCCTACAGAACCTATCACAAAACCTAACTCCAATAAAAGACATTTATTTGAATGAAGGTAGGGGTCTCCTAGTTCTCCCTTCTACCTAAAAATAACAATAAATAATAGCTCATAAATGTATAGCACTTTTACTGTTATAAAACAATTTACATACATTATCTCATTTAATCTTCACAATAACGCTGTGAATGAATGAATAAAAAAAGCATTTACTAAGTGATTACTATGGGCAGAGCACAGTGAGTTTGGTAGTCCAAAGCATTATTACATTAATTTTATAGATGATGAAACTGAGGCTCAGAGAAGCTAGGTTGCTGGTCTAAGGTCACATTGATAGATTGTCACTGATTGTAGCAGAACCTGAACTTAAACCCAATTCTTTTAACACTGAGTCCAGTATCTTTCTACTCCAACTCATAGAAGAGGCAACATGGTAAGAATACTAACTTTGAAGTTTGTTGTTGAGTCGTTTCAGTCGTGTCTGACTCTTCATGACTCCATGATTTACCGTTTCTTTCTCTAACTCATTTTACAGATGAGGAAACTGAGGGAAACAGTGAAGTCTCCGGGGTTACATAGCTAGTAAATGTCTGGCGCCAGATTTGAACTCATGAAGATGAGTCTTGCTGGTTCCAAGACCAGTGTGCTTTACCTGCTACACCACCTAGCTACCCCTGAAATGTGAGGATGTCTATCAAACCCTACCTCGGATGTTTACTAAGTATGTGATTTTAGGCAAGACACAACTACCCTAGACTTCAGTTTGGTCCTCTGTAAAATAAGGTTGAATTAGATGCTCTTTGAGACCCCTTTCAGCTTTATATTGATGTTCTATGATCCTTAGAATCCCTAGAGTAATGATTCTATGGACCAACTTTTCACTTGTACCAAATAGGTGAGACTATAAATCTGTCAATAGAAGATGGATGTCTGAACAGTGGATATTTGCTATAAAGGTGGATCTGATTGGAACCTTTTAATTTTGGAGTGTCTGGTTGAGAACTGGCTGTCAGCCTTATACATTGTGCGTCTACAATTCTCTGCCTCTTTAGAAAGTGTTCTTTCCCCAAGATTGAACATGATACCAAATCTTACTTCTCCTTTCTTAATCTTGTGCTTCCTTCACTGCTCAGGTGAAGGGCAGAAAGACATAGCTTTTAAAGCTCAATTCTAGATCTCAGTCTGGATCTCAGACTTGCAAAACCAACAGAATACCATATTTACTTTCCGCTACTAAGATGAAGGAGTAAGAAGAATTTAGGAGACTGAAGCCACAGATCCCTTCTGCCCCAAACAATAATAACTAAAATGAGTGAATGAATGGATGAATAATAACACATGCACACACAAACCCAAACCAAAAAAAAAAATACTCTACAAATCACCAGGTTTTCTATGTTTTCATCAGACTATTTACACCAGTATACTAATGAAGCAAGTGATAAGTGCCAGGTTAAATTCCCACTACTTTTAGCACAATTTGAAGTGCTTGAAAAGAGGTGTGTCTGTCAAATGCTAATGACTTAAAATTATTTCTACTTTAGAACTGAGAGGAAGGGGGCAAAATGGACCTGTCTGCCTCTTTAAAAAAAAAAAAACCAAACCATTAGCATCTTTTGCCTTTCTTTGTATCTTTACTGTAGCATAGTGTCTGGCACGTAGTAGGTGCTTAATAAATATTGTTGATTGATTGACTGGCAGGCAGTCAAGCCTTGAATTACTTAAAATTTGAGTCTCTCTCTTCATAGAACTGATGAGAGTGGTGGAAGAGGAAAGTAGTTTACAGAAAGGTTGTATCTCCCTGTCTCCATGAGCTGGGTCCATAGAAGTGGGAAAAGAGGTTTTGTTTCCAGGATCTTCTTATTAAAGTCTTATTATAGTTCCTTTGAAAGAAATACGAGGTATTTTTCAGGCATTATCAACTTGCCTCAGCACAGTAAAGAGGAAACAGCTTTAGATGGTCTCCATGATGACTATTAGGGTACCCTAGAATGCCTTTCTTCTTGTACAGCAGGGTTTGGGGGTGGGGAGGGAGAATACTGGGGAACCTGCATTACTTTACTCACTGAAGTGAAACCTGAAACAATAGCTGATTGGCTGCTGGAAGTCTATTGTCTATAATTTGCTGGTGTTTTTCTTTTATTATTTTAAAGTGCTACTGATGCCTTGTGTATGTGTGTGTGTATACCCCTCTGCTCTCCATGAACCTTCCTACATAACAAAGCAAAACTGCCAAACAGAAATGATTAATAAAAATGACCATGCTGTCATGTGACAGCATATGTGCCTTTCAGCAGTTATAGGCCCCCACCTCTTACCAAATGAAAGGAAGGAGGTTTTATCAGCTGCCTTTCCTGGCCAAGATTAGTCATTGAAATTAATTTGAGTTCAGCTACCTTTAGTGTTTTTAAAATTTGTGTTATTAGAGTTATTGTGCATAGTGTTCTCCTAGATCTGTTTTCTTTATTTTGTACAAGTTCAAACAAGTTTTCTCATATTTTCAGATTTCCTTGTATTTTTGTTTGTTCATTTTTTTTACACTGTAATAATATCCTATTACATTCAAATACTACAATTTATCCAGCCATTTCCCAAATACTGGGCACCTGCTTTATTTCCATTTATTTTCTATTACAAAAAGTGACATTACAATCATTTTTTTACACACACATATATGTTACACACATGCATAAGCATTTATAACAAATAGTTGTATAACTGGGTCAGGGGATGTGAACAAGTTAGTCACTGGCTTTTTTAGAATTCCAAATTGTTTTCCCAAAGAGTTAGATCAGTTCATAGCTCTATTGATAGTGTATTACTGTGCTTTTCTTCCAACAGCCCTTCTGACAATGAATATTTCCATCTTTTTTTTTTTTTTTGGCAATTGGGGTTAAGTGACTTGCCCAGGGTCACACAGCTATTAAGTGCCATGTGTTTGGTTTGAGGCCGGATTTGAACTCAGGTCCTCCTGATTTCAGGGCTGGTGCTTTAGCCACCTAGCTGCCCCAACATTTCCATCTTTTAACTACTTTGCCAATTTGCTGAGTGTGAGGTAGAGTCAGAGTTGTTCCATATGGCATTTCTCTCATTATTGAAAATTTTTAAAAAGTCATTGCTTATCATTTGCATTTCTTTACCTGAAAACTGCTATTTCTCAAAGGAAATAGGAACCCAGAATTTGTCACTTTTTTTAAAACTGCTATTAAAACATCTTGAGTAAGGCTTCCAGTCTGGAGATGATCCTTTAAGCAGGATTTATGAGAAAGCAAGCAAGGATGCATTGTGATTGGTACCACTGGAGACAGGGCCCAGATCAGTGAGATCACAGATAATGATGACATGATAATAGTTATCATTTATATAGAGCCCACTATGTGCCAGGTGCTATACTAAGTGCTTTACACATATTATGTCATTTAATCCCCACAACAATCCTGGGAGATAAGTGCTATTCTTATCTCTATTTTACAGCTGAGGAAACCTGAGGCCAACAAAAGTTAAATGACTTGCCCACATCACTTAACTAGTAAGTATCTGAGGCTAGATTTAAATTCAGGTCTTCTTGACTCTAGATTTGGTGCTCTATCCATCTGGACATGGGGGCTAAGAGATGGTGAAAAGTGCAGGGTGACTCCTAGGTTTCAAGCCTAAAGGTTTGGGACAGGATTTGAGAATTATCAATAAAAAGATGGTAATAGAGCACCAGCCTAGAGTCAGGAAGACCTGAGTTTAGACCTTGCTGTCTCAAATCAAATCTATTGAAATACTGAATTACAAGTGCATAGGAGCCTCACTTAAAACTGCTTCATGTCCCAAGTGCAGACTGTGTTAGGGAGAATTGATCTGGCTTGGAAAAATACCTGTTGGATTCCACCTAGGTATATCCAGAAGTTTCCTCTTATAGGATTAATCAATCAATCAATCAACATTTATTAAGCATCTACTATATGCTAAGCACTGTACTAAATGCCAGGGATACAAAAAGAGGCAAAAGACAGTTCCCACCCTCAGGGAGCTTACAATGTAATGGAGGAGACAACACACACACACAGAGACATATATATATAGATAGATAGATAGATAGATAGACAGATAGATAGATAGATAGATGTAGATATAAATGATATACATATATATATATAGATATATATATGATAAATAGGGTAATAATTAATAGAGGCAAGGCACTAGAATTAAGAGGGGTTGGAGAAGTCTTCTTGTAAAGGGAAGGATTTTAGTTGGGACATAAAAGAAGCCAGGGAGATCAGTAGCCAGAGCAGAGGAGGGAAAACATTTCCAGGCATGGAGGAAAGCCAGAGAAAATACCTAGAAGTCAAGAAATAGAGTGTCTTATTCATGGAAAAACTAGGAACCCAGGTGTCAGGGAGTAAGATGTAAGAAGACTGGAAAGGTGGGAGAAGGCAAAATTATGAAGGACTTTACGTGCCAAACAGAACGTTTTATATTTGACCCTGGAGGCAATAAAAAACCATTGGAGTTTATTGATTTAGTGGGGTGGTAAGGGTGTGGCTGTATTGGACTGTACTTTAGGAAAATCACTTTGGTGGCTGAATGGAGGTTGGACTGGAGTGGGGAAAAACTTGAAGCAAGCAGATTCACTAGCAGCCTATTGTAATAATCAATGCATGAGATAGCAAAGGCCTGAACTAGAGTGGAGGCAATATCAGAGGAAAGAAGGGAATATATTCAAGAGATTTTGTAATAGTAAAATTGACAGACCTTGGCAAATAGATTGGATATGGGGGCTAAGAGATGGTGAAAAGTCCAGGGTGACTCCTAGGTTTCAAGCCTAAAGTTTTGGGACAGGATTTGAGAATCATCAACAAAGAGATGGTAATTAAATCTATAGGCACTGATGAGATCACCAAGTGAAATAGTATAGAGGCAGAAGAGAAGAAGGCCCAGGACAGAATCCTGAGGGATACCTACTCCAGCAGAGGAGACAGAGAAGGAGTGGTCAGATAGGTAGGAGAAAAACCAGGAGAGAGTGGTATCCTGAAAACCTAGAGAAAAGAGAGAATCGGGGAGGAGAGAGTAATCAACAGTGTCAAAAGCTGCAGAGCAGTCAAGGAGAATGTGTATTGAGAAAAAGTCATTGGATTTGGCAACTAAGAGAGCATTGAAAACTTAAGAGAGAACAATTTTGATGGGATGATAAGGTGAGAAACTGGATTGTAAAAAGTTAAGAAGGAAGTGAGATATATATACATATGTATACACACACACATATATATGAAGGAAATTACACACACACACACACACACACACACACATATATATATATATGTTTGACTAGTGTTTTCTCCAACCTTTTCTTCCTCTACCACCTCTACTCAGTAACATCTCCTTCTTTGAGGTTCACTCCATGCAAATAGATCATGTAATCCATATCCTGGCTGCTGGTACTCATTAGTCCCCAAGCTATTTTTCCTCCTTTCTCAGGGAGTTCAATTTAAGGTTCACAGTCTTTCTTTCTGCTCTAACCTCTGACCTTATATTTGGGGACTTCAATTTACACGCTGATGGTCTTTTGAATACCTGTCTTCCCAGTATATCATCTTTGATTATTATGATGCACACTGTCAGTTTGTCTTAACTACATCTGGGGTGGTCATACTCTTATTTTCAACACACGCACAAGAATTCTGTCTCCAGAATCCATAATTGTGAATTTCTTCTCTCTCACTATATCCTCCTATTGTTCCAGCCATCCTGATCTCACTTTCCTCCCTTTAAAATCTGAATCCTTTAGTTAACTAATTCAGATTTACATTGTCCTTAAAACCTGAATCCTTTGCCCCATTGTCCTCTCACCTTCAGTGGCATCCTAGACTCCAATCTGGGATTTCTATACACATTCACTTTCTTTAATCCTGCTGCTAAAGCTGCTTGAGTTAGTCACATAACCTCAGTAAGTGGGTCTTACAAATTTGTTATTTAATTTCAATTGGACCCTAATTGCTGCATGACAATCCTTTTAGTTTTTGCTGACCAACTTTATCAACTTTATAAGCCCCATAATACCTGTTCTGAATTGTCTCTTCTATTGTTAAGCCACTTATACCACTCCTCTAGCCTTCTCTCTTAGCAGAGGATATCACCTTAGACTTCACTAAAAAAAAAAAATTGAAGTCAACTGTCTCCCATAGTTCCATGCTTAAAATTAACTTAACATCAACACTCATTCTTTCTTGTTTTTTTCTTTTGGTTTCAGAGGATGAATTGGAGTCCTCTTTGCCAATTCTAGCTTTTCTTGTAGTCTGGATTTCATCCCCTCTCTTTTCTTCCAGAAAGGTCTTTTCTCAATCCTCATCCTTTCCCCCCCTATAGTATCTGACACTATTGACCACCTTTTTTTTAGGATATTCTCTCATCCCTGAATTTTCATGATGCTACTTTGATATGGTTCCCTTTCTATTTCTATCTCTCTTGCTAATCCATCAATTTTCTTTGCAAGATCACAATCTGTAGCCTACTCCCTATGTGTGAGGGTGCCCCAAGGGTCTGTCCTGGCCCTCTCCCCTACTCTCTCTACACTCTATCTTGGTAATCTCAGCTCTTATTGGTTCATCATCTTCATACAGATAACTCCCACATCTATGTATCTAGCCCTCATCTTTCTCCTGAGTTCCAGAACCAGATGGACATCTCAATTTGTGTATTTCTTAGACATCTCAAACTCAACATATCCAAAATAGAACACACTATTCCCAACCCCCAAATCTCCTCTTCCTTTTTTTTCCATACTTCTTTATTTCTGTTGAGGGTACTACCATTCTTCTAGTTACTCAGGTTCTAAGCGTAGGGGTCATCCTCTCCACTTTATACTCACTCCTCCTTCTAGAGGTGGGGAACAAATCTCTATTTGTTCTGTAAAGTTTGGATTTAGTCAAAGGGCCGCACTTGAGGACCTAAAGGGTCACATGTGGCCTTGAGGCTGCAGGTTCCCCATCCTTGCGTTAAGTCCATATCTAATCAATTTCCAAGTCTTGATAATGCTATCTCCTCAACACCTCTTGTGTCAATCTCACATACACACTACTACCTCCTCAGTTCAGGACCTTGTCATCTCTCAAATGGAATATTGTAATTGCCTTGCAAATGGAATATTGTAATTACCTGGTAATTAGTCTCTCTGCCTTCAGCTTCTTCCCTCTTCAATCTGCCCCTCCACATAGATACCAAATTCAAATCTGACCATGTGGTTCCTCTGCTCAAGTCCATGGCTACCCATTGACTGACTCAAGGATAAAATGAAAACTCTTCTCTTAGGCAAAGTCCTTCATGGTATAGCTCTAGGGATCCTTTCAGGGTGATGTTATTCCCATCTCAAATATACTTCATCACACCTAAACTGATTTGCTTGCTGTTCCTCATAGACAGCACCCCATCCTTCCCCTCAGTGGCTTTCACAGGTTGTCCTCCATGCCTGAATGTTCTTTTTCCTCTCCTTTACCTCTTGGAACTTTCAGTTCCCTTCAAGACTCAGCTCAGAAACTATCTTTTTCAAGAGATTTTTTTTTTCTGATTTGTGGTTGTTAATTCCAACCACAAATAATCTTGTATTTTTTATTCATGTCTTTCATTTACTTATCTGTGGGCATGTATCCTTCCAGTAGAATGTAACCTCTTTGAGGGCAGGAACTTCCTCAATTTTATATCTGCATCCATAGCACCTAGCACATTGCTTGACATATAGTAGGCACTTAATTAATGCTTGTTGATTGACCAATTGCTTTTCAAAGTTTATTGTTTTTTTTTCTTGGCTCTTCCACATTTAATCTTGATTCATCTTAGCCCTTCTTTTCCTCTCATTCTCTACTTCTGCACTGCAGTTTCACTCCCTTCTGCTTTCATACATGTTGGCAGCAGGATGCTTCTGAGGAAAGCATAAACACACCCCAATGTAATGCTCTTAATGGGAAAGACTGGGGGTGAGCTCTGGAGGGGGAGGGGGACCCCAGCTGGTGATCAGCCCATGCCCTGGAGCATGAGTGTTGATAGCCCTTTTAATTTTCTCCCAGCTAGCATCCCCACAGATGCCATTTTAATTTATACATTATAAACCTTTCATCTTTAGTCCTTCCAACTGTACTCCTTGCTTATAAAAGCATGCCTAAGAACAGCATCTACCTTGAAACAGGAAAATGGTATTCAGTCCTCATTGCAGCCTTAATAGTCAGAACTGATTATCTGCAAATACACCCTGACATCTGCCACTCAGACATGGGTGCCAGTTCCAACCTGTCCCCACTGCCCGCTAGTACTCCACGTCAGAGAGCCCTGCAGGGTAGAATGTCTCAGTTTTTGCAAAAGTTTCCACATCTATAAAGATGTCTGCCTAGACCCTGCAGCACTTAGAGCCTCTGTCTCAGTCTATTAGCCATTTTCTTCCCCATGGTTGAGAGGAGGTGGCAATGCTAACCATATTCATCAGGTTTTCCTTTTTAATGTCAAGTCTCCCTTCCTTGGTGCTAAAAGGAGCATTGGAAATGTATTAGGAGAGGATGTGGAAGGCGGAGGTTCTGCTAAGGTTAGAGAAATCCTGACTGAGTTGTGGCAAGAAAACAGCTTGTTAAACACCAGCTGAGGCAGAAGGTTTCGTCTCATTGGAACTCTACTTATTCTATGCTTGAACAGCTCTTGAAACAGCAGGAACCTGGGCATGTCTATGTATACAAAAGACAGGCATGGTAGATGTTAAACTGGCATTCATTTATTGGAATCCATTTTGGGTACTTTTCTTATTTCTCTCCTGGGAAGTCATTGTTGGTGGCATCTTTGAGTTAGATACAGTTATATTTCAGACACTTACTCCTTCTTGCTTAGAGCAAAGATAAGCCAAATTTGAAAATAAAGAAGATGTTCCTGTTGCATCACTAACGAAAAGCATTATTTTTCTTTTTGCACAAAAAGGAAGATTTTTTTTTTTTACTGAGAAAAATACCACGTGTGCTTGATCCACATTTCAAAGGGTAGATGGAAACCACAGGATGCATGCATCAGGCACTGGAAGGGGATTGCTGTAAACAAATTAAAACAGGCCATGTCTGCCTCCTCTACATTTTGTTCCTCTTCTTGTGCAAGCTATTGATTGATATACCTCAGGGAAGAGATTCTTCTGACTCAGACACTAAGCAAGTTCCTAAAGAAAATATCAGCTTTAAAAAGGGAATAGAGGAAATAGCAGTAGCAGCAGAAATCGCTAATCTTTCATTTATAAGAGCTACTGAACATCTGGATAGCACGAGGCTCCTTTAACCCCTTGAATGCAGGAACAAATGAGTACCAAGGGGCAGCCCATGTTAATGTGGTGCCGTTAATTTGAATACAATGGAAAGCCCCAAGACGAACCTGCCATATTTAGGGCTTTGCTTTATACCTGGAGCCATAGGCCCTTAGAGAGTTGGGTTCAGGAGGCAGGCTGAGGATTTAGGAACTCAAGGACTGTGCCACTTTAAAGAGGTAGTCTTACTAATGTGTGCACTGGCGGAAAAGAAAAATCAAGCCTCCCCAGGAAAATGATAAAAAACACACGAAGGCAGTGGAGCATTTCCTGGAACCAAGACTGCTGTCTCTGTCCCAGCCTTTGTGGAGTTTTAAAGAAAATGTCGAGGTCTTATGAAAGAATGATAAGAATGACACTTCCTGGAATGATTCATGTGACGGCCAGTTCATGGAAGAGCATTGACAGGGTACAGAATGAGGCTTAGCTTTCGGGACAAATTGAAAGTTGTCACAATTTTAGGGCTGGATAGGAAATAAGCATTTATTAGGCACCTGCTATATGCCAGCCACTGTGCTAAAATCTTTACAAATAGTCTCATTTGATCCTCGCAACAACCTTGGGAGATAGGTCCTAATAAATCCTCATTTTACAGATGAGGAAACTGAACCTGACAGAGGTTAAGTGACTTGCCTGAGGGTCATAAGGCTAGTAAGGCTTGGAGGTCATATTTGAACTCAGGTCTCCCTGACTCCAGGTCCAGAGCTCTATCCACTATGGATACCTAGCTGCCTCTATTTTACAGTACTGGTTTGAGGGATGCTCTCTAATGATTCTTCATTTATTTTTTAAAGACCATTTTTTAAAAAAAGGCTGTCTTTAAGGTGGGGGGAGGTGATCATCCCTGCTCTCTTCTTCTTATCTTTGCAGTCTCTTGAGGCGAACTAAAGATGCTGGGGGAAAACTATGAGAAAGATGCCTGTAACTCAAGGTCAATGAAAGACGTAAAAATGTTGATGCAACAGTGGCATCTCTTTTGTTCTTTGAATTTAAAATATTTAAACTTAGCTATGTAGGGCAGACATTTTCCAACATATCCTTTGACACATCCCTTTTGTCTATAAACAATTGAAAGCTTATTTTATACTAAAACAATGGTAAGTACTCCTCTTTTGGTCCCTATTATGTCTTGAACGCTCTCTGTTACAACCCTGATTCTGGTCGAATAGAGGGATAAGTCTATGATTAATAGAATCATAGAATTGGAGCTGAAAGGGATCTTAGAGTCCATTGAGTTCAATCTCCTCATTTTACAGATGAAGAAACTGAGGCACAGAGAGTTAAATTACTTACTTGGATCACATAACTCCTAAGTACCTAAGAATGGAATCTGAACCGAGATCTTCCTGACTCTAAGTCCACTGCCCCGTTCATTATCCCAGGCTGCCTCCTAATTTTTTTATTTAGACATCATTTATATATGACAAATACAATGTTGTTAAAACTGTCTTAAATTTGAAGGAAAAAAAATGAGAAGAGAGAGAAAAACTTGTAAAGAAATGTCAAAAGGCATGTTAGGTATCCTTGGGGGAAAAAAAAGTAATCCTTAAATCATGCACCAGTTAATTCCTTCCCAAATCTTTTATTTGTACTGTTAGTCTTGAGACCATACTAGACTACTAAATTGTCCCACAGAGCAGAGAATTATGTCTACGTGCACTTGGGGAAATCTTGATTTCTGTAAAAAATAAATATATATTCTATAATTATTGATGTCTATAAAATAGGGGTGGTTAATTGCACAGGACTTGAAAAGTTCTATTGACTCTAGGAACCTATGGAAAGTAGGGGTGAGTGTGTGTGTGGGCGGGTTTGACGGGTGGGGAATTGGGGGATGTGTGGAGGGCAGGAGAGAATTCTTGCCCTGAGTTGTGGGAGATCTCAGTAGTAGCTTGGCTAAAAAGAACCTTAGCAGGTGAAAGGGATACAGTGGAAACCCCTGGGAAACTTAACAACAAACAAACAAACAAACCAACTCTGAGTTACTCTCTCAAGTAAGATCAACAGTAAAAAGCCCAAAGCTCCTTTCCCACAGGTGAGGAGTTTGAATATCAATTAGCCTCAAATTCCCCAAAAGTCTTTCCTCTCTACATTAGCATGAATCCACACCAATCTCCAGATTCTGGTTCCTTGTCCCCTGTCCCATTGCCTGAATCTGCTAGATACAGATAAAAACCTTATAAAAACCCACTAGACTTTATTGGTTTGGTGCCTCATTCCCTCTACGACCTTCAGGGGGTTGCGCATTCCACCTGGGGCCCTAGTGGGGTGCCCAGTACTTGGTAGGGACCTGTTTCCTTCCTTCTCTCCAACTATCTTCTATTTTGTGAATTCCTCCCTTCAATAAAGTTAGCTTGCTTTATCCTTTGTTGTGAGATCCATGTTTCCTTGTCCAGGGCTGTTGGTATCCTAAATCTCACTGAGTCTGTGTTAAGACAATAGAGAAACACCAAATAGTTGGCATTTTAAAATTTTTATTTATTTATTTTTAGTTTTCAACATTCACTTCTATAAGATTTTAAGTTCCAAATTTCCTCCCCATCCCTCCCCTCTCCCCACCCCAAGATGGAATGCAATTTGATATAGGCTCTACATATACATTCATACTAAACCTATTTTCACATTAATCATGATGTAAAAAAGAATTAGAACCAATGGGAGGAATCAAGAGAAAGAATAAACAGAGAGAGAGGGAGGGAGAGAGAGAGAGAGAGAGAGAGAGAAAGAGAGAGAGAGAGAGAGAGAGCAAATAATATGCTTCAATCTGCATTCAGACTCCATAGTTCTTTTTCTGTATGTGGATAGCATTTTCCATCATTAGTCTTTTGGAGTTGTCTTAGATCCTTGCATTGCTAAGAAGAGATAAGTCTATCAAAGTTAGTCATCACATAATGTGGCTGTTACTGTGTACAATGTTCTCCTGGTTCTGCTCATTTCTCTCAGCATCAGTTCATGTAAGTCTTTCCATGTTTAAGAACAGGCTTATTGCAGCAATCTTACAGCACTTCTTATAGTATTCTATTCCATTCATATATCACAACTTGCTCAGCCCAAATAGCTGGCATTTAAGTGAACAACATTTTTATGGTTTACTGAGTGCTTTACATGCATTATGTCATGTGATCCCCATAACATAACTCTGGTATATTTGCCCCATTTTACAGATAAGAAAGCTGTGTCTCAGAGAAGTGAGGTGACTGACCCATGGTCACACAAATCATAAATAGCAGTAATGGGGCTCAAACAAAAGGTTTCTGACTCCATCGTTCTTTCCATAATGCCACAATATCACTGGGGTGCAGGGGGCAAACCATTTTTGTGAGGCAATACGATGATGGATCCTGGTAACAACCCTTCAACGGTGGTGCTTGGTAATCAATGATGTCAGTAGGACAGAATGAATTTGAACAGTCACTGGCAAACTGATCCTTAAAAACATTGACAGTTGCTGCTAAAATGTTGGGTGCTGTCCAGCAACTTACAGGCAGTGAAATGTATTATTCACTTAAAGGAAATTTTAAAAGGCATCCTGTGGCAGTCCCACCTTCAAACTTTAAAACTTAAGTTTTGAATGATCCATATCGCTTCAGCCAAATCTCAAAACATGCATCAGGACAAGCAGACTACTGCCTAACCTGTAAAAGTAAAAATTAATTAGGACTTCATTTTAGCTATTTCCCCCTCTTCTTAATTAAAAAAAATGCAAATACATGACCACCTGGTAGCTAATTTATTTTTTCATTTGTGTTATTCTAATATTCTTACCTTCTTCAATTTTGGCCAATGTTTCTGTCTGCCCCATCCGATCTGATGATGTGGGTGTTCTCAACATCACTTACATAACTTCAGTTCTTCCATTTTTATCTTATCTTGAATTCTTTGACTCTCCAGGGTCCTTGCTTACTCACTGCCCTTCTGAGAGGCAAACCAACCTGTCCGGTGGGCATGAGTGGTCATGATTTAAATAATTCCAAGTACTCAGTTCTCCACAGGGAGTGCAATTTTCTGCCTCGTAGCATCCCTAGCCATCTGGGCTGGGAAACAGAGACTGCCATGGCATGAGGATAACCTTGGATGGGTCTTTCACAACTTCTCCTTAAGGAGCCTCCATGCCCAGTGCCACAGAATGGGATATCAGGAGCATGGCAGCCCTGACACAGAAACTTAATGTCTTTTATCTCCTAGTCCTTTAACATTCTGATTTTTCATCCTCTATACAAGTGTTCCCTTGCAGAAAAACAAGGCCTGGTCAGAATGAGATCACTTACAATGATTTCCATTTCAAAATGTTTATATTACTCTGTACTTTGCTGGATTTGTATTCTCATTGGTCCAGCTATTTCCTTCACAGGTGCAGCTCATGACCCCCACTATTTTCTCATTCTGAACCAATTATATTTGCAGACAGCCTAAGAACTGTAGCTTCTTAGCACCTTATTCCTTTTTCTTGGCCATTCTTCTGCTGTTGCTGAGGAAGTGCAAAAGGACACACAAAATTGAAGGCAATTTAAAAATATTTTTATTTATTTCATGGGTCCTCATAGGCAAAACAAACAAATAAAAAAACCAACTTTAACTTTAATCATATAGTAGCCAATCTTTCAGAACTGGCTTATCTCTCTAGGTGTGACCTTATATAGTAGACACAGTATGTCACCAGGTCTTGAAACCTTTCAAGTGTGGTAGTAGGTTGCAGAGCTTATATCCTATTGGCATAGTGACCCAGGGTCATTTCCATGCCTTGACAAGACACCATAGAAGGGATGTTGTGGAGATTATTTTCCTCACTGAAGAAAAAATAAGTGAAGAGGACCTAACTCAGTGCCAATATGAGTTGTAAAACTTGGATCTAACTTCAATGGGCAAAGGATTCCCATATTGTAGAAAGGGTTGGATTTGCCTTGTGTGGGGGAAGGTCTGTGAGTTGTCTTGCTCAACAGGGAACTCCACAGTTGTCCCCCAGTCTTCTCATAAATCCTCTTTTCCACCTTTATTAGTGAATTTCTCTTTCCATTTTCCATCCTGAAGCAATTAAATGCAGCAAGGATATTCCAATAAAGATAACAAGGCATTGTTCAAAATCCTTTTCTTAGAGCTCTTCAATTGCTTTAGATATGTTTGCAGGGAATTTGGGATCCTTATGGTTGTAAAAATTAGTAGTCAATAATAAGTACATAGACATGTTAGTGAGGGGAAATAGGAACCAGGGAAAGATGACAAGCAAATTAGCAAGAGAAAATGGAAATTTCCTTGCACTTCACCATCATTATGTGTTTATTGACAGTAATTTTCCCCAAAACTCTCTTTTATTAATGCAAAGAATTGGGATTTCATTGATTAGGGAACTCCCTCCAAAGGAGATAGCTTACAATTGTTTAAGACTTAGTCCATAGACCCTAAGGAGTTTCAGGGGCTGAGCAACTTTGCCAGGATCACCCAGCTCAGCAGTGTCAGAACTAGGATTTGCTTTCTCTTGATTTCAAGCCCACAATGCTTTCCACTATGACAAGCTGCTCCTACTAATCATTGGTAATCTTCAATCTTCTTCTCTTCCCTTTGAAAAAACAACCCACAGCTCCTAGAATTTTGTTTTTCATTATTGTTCTTTCTTTTCTTAAAAAGTTGGTATCAGTGGTCCCTGAAATAATATTATTAATAATAATGATGATGATGATGATGATGATGATGATGGTGATGATGGTGATGATGATAATAGCCAACATTTATAGAGCACTTACTATGTGCCAGGCACTGTGCTAAGTGCTTTACAATTATCTCATTTGATCCTCACAGCAACCTTAGTCAGTCAATAAATACCTGAAGCCACATTTGAACTCTGTCTCAGTGCTCTACTCACTTCAGTACCTAGCTGCCCCTTGCTGAAAGTGGGCTAAGAGGAGTAGGTCCTCCCCTGACACAACCAATCAGAGCCTTTCCCAGGCCAAGGGCAGTCACCCATAGTGTTTGATCTCCCTGAGTCTATGTAAGAGCTCTAGTGCTTCCTGTAGCTTAAAGGATGCTTCTTCATCTGCTCCAAATGGAGTCAACTCACTAATAAGAGTAACTTGGATGAATGGCAGAGAAATACTTGGTGCACCAATCAAGTAGCCCCAAAGTCAAAGCTGTCTAAGACCTATGCTGATCTTCCTGTGTGTCTGGGCCTTAGAGTAATCTGAATGCCTGTTATGTGGAATTTTCCCATTACAAAACCACTCTCCTCTCTTTCCTTTACAAGTCAATTTCTTTTCTCTTTGGCAATGAAAGTTTCCAAATAGCATTGGCCAAAGATTTTGTTTCTGAGATTTGAATTCAGTGAAAACATGTTAATCAACTATCAAAGACTTGTGAGCTTGTCAGTATGGGAACTTCCTTCACCAATGAAGATAACAGCTTGTCAATTTATTGTCTTAGAACAATAAATTTTTTTAATGGAACTGTTTTCTTTTTTTCCCCTTAATAGTATTTTATTTTCTACCAATTATGTGTAAAGATAGTTTTCAACATTCATTTAAAAAAAAAATTCAGTTCCAAATTTTTCTACCTCTCTCCCCTTCCTCCACCCCCTCCCCAAGACAGCAAGCAATCTGATATAGATTATTGATGTACAACCATGTTAAATGTATTTCCATGTAAGTCATGTTTGAAGAAAAAATCAGAACAAAAGGGGAAAACCATGAGAAAGAAAAAAATGAGAAGAGTATGCTTTGATCTGCATTCAGACTTCATAGTTCTTTCTCTGAATGGAGTTAGCATTTTCCATCTTTTAGAATTGTCTTGGATGGTGGTACTGCTGAGAAGAGTTTGTCCCCAAAGTCTGTCATAGTTTACTATCATACAATGTTGCTGTTGCTGTGTACAGCGTTCTCCTGGTTCTGCTCACTTCATTCAGCATCAGTTCATATAAGTCTTTCCAGGTTTTTCTGAAATCTGCCTGGAGCAGGGGTTCTTAACCTGGAGTCTGTGAACTTGAATGGGAAAAAAATGCATATTTGTTTCAATATATTTGGTTTCCTTTATAATCCTATATATTTTATGTTATACATTTAAAAACATTCTAAGAAGTGGTACATAACTTGCCAAAGGGATCCTTATGACACCTAAAAAAATGTTAAGACTCTGCCTTAGAAAGTTATCTGAAGCTCAGAGAGGTTAGAAGATTTGCCCATGGTCATAGAGCAAGTAAATGCCAGAGGTGGAATTTGAATCCAGGTCTTCCTGACTCCTAATCCAGCACTCTAGCCTCTTTTCCATGATGCTGACACTCACCCAAAACAACCCACTTATTGGATACAGATCCTAGAAAACTGCTTGAGTTATGTTGTCTGTTTTCTTACTGGGAGAAAAGTATAGACAGTAGAATTATATTAGCCAGAACTAATACAAATTTAGAAGCACAGGAGGTCATGATAATGCTTAATGATCTTGACTTCCCATATATCCCAACTCAGAAGCCAAGACTGGAGAATCACTTTATTATTCTTTTTTTAAAAAATTTATTTTATTTTTAATTTATGGCATAAAACAAGCATTTCCATAACATAGAACAATAAAAAAGATGATTGCACATGAGACTGCAAATCTACTATGCACAACTTGCTATTCCTTTCAAATATACAACAAAATTATCATGTAAATTTCTTTTTTTGCCTTTTTCTCTTTCCTAACTCTCCCCCACCCCACCCTCTCCTTTACTACTCTTGATCACTGAAGAGTAGAGAATCTGTCAGAGACCTGAGGGAGTTATAGTGAATACAGAAGGATATAGCTATGGAGGTGCGATAAGTATATGACTCATTAGCCTACTCCAGGAGATAAGGTGATGGTAAAATTATCCTGAGTAAAAATTATGCAGACTCACTTTAGTCCCTGTATGTTTCTGGGTTATGTCTCTGTGATAGGAAGAAGTTGTTCAGTATCACTGGGTCTAAGAGACATCATAGTATAATAGAGAGAACAGTAGATGTGGGGCCAGAGGAACTGAGTTCAAATATCAGCTCTGCCACATGCCTTCTGTGTGATGTTGGGTGAATTGCTTGATCTCTCTGGGCCTCAGATTCCATAAAAAGATGGGGTGAGATTAGATGACCCCTAAAGGTCCTTCTGAGTGCATGGGATCTTCCTTCTCAGGTGCTTGTAGAGACATCCAACATAGGCATCAATATCACCACCCTGAAAAAGTCCTATTGCCATGCTAGAATTGTTTTCTTGGCCCGTGAGCCGTGTGCTATAATGAACTCCTAACTAACTCTGTTCAGTAATCAAAGTCTTTGGTTCCTTGAGGCTCAGTGGCCCTTTTCCCGACAATTTTTCCTCTGGCAACCAGACGGTGTTTATCAACTCTGGAAAACTTATCTGCTTAATGAGCAGCAGGCATTAAGAAAGCTGGCTGGAAAGCTCCCTTCCTGGGGTTGGGTAAGGATTAAACAACCCTGCTACATATTCTGTTAAATCTGAATTATGAGTAGTTTTTCTCGAAATGATTTAGTCATAGGTTACAGGACTTCAAGCTAATGCCAAAATCCTTTCCTTTGTCATCAGATCTTATGACCATTAGAGAGAAACAGAGTCAAATGAGGTGGGACCAGCAGCTCTGTGATGGCTTACTGGGTCATTCTAAGCCATTTTTCCAGATAGTCACCTGTATCATAGGTCCCTCTGTCTTAGCTTTCTCTGTGATTCAGGACGATGGCAAAATGGGCTCAAAGGCAGAAAATCCTTTAACTTCAAAGAAGAAAAAAATTCCCGCTAACTTATGATGCTTTCAGAAGCAGAAATCAACTCACAGAAAGGAATCCTGAAGCATCCCTGAAGTCTTTATTCTGGGCTCTTGACTCTGCCCCATTCAACTAAGTTTCAAAATAATTTGATTAAGGATCACCCGAAGAGCAATAGAGAGCCATGTGGTGGGTGAGAGGAGGATGCAAGACATTGCAAACAAGGCATCACAAGGAGAAGCACAGGGAAGGGTTTCATTGAAGCAATGTACGAACAAAAAAGAAGTGAAAGCAAGGGACAACCTTTGGACAGACCATGTGCTCCATTGGTGCCTTTGTAATGTCAGGAGAAATTGAGGCAGGCCCAACGTTGGATGGAACCTGGGTGGCAAATCTATGGGAAGTCATGGATAACAGTTACATAGGACAGACAGGCAGGAGTAGGTTGCAATCTGTATTGGAGGAGGGAATACCAACATTGATGAGATCACAGATCCATTGGGAGTGCTTGAGTTTGTGTCATACTGACAACCCAATAAACATAGCCAGTAAATAGGAAATCCCTAGCAGTTCTGCTCCCTGGGAGGCAAAGAGTATTTTTCAATGAGAAAAAGTGAACAAACTCACCACCAAATAAGTGGTCAGAGCAGCCGTTATGGGAACCTCTAACATACCTGCACACCCACTCGCTTTTCTGACTCATGTGCAGACTGTAAGTAGCTTGAGTCTTATTTTTCACTTGCATGGTAGTGTTCTCAGAATCTCTCTATTTAGTTGCTTTATTTTGAACTTTAAGCCTCAGGGCACCCTTAAGGGCTGAATCTTCTGATCTGTTGATAGAGTCATGTGCCTGCATTCAGCAAATAGTAAATAGTAATGACATACCAATGAAGCTAAAGGAGAGAAATCATTTTCATCTCTCACCACCCAGATAAAGGGCTAAAGGTCAGCAACCAATTCAGTGGAAAACCAAGAACCTGAGTGAAAGAAAAATCTTAGGCAAGAGGGATTATGTCTGGCTCTGAATCCGTGGCAAAATGGTAATTTTCACATCAGCTTTAGGAGACATTCAATTTTTAGTGCAATTAAGTGTTGGAAAACTCTTCCAAGGGTTCAGTCCCCATAACCTGCAACTAACCCCTTGGTACTAGAGTTCCTTTTTTTAAAAAAAATTTAATTTATTTATTTTGTTACATTTTAAGTTCCTGTCTTTCTCCTTCCCTCCCCAATACACACTAGAGATGGCCATCATTTAACACAGATATATAATATATGCATATGTTATATATATTGTGTGTATATATGTAAATATATGTATATGTGTATTATATATATGTGTGTATATATGTATACACACACATATCTATATCTATATATAGATATATATAGATTATATATATGAAACCATACTATGTATACTTCCATTTATCAGTTCTTTCTCTGGAAGTGGATAGCATTTTCCTTCATAGATGCTTTATAGTTGATTTGAGTATTTATAATACTCAGAATAACTTGGTTGTTCACAGTCATTCTTTGAACAATATTGCTGTCACTGTATACAATGTTCTGTTGCTTCTGCTCATTTCACTCTTCATTATTTCATGCAAGTCTTTCCATGTTTGTCTAAAATCAACCAATTCATCGTTCCTTACAGCACGTCAGTACTCCATCACAATCATATACCACAACTTATTTAGCCATTCCCCAATTGATGGACATCCCCTTGATTTCCAGGGACTTGAGTTCTTAATGAAGACTCTGACCTGTGTGGCAAAGACTAAATAAGTTGATTAAAGTCATCTCTAATTAAGGGAAAGTGTGAATAGAAGATATTTTTAGTCAAGGTCCAATTCCAAGCCAAAAGTGATAAGTACAGAGCCAATAGTTTTCCAGTGAGGCTCCATTGCCTTGCCCAATAGTAGCCTCATTTTACTGGAATGGTGATTACAAAGTATCTGTCCTAAATCAGGTTTGGGTATCACAGATGAGTTGGTCTGGGACCTGATACTCTAATAATCTCCAGTCATCCAAAGAATGGTGTTTGAGCAAACACATTGGACTGGAAACAGTCACTAAGTAAAGACAGGTGCAGGGAATGGCTTTCAAAATACTCAAGGCTATAAGCTAACACTCTTGGGATTAAAAAACAACATCAACCCTCTCTTTTACCATCTCAAATTTCTTGATCCATTATCAGTTATTAGGAACTTGGGGCCCTTCAGGATCTGGGGTATGACTTAGTGGTCTCTTGAACATGGAGTCACTTGCCTTGCTGTCCAAAGAGAGAGGTATCTCTAACAATCCCAGCTGACATTTATTCAGTGCCTTTCACTCTGAGATCCCAGAGAGCTCTGCAAACTGATTTATGGGCTGTATACTGAGTAGAAGTGAATGATAATGACCACAGTGATGATGATGATGATGGATCTCTGAGGCTCTGGTATTTGATATGGCATGTTGTTTCTGGTGAGCTTCCAATTTCCTGAGCTTCCCAGTGATTAGAAGCATAAAGGCAAGAGAGTACTCTGTCCATTTTATCCTGCATTTCTCAGCGGGGATGGCTTTGATTAGGGCTTTGGGAGGCCTTAATTCTCGGCACCCCTCACACAAATTTTAGTAATCACTAGACATCAGACATTTTGAAATGTTACATTGGGACACAGCTCAATCTATTCCATTACTGCACAAGGAGACTCATTCCTCAATTCCTCACCTACCTTTTGAAACATTTCAACCACCTGAGACTGCTTTGGGTTCTTCTACTTTCAGGGGAAAAGAGGAGACAGAAAGACAGAGAAAGAGAAAGACAGAGAGAGAGAGACAGAAGAGAGACACACAGAGAGACAGAGACACAGAGAGAAAAGAGACAGAGACACACACCGAGATACAGAGACAGAGAGAGAGACAGAGAGAGACAAAGAGAGACAGAGAGACAGAGATAGAGAGAGAAGAGAGAGGCAGAGATGGAGAAAAGAGACAGACATACACAGAGAAAGAGAGAGAGAGAGAGAGAGAGGGAGAGAGAAGCCAGCTGGATAAAATCTGTTTAGGAGAGCTAAAGGAGAGTGTGTAGGACCTTAAATGAAGAGAGTATTTTCCTTTCAACTTCACTGCTGATTTGTTTAATGGTTATGCACGAAGTTATTTAACCTTTGTTAATTTTATTTTTCCTCATTTAGAATGGAGTCTTTGAAAAGGCCTGGGGCCATGAGAGATTAAATGATTTCCAGAGAGATTGTCAGCCAGTATGTGTCAGAAATAGGACTTGAATTCAGGTCTTTCTGACTCTGAGGCCAGATCTGTCCCTTGCTCTACATTGACTCAGTGTTCCTCTAGACTGTTTCTTCATGCTCTAAGTTGCAGAGGATACCCAGTGTTATTGGTAGAGCTTCTTTCTTCTGGTTTTGTTGTTTTTTTCTCATAAGAAGTGCCCTATAGCAATGAAATCACATGCCTAATTTTTAAAAATGGAGTCAAAATTCTCTTCACGAGTGTTGTGAGCGTTCATTTAACAATAGAAGTAAGTCTTCTAGAAACTAAGACATAAGTCTAATACACTTAGAAGAATCTACTTTGATCAAAGACATAAATATTAATAGATATAATTGTCCTGACTATGGCTATTGCTGGGTAATTTATTGCCTCTTGTGAATGCTGATGATGCTAACCTCTAGAGGCATGAATCAATGTGAACTGGGTGGTTGGAAGGATTCACAAACTCAAAGACTCAGCAATTACCTTCTCCTTCTCTGGCCACTGGTGAGTTTTTGAGGGTAGGCCTTGTGCCTAAGGAAGAATACGAATATAATTTTCACAAAAGGCAATAACTGCAAAATAAAGAGGGGTCAACTTACATATCCCATTTAAAGCTTCCTATTCTTACTTCTTGCCCCAGGAACTCACTACTTTTAGCAGCCACATAAGTTTTTATAATGGTCAGATTAATTGGTCCTGATGGAGAATTAAGATTTTTCCCTCTCTGATTCTTTTTAAAACCCAGAATCTTTCAATGACATATATAACCATTTTGGTAGTGTCTTTTGAAAAGCTTACCCCTTACCATTCTAGAACTTCAATTAATTGTTTGTACAAATCATTGCTATTCAATGACATGCTGCCTTTAATTATTATTTAACTCCTTCATATGTGCCAAACTTTCCCTAACAGGATATGAATTCCTAAGTGGTAGAGACAATTTCTTATACTTTTTTCATACTGCATACTGTCTAGCACAGTCCTAGGCACATAGGAGATGCTACTAAATCAAAACCAAACAATGCTTGTCTATTCTTATCATAAGAAAGCAAGAAGGCTGACCTGTGATGAATTGCCTGTGCATGTTATAGTTGAGAAAAGGTATATAAACTTTTTGCAGCCTTTGATCTTTGCTACCTTGGGTGTGTGAATGATAAAGGAGGAAAGGGGGAGAAAATAGGAATTTTACACATTCTTGTGTCTCAGGATTAAATTTGTGGCATCTCCTTATATGATAATAGCTACTATTTCTGTTGTGATTCATTTTTTGCCTATCTCATTTGATCCTCACAACAATTCTGTGAACTAGGTAGTACAAGTGTTGGTGTTACAACTATGATCATTAATTTTATTATTATCTTCATTATATGGATAAGGCAACTGAGGCTCAAAGACTTGCCCAAGGTCTCCTAGGCAAATATTAGCCAAAACAATCTAGGGTTTGAGTTCAGGGCTCCTGACTCCAAATCTAGTGTTCTGTCCACAATGCCATAGCTTTGTCTATATCACAGAATCATAACATCTTAGGAGAACTGTCAGGGACCTCAGAAGTCATTCAATTCAACCTCCTTCTGAAGCAAAATACAATATCCATGGCAAATGATCATCTTGTTTTCATTTGGAGACCTACAGCGACAGAGCTGTTTTAAAATGAAATAATCTTCCTCCAGACATACTCCTTTCCCTTTTAACATGCTGTCCAGACCTCACCTTTGTCCTTTTCAAATCTTATATCATATTTAATGGGAACCATTCCATGTTTTTTTGGAAACTACATCTCCCAAGATTCTGTACAGATATCTGGTAAGGGATAACATTACTTAGGAAGCTGTATGGCAGTTAAAAATGAAAAGTGTGATGATGGTTTAAAGAGAAAGAAGAAGAGGAGGAGGAGGAGGAGGAAGAAGGAGGAGGAGGAGGAGAGAGAGAAGGAGAAGGAGGAGAAGGAAAGGAAGAAGAAGAAGGAGGAGGAGGAAGAGAAGGAGGAGAAGAAGGAAAGGAAGAAGGAGGAGGAGGAGGAGGAGTAGGAGAAGGAGAAAAAGGAGATGGAGAAGAATGAGGAGGAAGAAGAAGAAGAGGAAATTGTTACAGTGTCATGGGCTTCCTTATATCTATCTCACTAATGTTTGCAGACATTGAGACTTTACCCTTCCTTTTTGTTGACGTCAACTTTTGGGCACTGATACAGAAAGATTATTGTAGACATTGAAGTTTTTTCCTTTTCTGTCAATGTTGGACTTTGGACTCCATCTGACAGCCCTTTGAGATCTTGCCCCTTCTGTGGTGGCTGCAGAAATCTACAGACTCCCAGTGAGCAAGCCCAGTGAGATGACAATGACCCAGATGTAGAGATGCAGCATCTTTCTCTGTTCACCCAACGGGAAAGTTATTAACCTGCCATTTCCTACTTCCTTAGGCTGGACGCTAGGGTGATAGCATTGGAATAGGGCCAAGGCCAGTCTGGGTTTCCAACTTCCCATTCTCTTGATTTAGGGAAATGGTTTACTTGGAGCAATGGATATTAAGAATATCAGCTATTTAATGTATTTTCTGAAGTATTAAGCAAATCTCTCCCTTTTGTACTACTGTGATGTATGTCATGTGATTAACATTGATGTCTGCGGTAAGATTCAGAGAAGGCAAAATGGGAGCTCAGAACAGTAATTTGGGTGAATCCAAATGGATTTTAATAGTGTTTTAGTAGATTGTACACTTACATGTGTACAAGCCTTGTCCCCCTAATATTCTGTAAGTTCCTTGAGGACAGAGAATATTTAATTTAAGTTATTGTCTTTTAATTCTCAGTACCTCAAATAGTACATTAGTCAGGGAGTTAGTCAATAAATATTCATTAGGCACCTCAGAAAGAGGGGGGAAGGGAATAAGCATTTATATAGTGCTTATTATGTGCCAGGCACTGCACTAAGCACTTTACAAATATTATCTCATTTGATCATCACAACAGCCCTGGGAGATAGACACTGTTATTTCCATTTTACAGTTCGGAAAACTAAGACCAACAGAGGTAAATGACTTGCCAAGGGTCACACAGCTAAGTAAATATCTGAGGCCATATTTGAACTCAAATCTTCCTGATTCTGAGCCCATCATTCTATCCATACAGCTTCCTTGAACTACCTACTATGTGCCAGGTACTGTGTTGAGTGTTGGGGATACAAAGAAAGGCAAAAGACAATCCCTGCTATCAAGGAATTCCCAGTCTAATAGGGGAAGACAATACATAACATGAAGCTGAAAAGGGTGAGGGGGGAGGGATGATGGCATCCAGAGGGGTACAGCCTGGTGGGAAATGAAAAGAGAGCTAACTTATGTGACCTCCTTAGAGAATCTAGGAAGAGCTCTCCACCCCTTCACTACTCTGATCAGAGGGAGGAAAGGACCCCAGTGGTAAGGAGTACCACCAGGGAGTGATAAGATATGTGTTCCAGGGTTGATGTGATCTTGCAGGATGCTGAGGTTCCTGGGGGGTATGATAAAGTCCAAATGAGTGTAGCTGGGTGAGAATATTACATATAAAAGGATACCTAATAACTATTTGTTGAATTGAATTGAATAATATTAAAACTGAATTGAAAGGGGGAGGGGATGGTGATTGTATGGGGAAAGTTAAAGTGTCCTTGACAGTGATTCAAGTCAGCTTTGTCTATGTGAGGACATGTGAACTGCTGTACCAGGTCAAGTATGAGGTCTATCTTGACCAGTATTATGTTGCCAACAGTGGCTCTGTGGGAGGATATGGATATCAACTGTATGGCTTAGATAATCCTTTTTTCTTAGTAGTTATTTGTTCTCCTTCTAATGTTGATTTCTGTTTCTTGCTTGTACCACCTCTTTGGGGCAATATAGGAAGTAATGGACTACCTAAGTTTGTTACCTATGTTTTAGCTTAGCTCTTCCTTTTATTTGTATTAAACTTTCCTTTATCCAATATCAAAAGATTACTTTTTGTCCTAGTATCTGTGTGTTTGGTGAGTTTGTCTGTATTTACTTTATCCATACTTCTCATAAATTTATAGATTTGGATAATGTCCTCCTTCAACCATTTCTTTTTTAAATAGTTAAATTTTTTCCAGTAACACGTTTTAGTAAATTAATCTGTCTCTCCCACTACTACAACCCTCAATTTAGCTCAACAACCAACCAAACAAATCCCTCAATTCATATCTACATAATAAGTCCAAACAAATTCCCATGTTAGCATATGTTCTTTTCTGGATTTTAAGTTCATCACCTCTCTGTCTGGAGGTGAGTGGCATGTTTTATCCTCATTCTTTTGTACTCATATCAACTTTTTTTTTTAATTGTTTTAATTCTGAACTTAATATTAACAACGATTAAAATGAGCATTCCATATAGAAAGTAAAACAGAAAAAGGATTGTACATGAAACTGAGAAGCTCCATTATCTTTCAGCCTGGCCCCTGCAGCATCAGAGAGTGACCCATCACCACCAACTATTGACCAGGTGCCATTCTAAAGGTAGACGTGCCAGCCTTGGTAAAGTAGCAAGGCACCCTGAGGGAAAGGAAAAAGTCGGTGTGTATCAAGCAAGTCAGAACATCTCTACCATCATTCCCCTGATGATCCTGTTGGTGACAGCCCAGGATCCTCAGCCCAAGAGACAAGGGAATAGCACCCCTCCTTACTGCCTTCTTCCCTCCATTCCACTACTGGCCCTGCTCCCAGGCCAGCCCCTGTCATCAACATCCAGATAATCAACACTTGTGGAGATACACCCTGGCAACTGCTTCCTAAGGTGGGCAGTACTTATCTTTTCAGCAGCCTGACTGATGACCTATAAAAGAAAATTCTTCCCACCAACTTCCTTGGTACTGTCAAATAGTCCATCAGAAATAGATATGGCTTAATCGATGGAAATAAAACTACAGAAGATACATTATCATCTATTTCACTACTGTAACCTAAGAGACATAGGGCCTTTCCATGTGATTCTTTATATTCTGTCTCCCTGTCTCAGCCTCTGGAGAGAAGAGGAGAGGTGGGTAGCACAGTGAACAGAGTGTGGGGCCTGGAGTCAAAAAATACCTGAGTTCAAATCTGGCCTCAGATGCTTACTAGCTGTGTGACCCTGGGCACAGGGTCTGCCTCAGTTTCCCCAACTGTAAAATTAGAGTCATATAGGTTATTATAATGATCAAATGGGATAATATTTGAAAAAACAAGACACCTAAGAAGTGCCTGGTACATAGTAGGATATATATATATATTTATACACACTATATATATATACACATATATATGCATATATGTGTATATATGTATTTATTAATTTCCTCCATTTCCTCCAAGTTCTTGCCTTCTCACCTGAACTGTTTGAGACTCTGAAAGGATTGTGCCTTTAATAATACTATTGATTTTGAAAAAATCTCTAAATTTTTCACTTAATAATTAATTAACTCCCACATGATCATACCCTCCTTATCCCAATGATTCTGAACACTTGAAGGTTATTATTCAAACCTCTTTCCCCATCTCTGACTATCTGATTCCTCATTGCCATCCCTCTCAACTCAAAGTCCCAAACAAATATTACCAACCCCTTCTACTGTGCTCTCTGGAATGCCTATTCCATAGACAACAAACTTGCTTTCATCTTAAATCTTTTCTTTTTCCTACTTCTTTCATCTTCTCAGCCTCACTGAGACCTGATTCCCTCATGGTGACATAGCATCTCTTGTCACCCTTTCCATCAATGGCTGCACTTTCATTCATTCCCCTTTACTCACTGGTCAAGGTAGAGGAATTGGAATACTCCTTGCTCCCCATTGTCACTTCCAGGTTCCACCCCTACCATGATCACTCTGAGTTCCATATGATCTATATCTACCACCCAATCAAAATCCTGGAACCTGTTTTCTATAGACCTCCAGGACCCTATCTTTCTTTCTTCAATGAGTTCAGTTCTTGGTTCACAATCTTTCTTTCCTCTCCAATTCCTGCCCTCATACTATAGAACTTCAACATATTCCCTCAAATTCCTTAACTTTTCAGTTTCTCAACCTACTCTTTTTCCATGACCTACATCTTCTCCCCACCTCAGCCACATACAATTATGGTCATACTCTTGACCTTACCGCCACCTTCAAATGCACCACCTCAATGTTCATGAACTCTGAAATTCCCTTATCACAATCTATTGACTTTCCACTTCTTGCTCTGCCTTCCAATACTGAATCCTGCTCTTTATCCACACCTTGACCCCTCATTTCTTTCCTAGGCCATCACCCCATACACTAGCCATGTTCTCCTCCTTTCCCTATCTTGACCCCTTGGTAAAACAGCTTGACTCTCTACTGTCTTCTCTTGAGTCTCTTGATCCCTTATCTTATTGCCAATTGTACCCTGTCAAGCCTTAGCCTTGGATCACTCCCACTGTATACTTACTTCACTCCTATGTACATATTTCTGAATGAAAGCAGAAAAAAATCATGCAATCCTTCTGATTATGTCCACTATACATTTATGTTACATAACATCAGCTGGGCCTTCAAAGCTTCTAGGCAATCTTTCCCAATCAATTTACTCTCTCACTTTCTATAGGCAGCTTTTCCAAACTTTTTCATCCCTCCTCACAACTCCCATGGCTCTTCCTCCTCCCATGCTCTCTGCTGAGAAACTTGCACCATATTTTCCTGAAAAAGGAAAATGAAAAATTTTCATTTTTACTTCCATCTTCAATTCCATTTCCTGAAAAAGGAAAAAAAATTCCTGAAAAAGAAAAATGAGGTCATTTGCTAAGAGTGCCTTCTTTTACCCTCCTTATCTTCTCATATCACTTGGAGGCCTTCTGCCCCTATCTTCTTCACGCAAAGAGATTCTTAACTCTCTACTATTTGGCTTTCCACCTCATCAACTGAAACTGCTCTCTCCAAGGTTACCAATGGTCTCTTAATTTTCAAATCAAATGACTTTTTCTCAATCTTCATCCTTTTTCATTATTTTTCTATACTACTTCACTTGGCTCATCAGCTCCCATGGACCTAATTATTATCCCTATTCTTTAGATTTGATTCTCAAAACTTATCCAACCCTAACCTCTCTGCTGACCTCCAGTTTCATATCACCAACTGCTTATTTTTTATTATTGAAACTGTTTTTGTTTTTTTTTCTTGATATATATTTTATTCACCCCCTCAACTTTTAAACAATTTTAAACATTTTTTTTAAAGTTTTGAGTTCCAAATTCTATCCCTCCCTTTCTCCCTCCTTCCCTCCTTCCCCTCCCTCTGAGATGGTAAGCAATCAGTTATAGGCTATACATGTGCAATCATTAAAACATTTCCATATTAGTCATTTTGTACAAGAAGACTCAAATAAAAGAAAAAGAGAAAGAAAGAAAGAAAGAAAGAAAGAAAGAAAGAAAGAAAGAAAGAAAGAAAGAAAGAAAGAGAAAGAAAGGAAAGTGAAAAAATAGCATACTTCAGTCCCTAGTCAAACAATATCAGTTCTTTCTCTGGAGGTGGATAGACTTACATGAACTGATGCAAAGTGAAGTGAGCAGAACCAGGAGAACATCGTACACAGTAATAGCAATACTGTATGATGAACTGTGAATGACTTAGTTATTCTCAGCAATACAATGATCCAAGATAATCCCAAAGGACTAATGATGAAACATACCATTCGCCAAATGCTTATTAGACATTTCAAACTGAATGTTTTGTAGACCTCTTAAACACAACATGTCCAAAACTGAACTCATTATCTTTCCCCCCAAATCTTCCTCCATTTCAAACTTCTCTATTACTATTGAAGGCTCCACTATCCTTTAGGTCCCCCAGCCTCCTAATCTAGTTGTCTTTTTAACTCCTCACTATCTCTTAACTCCACCCCCCTCCAATTTTTTGCTAAGACCTATCAATTTCACCTTTGCAACATCTCCAATAAGCCCTTTCCTCTAATATTACCATGTCCTTGGTGTAGGTCCTTATACCCTCAAGCCTGGACCATTGCAATAGCCTGCTGGCAGGTCTGTCTGTGTCCAGTCTTTCCTCACTCCAATCCATTATCCATTTATCAGTCGAAATTATTTTGCAGTCATTTCATTCAGCAGTTGAAGTAATTTTATGAGTGTTCAGGTCCAACCCTGCCATGCCCCCTTCTCAATAAACTCCCAGTCAGTAAAGTCCCAGTTAAAATCTCATATTCTATTATAGGAAGCTTTTCTTAATCTCTCTTAATTCTGATGCCTTCCCTCTGTCAATTATTTCCTATGTATACTGTAAATTGCTTGTTTGTGCGTAGTGGTTTGCATAGTTGTTCCCACCATGAAAGGATCAGAATTTTTAAGTCTCCCAAAGTTGTTTTTCTTTACAATGGAATCATTTATTTTTCAGACTAAGAAATCCTATCCATTTCAGTCTGTCTTCCCACAGCAGTCTCAGTTTCTCCTTCCTACCCCTTATTCCTCTAATTAATATACATTTCCTATTGCATTGCTTTCCTATTAGCCTAGCCTTATTTCTCCCATCCTTTCTGCAGACCCACGCCCAAACCTCTGATATTTTCAAGAGGTTAAAAAATTAACAATAGCAACACACGTAATTAAGAGGAAGATGTTCCTGGGTTGTCTATTATCCAAAATTATAAACTCTGAGTGGATTAGAGCTGGAAGAGACCTTAATTACCATCTAATCTAGTCTCTTCATTTTACAGATGAAGAAACTGAGGCCCAAACTCACAAAGGTAATGAGCAACAGAGTCAGAATTTGAACCTACATCCTGATTCCAAACCCACCTGAAGTTTTGTATTGTGTCATTTAAAAAGGTTTGAGAGACATAATTTCTGGGTAATTTAGTCATTTTATCAATAATGTCTGCATTTTAATAAAAGAATGGTCATTTGGCTGTCTGTCTCTTAGACCAAACACAATCATGGCAGCAGGCTCAGGGCTTATTATGTCCTTTTGGAAGAGGCGTGTTCCCCAGAGTGGCAATCCACTCTGATTGGTTAACAATTAAAGCGAGACCGATTATTACAATGAGGGGCTGGACCTCAACTTTGATTACATCATTTACTTCTTAATTAACCCCAGCCTTGGGCAATCTGTTCAAAGAATTTATCCCCATCCAAACCTTAGTAGTGTCTGAACAAGAAAGTTAGTCCAATCTCGTTATCAGCAATGTCTTTTGAGAGACTGAACTTTTAAAATCAGGACTTTAGAAAAAAGGGGAAATTCTGGATTTCCCCAAATCATTGGTTGTGAACGATCATTTCTCTCAGTATAGAATCACAGACAGCCTGCAAGATAGGGAACACAGACAAAGAGAGAGCCAGATCCTTCCAACTGTCCCTGGAAGTGTGAGGTACTCAAGTAATGTCTAAAGTAGTGGTGTAAAATCAAAGAGAAATCCATGGCTAAAGATCCATGCAGGCCTGTCTATTGACTTAGATTTAAAATGTGATGTTTTAAATATAATGTTTTAAAATGTAATGTAAGTTTTAAAATCTATATTTTATTGCATTTGTATTTATTTTAACATTTCCCAATTACATTTTTAATCTGTTTCTAGCCTCTGCTGGCCACATGCATCCTTGCTGGCTATCTTTTTGACAATTTAGGCAATCTGAGAGTTTATGGCCTAAAAGAGTGACTCTATTTCCTAAAGCACATAAATCACTAACAGGCAGGGATTTAGGAGGCAAGTTCAATAAACGTTTGTTGCCCAACCGAATATTTCCTTCTATTTACCAGTGGACTGGAATTTGCCAAACTCTTCCAATCTTGAGTGACTCAACTCATGGAAAGCACAGTAAACTTCATTGTAGAGTCAATGCTCCATGGAATTAATCAAACTGGGTTTGTCTACTGTAATCAGTTCAATAGCTGCTTTTTTTTTTTGCTCATAGACACCTCCCTAGCTTCATTAAATCTAAAAGTTTCACCTTTTGTTCGTACACACTCCCTTAATCAATAGTGGCAATTGCAACTGTCTCCTGGATGATACTGTCAAACCAGGGCCCCAGTAACCTACGGTTATGAAATACCTAACAGTCCCTTTTGCTACGATGTCCTCATGACATTCCAATCTACATTACTGAATTCTCCCTTCCTTAAACTCACTCTGACATTTCTTGTTCCTTAATTCTTTTTCTTCTTTAACTTTTTTGTGGCATAGTAACAATAGTTTGATACAGTGCACCATCTGTGATTCCATCAGTGTAGAGCTCTCTTTGAGGGATTGCAATGTTTCCAATCAATTTATCAATTAACAAACATTTATTAAGCATCTACTATGCACCAGGCACTAAGCTAGCCTTTGTCTTCAAAGAATTCATGTTCTGTTGGGGAGATAAAACATATTGGTTGTTGTCCTTTCTTGAAGTGGACCAAAACAACATCACTGCGTTGGGGTCAAGGTAGAGTATGCCCGACTGTGGCTGATCGATATAACATGTACAAGGTAAGTAAATAACAAGATATAATAAAAATAGAGTAACTTTTGAGGCAGAAGGCAACTGGAAGAATCAGAAAAGGCCTCTTGAAAGAGGTGGCACTTTACCTAAATCATGAAGGTAACTAGAGTTTCTAAGAGGTGGAGTTAAGGAAGAACATTTTGGGCATGAGGAACAAGCAGTCTATACAAAAGCTCAGAGATAGAAGATGAAATATTGTTTATGGTTAGCAACAAATAGGCTAGTTTGGTTAGAATAGGGAAGGGTTCTTAACCTTTTTTTGTATCTTGAGACCCTTTGGTGACATCTATGGACATTTTCTCAGAATAATGATTTTTTTGGGTGGGCGACCTATATTCATAACTAAAGGAAATTCTAAATTTCAGTAAGTGGACAGTGAAAATAATGATGCATTTTTCATCCATTCAAATTCATCGATTCCTTGAAATCTATCCAAGGATCCCTAGGGAATCTCTGGACCTCAGGGTAAGAACCCTTGGATTAGAGTGTTCAGTACATGAGTTGGAATAATGTCTAATTGGCATGAGAAGATAAGCTGTAAACCAGCTTTGACGGGCTTTAATCAACATGTACATGAGTTGGAATAATGTCTAATTGGCATGGGAAGATAAACTGTAACCAGCTTTTGAAAGACTTTAAATGATATATAGAGGAGTTTGTATAATTCTAGAAACAATAGGGAGCCCCTAAATCTTCTTGAAAGGGGTTGTGTCATGGTCAGACTTGGCTTTAAGAATAGCAATTTAGGAAGAGGATGTTTTAGAGAAGCAGGGAGGCCAGTTAGGAAGCTATAGCAATATTCTAGGTGAGGGGTGAGGGATTGGACTCAGCTGGTTGTGGTATAAGTGGAGAGAAGGGGATGGATACATAATGTCAGTTCTGTTGCTGTGAATAAGAAACTTATAATCTAGTGGTGGCATTTTTGGTGATGAGCCTCTTCTCACTTAACCAGTCTGATTCTTGGATAACAGACACACAGCTTGACATCAGGTCTGGACCCAAAGCTTTTCCAGATTGGTAACTTCTATCAGAGTCTGAGTTCCATCAGTATAGCCTTAACAACTAGGGTACAGTTGTAGGACTTTTTAGGGGAAAGTGTCAACAGCCCACTGAAGAAAAGGTAGAATCAGATGTGGTCTCAAGGAAAGCCAAATACTCTCAAATCTATTACATTCACTGGCTGCATTTTCTTAGGGAGGCAGCTCCTGGTGTGGCTCTGTGTTGCTCCTTAGCAACCTACACTGCCACCTGACAGGCAAAAAATTAGCGACATCTGGACCCACTTGAAATTCCAGTATCAGTAGGGCTCTGGGGCTTTCTTTGAACCCTACCCTTGCTCATTGTAAGAACTAAGTAGATTTGCCACCCCAGCAAACCAGTCAATTTATTCATTTTCCACCCTGTAAAATATTTTCGAACTGCACCACCCAGATAAGTACGAGAAAAATTGCCAGGTTATTTTCCTCACATAAAATTAGCCAATTTGCCTGAGTCTGTGATTGTAAAGGATGCAAAGCACCCCATTCAAGTGATTAACCTCTTAGTTATTAAAAGCAACAATTCCATGTGTATAAATAATATAATAAAAGGAACATTCATATCAAAGTAATGTAGCCCGCCTAGTCATCCTCCATGCTTACCCTTAATTGGTAAATAATTCATCAGACTCTAAAATGAATTGTGCTCCCACCCACATTCCTTCACCCAATTATCATGAAATAGGAAAGCAGACTGCTTTCTCCTTTTAAAAAGGACAAGCTAATGCAATTGTTCAGTATCTTCCAATGGCCTTGCATTAGGAGTTAGAACTTGGCTGGTGTTTATTGCTTGCCAAGTGAATGGTGGGATTCTTCTTACCATTTGATGGAACTGAGTTTCTCTTTCCTGTTTTATTCATCTTGCTTGAAAGCTCCTGCATTTTTTCTGTCCCATACAGTGCCCACAACTATTGTCTGTTGTGAGTGTGACTTCAGCAAAAAAGAAGTTATGAAAAGCTGCCCACTGGCTGCAGGTGCTGATATAATTTTAGCATCCAATGAGTTGAGTGACTTCATTTTTACAGTGCTGATGAACCACAATTTCTGGACATGGAAATGTCCTTTTATGCTGTAAATTATGTAAGATTATTGCCTAAAATTTCTTGGGGGAGCTATATTTCCCCCCCCTTGGACTTCTTCATGTGTGGAGAAAACCCTACCCTAGATATAAATTAATATACTCATGGGCTGATGACCTTTGGTTTTTTGCTTTTTACCTTTAAATTGAGCTAGAATAATGCCCAACATAGTGTAATTTGCCTTTGAACAACTTTAATATGTATGTCACTGCAATTCCCAGGGATGTTCTTGCTAATAAATCCCATTAAAAAACCCATTTTTTTAAAACAAAAGATCATCTTGGTTCCCCTCATGAGTTCTGTTTGGAATTTTATCTTTATCCCCACTCATTGGGTTGACTTTGTTGTAGCTACATCACAAGGGTTGTATGAGGAACTTACAATAGCAGTGTTTATACCTGTGGTTTCTTTATTTTTCCTCCAATGCATTAGAGTTTTATGGAAAGAGATAAAACAGTTATGGCCTCTTTTACCACAGATTTTTGAATTGCCTGTTCAGCTTGAAGTTTACGACTGCTGAAAAATCATTTTAATTTGCAGATTGTACAAGTACTGTTTTGTAGTCCCTGATACTGTAGTCTAACAACATAGGGAGAGATGGAAATATTGGCACTCATACTTAGGACTGACTGATTTAGTGGGTGGCATTTTACCCTGTAAACCAAGATAGAAGCTCTTACCTGAGTGGGATGATACAAGGTTTTGAATGACATCCACACTTATTCTTTTACTCCTGTCCTTTGATTCTCTGGTATGGTGTGATGTGGTATGGTGTGGCATGGTATGGTGTGCGTGTATGGATGAGTATGAAATGACTGTCCAATTATTGAAGAAGAGGAGAGACAATATATTGCAATTACAGTAGGTTCATACACTCTTGTGTGTGTGTGTCTTTCACTTCCAGAGGTGATGGTGATGGGGCACCTATATATAGGCCGATGACTCATCATTCTTGTGTGAAGAAAACTCTAATTATGGATATGAATTAATATGCTTATGAGATAATGACCCTTTTTAACCTTTAGATTGAGGTAGAATAATAGCCCAAATAGTGTCATTTGCCTTTGAGCTATTAGATGAGGAATGAAGGAGAATATAGTATTAAAGAAAGGGATAATTATTCCAACCGCCCCAAAGTAACAAAAAGAAGAGGTAGCCAATAACAGCTGATCCTGGGGTATTTTCTTGTGGGCTCGATTTAGACAATGAGTGGGAATTTTGGGTGGAGCTATAAAAGCTTACAAGTTCAGAATGAGAAAAAAAGTTTGTTCTGGGTTGGGAGACCATGGGAGGATCCAGGGCTAAACAGGTCTGGGTTAGGGAAGATGAGTCTGGGCCACAGGTCCCAGTGATTACTTAGGATACAAGAGGAAGAGATATTTTATCAAGAGGGCCAAGCTATTCAATCAAACCTAGCTAGTAGAATTTGTTAGCTCTCATAATTTCCCAGTCCTGGAAACCCCTGGAGATAAGGGAGCATAGGATAATTCATGATGCAAACATTTGGTGTAAACATGTAAACATGGCCACTTTGGTGAGGTCTGCTGAGGAAGTGAGCCAAAAGCATTCACCAAACTCAACTTAAATAACATTGAATATTAACCCCCCAAGCTAAACTGACGTTTCTTTTATTGTCCCTCCATTCCCTGCAGTACAAAAAATGAAGATGTGGTTCCTATGAAGGATGACAGGGCCACACAGGAATAGCAGTTAAGGAAATTCTTGCTACTGAGTGAAAGAAGAGGATAGATGTCAGTGGGTAACAGTCCCATTGAGTGATGTCCGTTGCTCTTAATCTTTGGCAGCACGTAGCAGGCTGACTTTGTATGTGCAAATGGTAGTCATACTCCAGTTGAAGGCCCAAAGCTACTCAAGTCTCAAACTGAAGTAGAGTTTTAGGCAAAGAACCAATGTAGTACTAATAGACTACCCTGCCATCCATGGAAGAAGATGGTGAAATGAGGGTATTTTCTAAATTGCTTAATAAGGAATGAAGAATGTGGGCTGGAGTCTAGGAACCTCAACTCTAATTGAGCCACACAACCAAGAGGCTGGAGAGGTGGGGGAGGATGCCTCATCCCCAGCTTTATTAACCTTAGCATATGTGTGTCCTGAGGAGCTGGGGCCATACCAGTCAAAGCATTTTTTCATTGGCTCAAACCTTTCAATTCATTTAGCCTGAACCAGATCCAATTGCCTCATGGAGTCAAATTCCTTTATAAAAAAGAAGTTTCTGATTAGAAGCCACTACCTACTATATGATTATAAAGACTAAGCTTTTCAATAAAGAAGGTTGATCTGAGACACCTGAACAAACTGATGAGGTTACAGGGAGGTGAGGCTTTGTTTACATTTCTCTATGAAGTATGTGAGTATTCCCATTAAGAAATCCTTGAGAAGATTGAGTACGTTTCCTGGCTCTTGGTATTAATTGGCACATTCATACCTCCAGTCTGTCAGGGAGAGGAGGATCATTCATTACCATCCCTGAGATGAAGGAAGAGCAAAGCACTGAACCATGACAAAGAGGAGCAGTGACCTGGACTTTGTCTTCTGCTGTTGTTTTGAGTTATTCATTGGGTTCATGTCAGATGGGAAGGAGATGCCTTTATGGCAGCCACAAATTCATTTCCTTGAGATGGAGAGATGACTCCAAGCCTTTAGCATGGCATCATAATGCTGGAAGCCTCTAGAAGATCTTGACTTAGAAATTACTCTTTTTGGAATTTGCCTTATTGGAGTTTGCCTTTTCTAGAAACCTCGTTTATTTAGTTTCTGAGACGTTCCCAAATCACAGGGTAGGAGGAGCAATGAACAGCTTTCTGGGAACAAGGTGGGACTAACCCGAGAGAGAGAAGAATTAAGTGGATTTTTTTAATGGGCTGTTGTGAATCCTTTATGCTGTTTTTCATTTTCATTGTGGTGAAATAAAGGCTGTTCTACACCCAATATACCCGATGTATACCGGGGCTCCTTTACCCACATCTATGGAGACCCAGATATAAGCTATATTCTGAAGTTCTATAGGTGATTCTGTGAGTAAGGAAGATGAGCTATAGAGACATGATTTTGGGGCTACCACCAACTTTGAACCAAGTCCTTATAAACCTAGACCTCAGAGTTATAGGTCACAGGCTATGTCTATGAATAAGGAGCAACAAAGAAGATGACCAGCGTGTATTGCTCATGTACCTCTTATCTTTGTTCAGTTTGCTTCAACACTGAAGACTCCCTCTCCATTCCACCTTGCTCCGTACTCATCAAGTCTTGACATTCCATTCCTCCTAATCCCTCTCTCCCATTTACCCCAACTCAGTGCTTCTGACTGTCATCCTATTTCAATACCACAAAAAATCCTTTTATATCCCTTGGGTTTAATAACTTTTGGAAAGGATTCCTTTGTGATCATGGTCCACCGTCTCCATCCCCTCAGCCTTCTCCCTAAATATCAACCATCTGACATGTTCAGTGCTCTATTCTGCATTACTCATATCCCTAGAAAGTTGTTTCAGGACTAGATTGCCTTGGTGCCGGTCTCTGTCAAAAGTGTCCCATCATACTCTCCATTTGGCACCTGAAAAATTGGCAATGAAATTACTTGAGATCCCATCTTCCAAATTAGTTCCCTCTCTAGTTTCTAGTGCTCACACCTAAATGGTCCAACCCCAATATGATGATGGATGAATCCAGGAAATATGGTGCCATTCCTTTGCTACCTTCCAAGTCCAGGGATGGCCAAGGGATCTCAAATGTAAATAAATTCTGTTGCATTCTGAATTCATGATATCCTAACATGTTTTTCAATTTGATTGTCAATAGTGAATACATTAAAAAAATCCACCACAAAAATATTATTAAATTATTTACCACTTCTGTGTAGAACTATCTTCCTCATTCCACTCTGATAATTTTTATCACTGGAATGATAGAATTGCTCTAATTAGAATCACATCAAAACCAATTGCCATTCTGTTAGAATTTACAATCTACAAAATTCCTCTTTTACTTAATTGCATCTATAAATAATTCTAATTAGTAAAACTAAAAATGCATATGTATAACATAAAAATATATGTATAGATATATACATCCACACAGAAAGGGTTAGTAATGCATTAAGGCAGTGTTTAATTTTTTTTTTATTTCCTTTGTGGGAAAAAAAAAACTAACATAAACAAACATATACTGATGGATTAACTTATCAAATTTCTGTAGGTTTTCCACCACAATTTTAATTTGGGGAATAAAACAATGTCCCTCTTAACTAGGTGTAAGAAGAGTCAGTTGAAAGTTTGTAATTCACAAAGTATTTTCTGAGGAACCATAGTCAGAGGACTAGTTTTTCCCAATTCCTCCAGTTTCACTCTAGTCTTAAAAACACAACTTTTTTCCAAATCAAATTAATGACTGCAATACACACCTCAATAAAGGGAGTACACACACATTTAAAGAGTAAGTTCATATGTACATGTGCCCAGATACTTGCCCTTGGGCCACCACTTTAATATTAAACAATAAAACCAACTTTTCCAAATCTGAATTTGTTAATCTCCTAGCATCTATAAAATAAATTTATAAAAATTTTACAAACTACATATATATATTTATAAAAAAATTATTTAAAAAACCTATGCGCTATAGCAAAGCTTTCAACAGACTAGGCAGAATAGAGAATGCAGGGAAGAATATGAGAAAGGATGAATGTCCAGGACACCAGAGACCCGAGATTTTTACATAAGGGATGAAGTATGCCAAGATCCAAAACTCAGGGGAGAGATAGCTTTGAGATGCATTTAAGGAAGATTCTTTCTCATTTGCAATTGGATGGTGAAGGGTTAGGAGGGCATTTTCCCAGATGATAGTCAAGGATCTAGAATCTGTCTAGCACAGCAGCTGATTAGGTACCACAAGGTGGAGGCCATGGGATCTGGACCTTGGACAGTCCTGGTGATAGTCCTTTAAATTACCTCACTGTTTGTCCTAGGTTCATTGCTCTGAGTTTGTCTGTCTCCCCAATGGTGAAACTAGGCATCTAGTGTTTCATTCCACACCTTTCTGAGGAACAGTTCTTAATTTGACTTTTACATAAGGAATCCTTCTCTGCAAGGTGGTGGGGAAAGTGAGAATAAGCATTTATATAATGCCTACTATGTACCAGGCACTGTGCTAAGTGCTTTTTACAAATATTCTTATTTGATCCTCACTATATCCCTAGGAAATAGGTCTTATTATTATTCCCCATTTTATAGCTGAGGAAACTGGAGCAAATAGAAGTTAAGTGACTTGTCCAAGGTCACACAGCTATTAAGTGTCTTATGCCTAATTTGAACTCAGGTATTCCTGACTCCAGCCTTGGCTCTCTATGCAGGGAGCCACCAGATGCCACCCGATGCACCTAAGAGGAAGAGAAAGATATATGGACCTTGAGTACAAAGATGAAACAGGTAGTTTTATGTCCACACAGAAAGGAGAATATTAACCAATAAAATGATTACATGGAATGATTGCAATCAGTACAGAGGTTAGCATTTGTTTCATTAGGATATTTACAACAGGGCTGCTCATTAACAATTTTACATTTCTCCTCCACTAAGGACAGTCCATCAGTGCCAACTGGGTTCTTTCTTTCCCTGTGTTCTTGGTCTCTGTCTCTCTTCTCCCTTCTTGTCTCTCCTTTCTCCTCCTCCTCCTTTTCTTCTTCTTCTTCTTCTTCTTCTTCTTCTTCTTCTTCTTCTTCTTCTTCTTCTTTTCTTCTTCTTCTTCTTCTTCTTCTTCTTCTTCTTCTTCTTCCTCCTTCTCCTCCTCCTCCTCCTCCTCCTCCTCTCTTTCTGCCTCTGTGTTGCTCTGTTTCTCTTTCTGTCTTTACCTTTGTCTCTCTCCTCCAAGTCAGTCTTCCTCTGCTAATGTTTCTGCCACATCAGTTCTGGTAGTCAATATACCACTGCTCTAGTGCCCAGGAAAGGAAAGATAGCAGCTGCCTTTCCAGACCTCATAAGGCCCTGTACCAAAGGATATGAAACACAAACAAGAGTCAGTTCCATTTCAGACACAGACTTGCTGTGAATTCACAACTTGTGGCCAAGTAGGGGGATGGGCATTCCCTCTCCTTTTTTTTCCTTCCTAGCTCAGAGAATCATCTTTACATTTCAGAGCTGGAAGGGAGAAGAGGACCAAGGGATAGGGATTGCCCTTTTAGCATCCTACTGAAGTTCTAGCTCAGCAGCTAATTAGAATGGTAATCATAGCTGAGAGGAAAAAAGTCAGAGAATGCCTGTGCCTGCTCTGAAGTGGGATAGGGGAGGAGGGAGATCCCTTCCTTTGTTCATCCCCAAGGGGGCAACATATAAGGCACATTGAGAAAGACCAAATTTGAGGTGAAGGAAGGAGGAAGGAGGTGGATTGGGTACCTACAGAGTTTAGATTCTCATATAAGGCTAAGATTCTTATTCTCCTAATTGAGGACTGGAAAAGTAGATTCTAGTTACTCTTACTACCTGTATTTTAGTCACTGATAGATTTGTCACTATTTATTATGATCTGTGCTTTTGGAGCTATTAACGATTACAGGTGTAACTCAAGTTCCAAAGCCCATTGGTTTGGCATACTCTCCTCATTGGTGGAGATCAATGCCCTGCACCTGAATGAAGTGTAAGGTGGAGTTGTTGAGAGTGGGAAAAGTGAGGGGCTATAGTTTTTTCAGTCTCTTTGAGTCTCTGACGTCTTTTCAGGTTCTGCAGTTGCTTTAGGTACTTCTGGCATCCAGCTTTGAGAGAGGAGAAGGATGAGTTCACCCCACTTCTGGTTGCTGAGAGGAAGATAAGACTCTGGAAAGAAGGTGACAAGAGAGGAGCTAGCAGTCTTCATCACATCCCTAACCCCAGCTTGCTACACTTTGGGAATGTTGGGGAATTTCCCCTAGGTAAGATCTGGTACTGTCTCTCTTAGTTGAGCTAAGTTACCTTCCTTCCAAAGGGATAGTTCCTTCACTCTCTGTTGTCTGGTATAATTTTCCTATGAATACTTTCTCTAACTTTTGTTTTTCTATCTTGGACTTGGACAAATAGATTTCTTTGCTATCTGCTATGTGAATTCATTGTGGAACAGGTATTTGGTGTGAAGGGAGTCAAACCTTGGACATAAAGTTTGGTTTCTCCTTTCCCCATTAATGAACAGTGATTAAAAATTTAGCTTGAACCTGAAAACCACATCCCCTAGACTAAAAATATGTACTGGAGTAGATAGGTATGATTCTAGCTCAGTACCATGTTTCTCTGAGGAGAGGAGAGTAGCCAAGCCTCTGCCCTCCTACTTCCCCTACTGGTAGGTTAAAGTCTCCTTTGTAGAAGAGTTGGGGGAGAAGAGGCTAAAGATATCTATTCTTCCTCCCTAAGAGGCACATGACACCCTATTGGCTACATGTGGGGGCAGCCTCACTACACAGGTAATTATAGGAGTGAAAAGTTACTTTACTTTAGGAAAAGTCCAAATTAATTTTGCATCCTCACTATTAGATGTTTCAGAGGTACTTTCCAAAGTTGCTATTGTGAAGTATATGGGTCATCATTTTATATACAATCAGGATTACCCATTCCCTTCTTAAGAATTTTCTGTGACCATGGCAGACCTGACTTTTCAGAAACATTTAAAACAAAAATTTGATTACATGGCCAGTAAATTATATTTATTGCTTTAATTATTTAGAGTTTGAAATGGTTGAGCTCTAAGTAGAAGAATATGTTGAGAAGTAGAACTCAAAATTAGAATGCTACTGGGATCTCAATTTAAAGAAGATTCTTATCTGGATTTGGATTAGGAGGGTCATATCAGCATGGGAACTCAATCTGCTATCTCAGTGTAAGGGTGGGGTCCATAGCTTCTTCACTGTCCTCTAAAAAAGTGATTCCTTCTTAGGTATTTATCTGGAACTTCTGGCACATGGTTTCCCAATTATAAGCTAACTGGCATGACCAAATCTCCTCAACCAATCTGTCTACGTTTCATATTTAAGATCACTCCATTTCATCCAATGACTTTCAAGGTATTCTAAATTGGTAAAGGACTTCTTAAATCCAGTCTAAAACTTATGACTGGATCCAATAAAGGTGTTGTCACCTGGTTATCAGGGTATAGCATCTTTGTCAGTTATTTGAAGAAGGATGGAGTGATTGGGTGACCTATTGATTGGCTCAATTGATTCCTACTCTTACTTATGTTGAAATGATACTAAATCTGCAGAAATAAATTGTCCTTTGAGATTAAATACAATACATAATTTGAAACTATAACACTAAAAGACTGATATAGTAAGTATTATTAAGACATACAAAGTTCAATTGTGACTGCATTTTGAAATTTTCCTTCTCTTCAATCCAAGCTAATTTTGGATAAAGATAAATTTACTTCATGTTCAAGGTTGTTTTTCTAAAACATATTTACCCAGACCCATTTTTCAAACATAAGACCGTGATGAGCTGCTATTGGGAAAACAGGTGAAAGGGAAGAAGGTAGGAAGATACATTGTTATGGGGCCTAGCCCCCGAAGGGTCCTAAATTGTAGGGAAAGTGCTGGCTGTGAAAATGGTGGGAAAGGTACCAGCCGTCTGGGTTCCAGGTCAGATGACACAGAGTCAACTAACTCTACAAGACTATTGGCTTGTTGCAGGAGATGGGCTGGTCCTTGCCCACTTACTGTGGCTAACTCCTCCTGGTCTGGGTCACAAAGCACCACATTTTGTGAGTGGAAATATTTTGTTTCTTGTTTTGTTGTGTCCCAGGATATGGTAGTCTTTCATTTTTATTTCATTAGCTTTGGAAAAAAGAAACATTTAAATTCTTTCCTTTAAAAGGTCTCTATTCTTTTAAAATAATGTATTCTTCACTCTTATAGAAACACTTGAGAAATGGTAGCTATTCTTGCTATTTATGGTTATAGGATACAGCCCTATGATAAAAGATATAAGATTCTAGGGAACTGAAGTCTGAAAAAAGAATAATATTATAAGTCTATCTATCAGATTTAGCACATATGTGGAATTTAATGTGGAATTTAAGCTTCTTGAAGGCAGGCCAGAACTATGTCATTAGTTTTATTTTTTTTTAAATTCCTGTACCTAGCATAGTATCTTGCAATTAGTAGGTGATTAACATATACTTATTGGGTGAGTTAACTGAATATGTGTCAGTCTTTGCTATCTTGATATATTGTTGGACCTCTTATATGGTTACTTTATGGTTCACATTTTCACAGTGACCCACCCTGAGAATTAGGACTGGGGGGGGGGGCAGCTAGGTGGATAGAGCACCGGCCCTGAGGTCAGGAGGACCCGTTCAAATACGGCCTCAGACACATAACACTCACTAGCTGTGTGACTCTGGGCAAGTCACTTAACCCCAATTGCCTCACAAAAAAAAAAGGACTTATGACTTGACTACAGTCCTCTCATCTGATATTGTATCATCATAGACAAATATACTGTGGCAGAAACTGGATTGGTATCATAATATTGCATCAAACATCACCTCCTAATGTGATATTCCAACCTGATACTCTTTCAGAAAGTATCAAGTGATTGGAGAAACAAGAAAGCTTTGTAAACTGGACTTTTAAGACTAGGGCAGCTCTAAGACAATGCTGGGCAGGAGGCAGAGTTTATTTCTGCTCACTGGAATACTATTCCTTCTCATCCTTCTTTAGGCATGCCTCTTACTCAACCTTGGCATCCACCCTCCACAATCCTTCATGACTTTGTGCTTCTTCCTGACTGTTTAAGGCTCTACCACTGTAATTCTGCATCTTCTGGAGACATTTTCCTATCCTGATTTTTCCATCAAAATTTAGTTATTCTCTAACTAGTCAGTTTCTTCAAGGCCCTAATTTTTGTTACATTGTTAATAGGTGGTAATGGGTTAAATTGGGTTCTAATGTGCTATCTAGCTAATATGTTATCCCTTCCAACTAGCTCAATTCCATCAGCCAGTTAAAATATACATACATCTAGAAAGGTCTTTAAAAGTCAGAAATTCAGATTGTTAATTGTTGTTATTTTGGTCAGGCAGACCTCATGGGACCCATCACATCCCTCCATAGCAATGGCTAATTACTGAATCTACTCATGGGTCTATCCTTGACTGGGACATAGATTTGCCCTAAGAAAATTAGGTAGAGGGAGTGTAGCTTCTAAAAAAGATACCTAAACTTGGAGTTTAGCTTCACATGAAGGTTGGCTTTGATGACCTCAAAGGTCTTTTTGAATGTAAGGTTCTATGGGCTCTAGCCTTGGCCCTACTACTAACAAGTTTTGTGATTTGAGGAAGTCACTCAGCTTCTTTGTGTCTCTTGTTTGCTATCTTTAAAATGAGTAGTTGGAATAAATTATCTCCAAGTCTCTGAACCCAATAAAATATGGATAGCATGAGGAATTTAGATTGGGTATAATGAATAACTTGCTGAAAACTGTGATTAAATGGGTTACCCCAGAAAGCTATGAAGACTTTGCAAGGTTTTGAAAAATGCAATGTATTCCCAACTGGTTGGGATGGGTTAGCTATAATATTGCCTGAAGGTAGAAAGATATGCTAAATGACTATTTCCAGGTAATTTTTAGCCCTAAGAGTCTGTGACCTTGCAGTATTTTGAACTGTCTAATTTAAGTCTCAATTGATATAGATTTTTACCAATTCTCCTAGGAAATTCAATACACAAACCAACAGAATCGCCTCATCAGGAAGTATTTTCCAATACCCAGCCCAAGTGTTCCTATCTTTCCAACGACTCCATTACTCCCAATTATTTGTTCCCTTGAATCATGCTAAACAATTCCTTACTTTCTTGATTTTCACACCTTTAAATGTGAGTAGATATTTATTATATCCCCTGCTAGTCATCGTTTAACCAAACTATAAATATTTAATTTTTTTAATGCTCCCTCATCAGTCAAGTGCTTAAGCCAGGCAGTCTTCCTTGTTGTTCTTATAGATCTATCAGAAAGAGCATTGGATTAGAGTTCTGGGTTTGAATCTGACTACTTGCCTGTGACTCCAGGCAAACCACTTGGGGTCTCAGTTTCCTTATCTGTAGAATGAGAGAGCAGGACTAGATTATCTCAGGAAGGGCAGGGAAAGATCATTTTTGAGATTACAACCAACTCTAAATCCTGTGATCGTTTTGGCCCCTTAGCCAAATGTAGCCTAGTGAAAAGCCTGATAGCCTGCCTAGTGTAGTGAAAAGGGCATTGAATTTGGAGTCCCAGCATTTGGGTTCAAATCCTGACTCAGCCACCTTTTATCTGAGTGACTTTAGGCAAGTCATTCCACCTATTAGGGCTTCAGATTCCTATTTTGTTTTAAAATGAAGGGATGGGAAGAGATGATCTCTGAAGTCTCTTCCAGATTTAAATCTCTGATCTTGTGATCTTATTCTGGCTGGTCAAAAATGGAAATGTCTAGAATTGAACATATTTGGTCTAGTCTTTACTGATTTTCTTTTTTTTAAATTTGTATTGACATTCTTTGCTTTTACATTGCCCAAATTCCTACTAGTATCCTTCTATCTCCTTCCTCCCAGAAGCCATTCCAAATAATAAAGAATCTTTTAAAGAAAAAAGAGGCAAAGGGGGAAAAATCATCAAAACTGAGACATACATTGAAAAAAAATCTAAAAACACAAGCAATGTTCAACACCTAGTGTCAAGTGTCTGAGGCCGGATTTGAACTCAGGTCCTCCTGACTCCAGGGCTGGTGTTCTAGCTACTGTGCCACCTAGCTGTCCCCTCATTTACTCTTGAAGGTAAGGATTGATCCCTTTCTTCAGTTATAGCTGAAGAGGGTTTCATTCAGTTTCAGAAACCGAGACCTTTGCCACTAATAGTTTTATTGTTAAGCCCTTTTCCAAAGCCTTGGCCTGGCCTTTTTGATATGCAGCTTTTCTTCCTGGCCCCCAAAAGAACCTGGCTCCTTTGTGTCTCTCTTTAGCTCCATTTGAAAGCAAACTTCCCCCCTTTCAGCTCCCTTCATTATCTATTCTCATTATTACCTTCCAAATGGACCCAACCAACCCCCCCCCTTCCTCTGGCCACCCTTAATCCTAGCTAGGCACCACGAGGTGCAGGACCCAGGAGTTCTCTTCACCCCAGCTTGCTGGCCACTCCCATCCAGATCTCCCTGGCCACTCCTAAATCCCTCCCACAGTCTGTCTGTACTTAAGACTCACCTTTGCCGCATTCTGAGGCTGGGAATTTCTCATGCCTAGAGGCTGAGCTGTTCCCAAGCCCTCTTGTCCTCACCAGTGTCAAGTGGCCCCCATTCAGACGCTGAGCATCTCACGCCCAAAAGGCTGAGACTGCCTCAAGCTTGCTGGTTAGGAGCGGCACCTGGCCTGACCACCTTAGCCCCCAGCCCCCATTCAGACTTTGAGAACCTCTCACGACCAGAGGCTGAGACTCTCAAGCCTGCGTCCCCACGGGGGTGACCTGGCCTATATGCTTTATCTTTAATAAACTTTTTCTCTGGCTGGAAGAAGATCTGGGTTGAATTCTTTCAGGTAGATCCGTGCTGCCATCTGGGGCTTTTTCCCAGCACCCCAAAACCTCCCGCGATCTTGGGGTGCCTCTGTAACCAGGAGCACCCCAAAACCCCCCACCTCTTCAATAGTGATACTCAAATTTAGTTCTGAATTGTTCATATTCCTCCTCCTTCTTGTTATTTTGGTGCTATTCTTAATCAATATTTTGCTTCTCATTTTTATTGTAGAACATCCTATGAAAGATGGAAGGAGATGTATCACAGTAACAAAGGAAATCCAGAGAAACGCAAAGCGATTAATAACACCAGCAGATTTTTTTTTAAAAAAATTGGTTCCATTTGAAGAAAAAAGAAAGATCTACCATAGAAAATGTTTTAAATCTCTAAAAAATTTTAAATTCCTACTGAAAATGTTCTACAATAAAAATGAACACCAGCATCACACCCAGAACCAAACATCAGTTTCTTTGGCCAGGAAAGCATATATGGAATCGTGGTGGATTTCAAAGGGGCTAACTGAAAGGTAAAATGATGCAGTGAGTAATGGTACTGTTTAAGGCCATCACTGTGGACTGAAATCATTGTGGCAGGCTCCTTCCTGTCTAGGCTATCTCCCTAAACAGTCAGTAGTGTGTCTTTCAGTTGACAGGTAGGCCGATCCCCCTCCATGTTATCAAGGAGGCTAGATGTTGGCCGGGGATTTAAAGTAACATGAACAAGGTCTTAAGTGCTTGAATCATTCTGATTTTTCCTTCTGTTCTGGGGAACATATGGGCATATGCAAAAGAAGCCTTTTTGTGCTCTGTAATTAAGCAAGGGTTGAGTGGAAAAAACTGGATCTGGGTGCAATGGACTGATCTTCACATCCTGCCTTGGCTACTTACTATCCATGTAACTTTGGACAAGTTGCTTCACCTGTGCCTCAGTTTCCTTATTTATAAAATGAGGGGGTTGAACTAGGAGACTTCTAAGGTCTCTTACAGTTCTGAATCTATGATCTCATGACTCTCCCTTTCAATCAGATTCAGAAACTGAGGACAAACACTTGTTAAACTCTTACTATATGCAAGGAGCTGGTGATACCAGGATGTAAAGAAATAGAGTCTCTAATTTCAAGGAATTTACAACCTAATACGCTGAGAGTATATGTGAATGGGGTGAGGGGATTAAGATATACAAACAAATAACTCCAATACAAAGCAGAATGTGAAAAGTTGGGGGGAAAAAAGGTCCTGGGAAAATGCTGTTTTATATGAGAGCACACGGGCAGCTCTACAGGTGCCATGGAGATTATGGGAGATATATGCTCATGGGCCTCTCCCCTGCTCTTAACCCAGCACTGCCCCTTCCTTGCTTTGGTTTTGGGGTTCCCCACCTTGTTTCTACATCAGTATTTGCTAGCTTTGCTTCTAAGCATTTCAGATTTCCCAAGAGGAAAAACATTTAGCTGTTCTAAAAGAGGATAGTAAATTCAGAGAATGTAGGTAGAATTTGTGAAGCCCTTACAGCCGGATTGGCTCAGCTAGAAAAATGAATATTTAAGCATTTTTCCACATTTCAATTTATACTGTACAGAGGCACCTAATTGTTCCATTGTATCACTGAGTTGGAGAAGGAAATGGCAAACCACTCCAGTATCTTTGCCAAACAAACAAAACAAAACAAAAAAAGCAAAAAATCAAAACAAAACAAAAACCACAACAACAACAAAAAAAGACCCGCAAAAACTCAAAACAAGTAAATAAACCCAAATGGGGTCAGAAGACTTGGACAGGCCTGACAAAACTGAACAATAAAAAAGTCATTGAACCAAAAAGATGTTAGTTCTTCAAAGAGGCTCTCTCTTTTCCTGCTTTTCTCCTCCTCCATATTCAATTCAATTGGATAATTATTGATTACACACCAAGTCTATACAAGATACTGTGCTGTGTGGAAGGGGATACAAAAAAATGATAGAGGCAGTATTGTATAATGGATAGTGAACTGAACTTCAAGTCAAGAGGATCTCAATTCAAATTCTGCTTCTGTTTGTAGCTGCTATGACTCTGGGCAGATCATCTTTCTGTACCTGAATTTCATGGAGCTTGCAATCTATTAAGAGGATAAGCCAAGTATAAAAATAAGTAAAAACATGAAATCAGTTATAAAGGGGCATCAAAAACTGCTGGGGGGGGATTCAGAGAGGGGACTAATTCTTTAACTCATTCACTGATTTAGCTTTTAACAGTGACCACTCTCTCCTACTTTCCCATTTGGTGGTCTAGAGGCTCCAACATAGTCTGAGTATGGTTCTTTGGCCACTCTCATTTTCCTCGAAGAGCCCAGGTTGTTTTCTAAGGCCCATGCCTGCACCCTTTCCTCTTCCTTTGACCTCCTTATCTCCATTAACACTGCTCATGGCTGAATCACAAGAATAGGGTAACAAGCAGCTATGGAGATATGTGCTAGACTTGTGACAAAGTCAAGTGAGGGTATATGACAAACGTTGGGGCTCAAACTAGTGAAAATCTCAATGATGTATTCAAAACCTTTTAAGTGTGTTATTATTTAAAACCAGAAGTAGAATTGCTAATTCGGTAGAGTCAAAATTGTATCCAAGAGTTAATGTTCTAATGAGGTTGAATGTTCCAGAGGTAAACTCGTTGCATTGTGATGCTGGCAGGCTTCAAATGGCCTTGTTCTTGCTTCTTGCCCTATTCAGTCGTAATGAGAACATGGTGTTAAAGATACATGACAACCTTGGCCCAGAACATGGGGATAATGGGAGATATGGGTGGCTCAGTTTTGTCCAAGGAATGGGGTGGCTTCAAGCAGGTAGCACGCAAATAAGGAACACAAAAGAGAATAAATAGGCTACTGCCTGGTGTAGTTCACTAGTGGAAGAAAGTCAGGTGACTTTTCTTCACTGACCAGATACAGAAATAGTAATCAGCAGTCTGAAGAGTTGCCATTTGACAGGAAACCAGGTGTAAAGCAGTTTGGAGCAAAGGTGTTAAAACTTCCTGAGATGAGAGAGGAGGCTATTCCGAGGATGTCCTTGATCCATGCCTGTACCTCAACTAATTGGACATATCAGACAATGCCTTATTGTGGTCATGGCCACCAGAAGGCATAGGTGGCATGTATAAGATCTTTAATGCCCCTGGCTCACCTCCCCCATGGCTCACTTCTTAAAAATGTTGTAAAAGGGATTCTTGGGTTGAGCTAGATAGCTTCCAAGGTCCCTTGCAACTCTGAGATTCTGAAATTGTGAGAAACATGGACACTTTTCAGGAACCTTGTTTGATTGAGCTCATTGAAATGTGCTTGCTACAAGGAAGGTGAGAGCCTGCTCCCTTCCCTCAGCACCTATCTTCCTTACCCCTTTTCAGAAATTGGATTTCTTTCTGCCCTGCTCTGATTTTAAGGAATGTTTCATTAGTTATGTCTAAACTGGACAAGCACCTTTATTGCAGAGGCTCTTTCTCCTGGTAGATACGAACAATCTTCTAGATCAGAGAAATCACAATGTGAAGCCAGGGCAGCCTTTGGGAAAATAGTGCATACTTGTTAGAGTGGAATATGCCTTCAACAAAGACAGTTTGGCTCAAGTCAAGGACTGGCTGAGGTTAGGGCCAGGGCAGCTTCTGATTTTATCTGCCCATTAGAGAGAGGATAGAGATGCACTACCATCACATATTTATCATTTTCAATGGAAACTGTGTGGGCAGCTTCCATTATGCCAGGCCAAATTTAGACGAATGAAAAGGTCGACTAAGTAATTATTGATTTTATATGTGCACATAAATTAGAGCATGGAGCCCTTTAGTCACTGCTAAAAATAAGCCTTCTATGGATCTGGGTGAGGAGACAGAGGGCCTATGGAAGGAAGAGAAAGCTATGGCCCATTGGCAAACTTATACATTGGAATAACTGTTTCCTCATGGCTGCTGTGCTGGTTCAAGGCTTATATTAAAATTCAACAAATGGAGTGTTTTGGATCTGTGGGGGAGGATGGAGAAAGCCAAATTGGAGACATTCCTCCTTTCAACAACAGGCTTCTTTCGAGCCTTGGTGACTTCTGATTATCATTCTGAGGAGGACTCCTCTATAGATTTGAGGATTGAGGATAGGGACTGGACCAGTGATTTTATCTGTATAGGGAACTCCCAGGTGAGGAAACTGCCTCTACTAATGTATATTGGCACCTCCTTTCCAACTTTCTAAGTTTATTAATCATAGGTCCAGTCCCTCAAAAGATAAGTTTTCTTTTAATTATGCAGCTGCTTTAGCAAGTCATGCATGCATCTTAGGGAGTACAGAGAATTTGCCATCAGTTCTCGGAAGCAGAGAATTTATTCACACGTGGTGGGGGCAATTTGCAAAGGCTAAAACCGGGAAAATATATCCTTCCTTTCTGAAATATGTAGCACTTGGATTTGAGAGTGAAATTCCAAGAATCTCATAATCAAATCAGCAAAAGCTGTTAATTGAAGTAGATGATTATTAAGCACTTAAAGCAGCACTCTAGAATGTCTAAGTACAAGAAAGTTATGAACTGCCATCAATTTCTAGTGTCACATGAAATTACATGAGGGAAAGGCATTTGATGATAAGAGAAAGGAAATGGTTTTGAATTTGAGCATGTTATACATGGGATACTGGACCCAAGTCACTGACTGCTGTCTAGTGTGTAGCATAAAGACTCTCTCTCTCTCTCACCTTCAAGGACTGAGCAAGGCAAAACCAAGCAGTAGCTTTAGCTAAAAGTTAAGCCTGTTTTGGGGTTGTTAATATCTGCAATGATTCAAAGTCTACGTATTAAGTCTTGTGTTCTTCGAACCTCAAATTATGATCATTTAGCCTTTCCTCCTGAGAGAGGTTAGCGTTCCTTGCATCTTGTTTGAAATGAATTAGCCAATAGTACATGGAATTGTGGGGATGGGAAGATGGAGAGCTGAAAGGAACCTTTGAGATCATCTGGTTCAATCTCCTCACTTTCCAGAAGTATGGCAGTAAAACTTGTTTTTTTTTCTTTTTTTTGGCTGGGAGCAAGTAGGGCAAAGGTTACCAACCTCTGTCCAGCCCTTTTCAATCCTGCTCTTGGGTTAATCTGCAAAAGCAGCTAGAGGTTTTATGGGAGTTGAAAAGAATCTCCTTGTCTCTGCTCCACCCAGCTCACTTGCCTTTTTCTAAGTGTTGTCCCCAGGATGAACCAGATTAGTGCCCCAAGAATCTGATAGGAGTTTAAAAGAATTTTGAACATTACTCAGAGTTTGGACCAACAGGGCCTTCAGCAAACAACAGGGGAAATAGCAGTTTCAAATCCAGACTTTAAAATGCCTAACATTTCTCTGGCTAGCTATCTGGGGATGTCTGGCTGGAGTTCCTATCACCAAACTGCTAAAGACAGCTCTTGGAACTATAAGCTAAAGAACTGGAAGGACCTTCCCCCTCTGGAGGAGGAGCCACATGGAAGCTAAGGACCAGCTGATGTGAGCAGAAGACTGAGGCAGCTCAACAAAGAATCCAAATTTCACATGAAGACTTGCAGGTGGCAGTGGAGAGTAGCAGCTCAGCAAAGAAGGCCCATCCCAAGTGAGGACAAGAAGAGGGCAGCATTGGGTCAATGGAGATGCCCAGCAGACAGCAGCATAGAACAGCATGATGACATCACTGGATGATGTCAGTGGCTCTGTAATGTTGAAAAAATTAGTTGCTCTGGTCACATATGCTCCCTGGACATGCTTGTTTCCTACCCATGCTCCTCCATGCACATTCCTTAGCTGCACATGCTTCCTGAATGTATACCTTCTCCATACTTGTTCTCTGGTCACATGTATTCCCTGTACCATTGGAATGGTAAACCTGTGGGAGAGTATCCCTATGTCTGTATGAGGGAGGATCTTATAATTTATTTAGCTATACTGTTTGAATAAATGTCTTTTGTATTACACCAATGTGTCCTTTGGTTGGTATAGTGAAAGGAAACACATTGGTGGGGACTCATGAGCTAAAGTCTTCGGTGCATGCTGACTTACAAAGTAGTTCGAACCTGATACGATTTTCTGGGATCCTATATGTGATGGGGGTGGCTCAGGTGCTACAGATAAGCATATTGAGGCCCAGGGAGGACAATAACTTTTATTGATAGCCTTCTATTTTGTCAAATAGGCTTTTTCAGTTCCTCAAGCAAAGAAATGAAAACTAGCATTAAAAAAAAAAAGCAAGACTCAGAGAGTCATCAACTGGTGGCTAGTGTGTAGCATGAAGACATTCTCTCACATTCAAGGACAGATTCAGGCAAAACTAAGATAAATACTACCCATGACCAATCTTCTTTTCTATGCCCTTTCATCTCGTCTACATTTTATTTCTCTATTGCCTCTGTCCCTTCTCCCCTTTCCCAGTGCCCTCAGGAGGAAAGCTGTGTGGTAGAACCAATTTACACCAAGGTTTTAATGACAACCATACTTTTTCACTTGATAGCCACAACACTAGGTTATAGTTTGTGGAAATGAGAAGTTTCTATTTTTTTCCCTTCCATCCTCCTCCCTCTTACTTTACTAATGTTCTATGAATTTTATTCAATAAAACAGGTTAGTATAATGATAAATGGCAAAGTGCTTTTGTGCACACGCACACACACACACACACACACACACACACATGCATGGTGGGTAGTGGTTTTTCAGCCCATCTTATTGTCAGGAGGAAGAAACTTTGCAGTAAGATTAGTATTCTTCTAGCTATTGGCCAGGCCTCAATTTCCTTATCTTTAAAATGGGGGGGCTGGGCAAGATAGCCTCTGTAACTCTACATCTATGAGCCTGAAATCTTTGAAGCATTTTGGAGGAATAGAACGGCCAATGACTGGCTTAAGTAAGAATGCTTAGTGGGCAGGGAGGTTTACTGAGGACTCAAGGGATTGTTACAATGACTTCCCAAGGACCAGTAACCCCAATATCATAATGCTAGCTACCAACCACTAAGAAAGAAATAATGACCAAATATTTGGTCATTTGGATAAAACACTAGATTTTTGCATTTGGGAGAGCTAGAGCTGTAAGGAACTTTTGAGGAAGGGGTGTACTGGAGCCACATTACACGTTTTAGAGCGAAGCGATTGTTAAATTTTAAGTGTGAGCATTTATATTTCAGACAGAAATCAGCCAATGTTACAAATCAGAGCTTGATTTTTGTTTTGTCAATTGTCTAGACTTAAAAAAAAGATGAAAAGATGTTAATAATGCAGATTAAGTTTAAAAGTGTGCCATGGGTACATTTTTTCCCCCCAGAGAGTCAGTTGTTAAACATTTATCATTGCAGAAGACACCTATATGCTCATTATGTTCATCAATGAAGGATCTGAATGAGAGGAAATAACAGAGAACATAATTATCAGAGCAACACTGAACTATAAAAACTTGACAGGTAAAACAATAATTTTCTATTCTTCCCATAGATCTCTCATTTTAAAAATTTTTTCCAAATCTGTTCTTAGGATTGGAAAACTAATAATTATGTTTATTATAATTATATTTATTTATATTTATCATATATAATTATATTTATTATAATTCCTTTAAACTGAACTAATTTATCTCAGACCCACATAGCTTGCTTTGTATTATTTGTTTACACGTTTTCTCTCTCATTATATTGTAAGCTCTATGTGGTTAGGGACTGTCTTTTGCCTTTTTTTTTTTGTGTCCCCAGTGCTTAGCACCGTGCTGGGCATATAGTAGATGTAATAGATATTTATTGTTTGATTGCCTGAGAATCACCAGCAACAGTACTGTTCTCTGAGAATTTGTCTTTGTTCCTAAACCTTATCTCATTACTCTCCTCCAATCAATCATTGTTTTTCATACTTCTGATATTTTAGTGAGGGGAATTACAGTTTGACTTCTTTTATACTTAACTTTTAAAAATTTTGTATTATATTTTTGTTTATTTCATTAAACATTTCCTAATTACATTAAACATTATTATTTATTTTTTTAAACATTCTTTTCTTTTAAAATTTGAGTTCAAAATTCTCTCCCTTCCTCCCATCCTTTCCTCATCCACTGAGGAGGCAAGCAATACACTATCAATTATACATGTGAAGTCATGCAAAACATACTTTCATATTAGTCATATTTCCCCCCCAAAAAACAAGAAAAATGAAGAAAGTGAGAAAATTATACTTCAATTTTCACTCAGTTCATCAGTTCTCTCTCTGGAGGTGAATAGCATTTTTTCATCATGAGACCTTTGGAATTGTCTGGGCTTATTGTGTTGGTTAGAGTAATCAAGTCTTTCATAGTTGATCATCATTACCACATTGCTATTGCAGCGCATCATGATCTCCTGGTTCTTCTCACTTCACTTTGTCTCACTTCATATAAATCATCTCAGGTTTTTCTGAATTTTTTATAGAACAATAATACTCCATCACAATCATATGCTACAACTTGTCAAGTCATTCCTCAATTGATAGCATCTTCTTGATTTCTAATTCTTTGGCACCACACATACAAAAAGAGCTGCTATAGATATTTTTGTACATATAGTTTGTTTTCCTTTTTCTTTGATCTCTTAGTGGTATTGCTGGGTCCAAGGATATGCAGAGTTTTATAGCCTTTTGGGCATAGGTCCAAATCATTCTCTAGAATGGTTGGGCCAGTTCACAACTCCACCAGCAGTTACTAGTGTGCCTATTTTCCCTCATCCCCTGCAATATTTGTCATTTCTGATAGGTGTGAGGTGGTACCTCAGAGTTGCTTTAATTTGCATTTTTCTAACCAATAGTGATTTAGGGCATTTTTATGTGACTATAGATAGCTTTGATTTCTTCTGGAAATATCCTTTGACCATTTATGAATTGGGGAATAGCTCTTATTTTTGTAAATTTGACTCAGTTCTATATTCAGTATATATTTGAGAAATGAGGCTTTATCAGAGAAACTTACTGCAATGATATTACTTCATTGTCTATGGTACCTTTTAGCAAAATGTAGTTTCCTTGATTATCTTTTAATTACTTCTAATTTTGCTTTTGCTTTATTTGAGATCATGATTGCTACCTGTGACTTTTTTTTTAACGTCATCTGAAGCATATTAGATTCTGTTCCAGTTCCTTATTTTAACTCTGTGCACGCCTTTCTGTTTCAAGTGTGTCTCCAACAACATATTGTTGGATTCTGGTTTCTACTCCATTCTGCTACCCATTTCTAGTTCCACCCCATTATCTTCTATTTCTTATCTCTTTTTATCCCCTCCTTCCTTTAAAGTCTATTTTGCTTTCAATCACTGCTTTCCTTAATCACCCTCCCTTTTATCATTCCCCCCTTCCCCTTCTCTTTTTTTATAGATCACTCTAACATAATTGACTCACACCCATGCCCTCTGTCTATGCAAACTTCTTTTAACTGTCCAAACAATGGTAAAATTCTTAGGAATTACATATAGCATCTTGGCATATAGGAATATGAACAGTTTAACTGTATTGATTGCCTTATGATTACTCTTTCATGTTTACCTTTTTATGCTTCTCTTGAGTCTTGCATTTGAATATCAAATTTTCTATTCAGCTCTGATCTTTTCACCAAGAATGCTTGAAAATCCTCTATTTCATATAATTTTTTTTCCACTTAAGGATTACACCCAGTTTTGCTGGGTAGGTTAGCTACCCAGCTGGGTAGGTAGCTCCTTTGCCTTTTGGTATATCATGTTCCAAGTTTTCTGCTGCTTTAACATGGAAATTGCTAAATCTTGTGTCATTCTGACTGTAACTCCACAATATTTGAAATGTTTCTTTCTGGTTACTTGAAATATTTTTTCTTTGACCTGGGAGCTCTGGAATTTGGCTATAATATTCTTAGGAGTTTTCCTTTGAGGATCTCTTTCAGGAGGTGATCGGTGGATTCTTTCAATTTCTATTTTTACCCTCTGATTCTAGGATAACAGGGCAGTTGTCTTTGATAATTTCTTGATATGATGTCTAGGCTCTTTTTTTTTATTATGGCTTTCAGGTAGTTCAATAATTCTTAAATTATTTCTCCTTAATCTATTTTCCAGGTCAATTGTTTGTCCAATGAGATATTTCAGGTTTTCTTCTATTTTTTTTTATTCTTTTGACTTTGTTTTATTGTTCCTTGATGTCTCATAGAATTATTAGCTTTCACTTGCCCAATTCTAATTTTTAAGCAATTATTTTCTTCAGTGAGCTTTCTTTATTTTTTTGCATGTTTTTTAAAATGTGTTTTCTTTCTCAACATGACTAATATGGACATACATTTTGCATGATTGCACAGGTATAAAAAGGTATGACTCTAGTGACCATCTATGAGAGGAGTTTTTAACCTTTAGCTTGGAAATATGTTTAAAAAATTTCAATAACTTTATTTCAATATAATTGATTTCCCTTGTAATCCTGTGCATTTTATCTCATGCATTTCAAAATCTTGGGGCAGCCACTCTGTACAGTGGATAAAATGACAGACCTGGAGTCAGCAACTCATCTTTCTGAGTTCAAATCTGGTCTCAGTCACTTACTAGCTATGTGACACTGGGCAAGTCACTTGACCCTGTTTACTTCAGTTCTTCATCTGCAAAATGAGCTGGAGAAGGAAATGGCCAAACCATTCCAGTGTTTTTTGCCAAGAAAACCCCAAGTGGGGTCACAGAGGTGGACACAACTGAAAATGACTGACCAACAATGTTAAAATCTTATTCTGATTTCATAGGCTTCACCACACTGCCAAAGGGCCCGTGACCCACAAAAATAGTTAATAACTCCTGTTCTAGGTAGAATAGAGGGCTGAGAGATTGAACTACAAAACAGCGGAGGTTTAAATAGACTGGATCCATTCAATCCCTATAGGTGTGGAGAAGCTATTACACTGCCCGCTGAGGTTCCACTGTAACCTCTTTTTCTTTGCTTCTTCGTAGACCTTGACCTTGACTTAAGAGCTGGTCCCTGGAGAAGAGGGCCTGTAGGTAGGTACAGTGGATAGAGCACTGGGACTGGAGTTAAGAAGATTCAGATCCCAGCTGCAAATACTTACTAGCTGCATGACCTTGGACAAGTCACTTAACCTCTGTTTGCCTCAGTTTCCTCATCTGTAAAAGGGAGATAATAATAACATCTATCTTCCAGGATTGTTTTGTGGATCAAATGAGATAATACTTGGAAAGACCTTGGCACAGTGCCTGGCACATAATAGGTACTGTTTAAATGTTAGCTATGATGATGATGATGATGATGATGATAGTTAACTGATGTTATCTGCTTATGGAGAACCATATTTCAAGGAGTAGTATAGCAGAGCTAGGGACATACTGATAAGAAGGACCCATGACACCTAACAGGAATAGAGGCCAGTGGTAGTAGCAAGGAGAATTCGTATCAATTTTCAGGAAAGGAAGACCGCATAGGCAAAGCGGTGGAACAAGAAGCAGAGACCAGAGAACAGTGACTGGTGAAAGAGCAATGCAGTGTGAAGTACTTGAAGGAAAGAAAGGAATTCTGGCTTCTATGGGGTCCTTCCTTGGACAAAACAATGTCACTGGCACTATGGCAAGTCCCTGGGTGGGTGACTGGGTCCTACTGGGAGTGGGAAGAAGTATCTTGTGACTATTATCTTGATTACAAACTCCCCTTGTGTTCTTTAATTTGTAATTCAATCTGTCCTATTTTAAGTCTTATGAACCTGAATACATAAAAGGAGAATGCCATATACTAAAGTTTCTAGATTCTACCTCAGTGGAAGGAGTGAACCAGAAAAGCAAGAATTCCCTAAAGCGTTTCTGGGGCTTCATGCCAAGCGGGAGCCTCTCTCATAAGGGTTATGTACCTTTCAGATTCTGTGCTTCTGTGTTTGTGGAGGGATTGGTGGCTTAATGCTAATGAATGAGAAGGAATGTCTTTCTTATTTTGTCTCTATCACATTAAAAGAGCTGATTTTATAAAAAAAAAAAAAAAAAAAAAGGATGCTCCATCTCCTGGGTTCAGTCCTCCATGCCTGGACTGTTCTCCTCCTCTGCTCTGACTCTATTACGACCTCCCTGGCTTCTTTTAAGTCCCAGCTAAAATCTCACCTTCTACAGGAAGCCTTTCCCAACTTCTCTTAAGTTCCTTCTCTCTGTTAATGATTTCCTATTTATACCGCATATAATTTGTTTTTATATATTTGCTTGCTTGTTTTCTTCTTCATTAGGTTGTGAGCTCTCTGAGGGAAGTGACACCATTTGTCTCCTTTTGTATTCCCAGCTTAGCAAAGTGCCTGGCCCATAGTAAGTGATTGATAAGTGCTTATTGAGTGACTGTTGATTCACTGGTTTCCCTACCATGAAAAGAAAATCAGAAAATTCTGTTAAAGATCTATCAAACTGGCTGTTTGATATCATATAGTTCAAACTTATTTGATGGATAAGAATTTTCCTCTTGTTATCATTTTGTTGACAATCATGAGGACTAGCATTTGAGGTAATAAAAGAGACTTGAAATACATGTTAGATGTTTTCAAGTCCACTGTACCACTTTTGGGTAGAGGGAGTCCTGAAGTTACACAACTCTATTAAATGGATTAATCATAAATTTGTATTCTATAATCTTAGTTGGAGTGGCTTCATGCCAAACCTACTCATCATCTGTGGACTCTGTCATACCGTCCACAGTTTCATTTCAAACCTTCTCCTCCCTTGTTAAGACACTTACACTACTTACCCCCCATTTTCTCTCAGCAGAGGACATCAATTCATATTTCCTTGAAAAAACTAAGATCATCAATTATGGATCTTCTTCCCAATTCTTTACCTCAAATCCCCTTATCACACCCTATTCTCTTCTCCTTTGCTCCAGTCTCTGAGAAGGATGTAGGTTTTTTTTTTTTAATACCAAGACCAATTCTTTTTCTTGTGCCTTACCTCGGGATTCATCTTTGTTGACCTCTTTGCTGTATTTGGCACTATTGACCCCCCACTCCATCCTTCTGGATATTCCCTCCTCCCTATGTTTTCATGAAACTGATCTGTTCTAATTCTCCTCCTATGTGATGGCTTTTTCTCAATCTCTGTTGCTAAACTATCATCCATGTCCTAAATCTCTCTGGCTGTCTTATGATCTATTATTATCTTTATGAAGATGGCTCTCAAATCTACTTGTTCATTCTCATTCTTTCATATAAACTGCAATCCCACATTACCAAACCTACTGAACATCTCTACCTTGGTGTCCCATAGGCACTTCAAACTCAATATGACCAAAAACAGAACTCATCTCTTCTACTTCCCTAAATTCATTTCTCCTAAAGTATCCATTTCCATTGAGGGTACCACCATCCTTCTAATTAAACAAGTTTGCAACCTCAGTCATCTTCAATTCTTTTCTTTCCTTCATTGACCCATTTACAATCAGCTGATAAGGCTTATCAATTATACTTTTACAATATTGCTTACATTTCTCAATTCTTGTCAATCTTATGGTCACTTCTGTAGTTTAGGATCTCATAATCTTCCACTTAGAATCTTGCTATAGCCTCTTAATTGGACTCCCTGCTTCCAATTCTTCCCTTTCTATTCCTTCCATAAAGCTGTCAAACTTATATTCCTAAAAAAAAAAAAGAGTTCTAATCTTTTTATTTCTCTGCTTAGAAGTCATCTAGTACTCCAAATTGCCTTTAGGATAAAATACAAACTTCTCTGTTTGTCATTTAAGTTCTTTACAAATTGACTGAAACCTATTGTTTCAAACTGATTTCATATTACTCCCCTTATGCACACAAACTAGCCTATTTGAACATAGCTTTCCATCTCCTGCCTTCATGCCTTTGCGTTATGATGACCCTCCATGCTTCTCAATAGGAAATTGAATGGACTTTCAATGAAATAGAGGCATTCAGAACATTCCTGATGAAATCAAGAGCTGAGTAGAAATTTTGAAATACAAACATGAGAGTCAAAAGAAACAGAAAAGTAAATACATTTGAGCAATTGGAAGGGAATAAAGAAAGTTAAAATGTTTATATTCTAATAGAAGGAGAAGCAACCAGTGTTCCTTGAGAATCCTAATGTCCTCAATGGTTATTGAGGGGGTTAAAAAGATGGAGTGATTTCTGGTCATTTTGTTCTGTTTTACTGATCTTAAAAGAAATTACATTGGAGAATAAATATGGAGGAAGCTGGTGAATCTTACTTAATCTGTGTGTGCTAGAAAAAGACTAAACAAATATGGAAGAAGTGGGAGAGTAGGCATCATATGAACTTCACTTTTATCTAAAGTGGACAAAGGGTTGAACACACACAAACTAACATGAAGAATTTGATGTAAAAATACATTCAGATCATCAGGGAAACAAATGGGAATAGGGAGAGGGCACCCAGTGCTGATTATTAATTGTCCTGGGCCCAAGAAAACAGCAAAGGGGGTTGGCCAGAGGGGCACCCAGATATCTGAAGCAGGTTAGCCCAGAACAGATTATGAACTCAGATCCAGGCCCAGGCCAACAGTTTAAGGGTGGGAAGCATGGACTCAGTGCCCAGAGCTCCTTGTTAGACAGTGCAAGGACAGCTAGAGTTGATCTTGAACTCAGCCAAGGCCTATAGTTCAGGGTCTAGATTATGAACCAACATGGCCTCAGCATTCTCTTCTTACCTTTGTTTCTAGGAATTCCTCTCTTACTCAGGGTGTAGCTCAAGTACCATAGAGGCACACCTTGCTTTATTGCACTTCACAGATATTACATATTTTACAAATTGAAGGTTTGTGCAACCCTGCCTTGAGTAAGTCTATTGGTGCCATTGTTCCCACAGTGTGTGCTCACATCATGTCTCTGTGTCACATTTTGGTAATTCTCAAAATATTCCAACTTTTTCATTATTATTACATTTATTATGATTACCTGTGCTCAGCAGTCTTTGATGTTTCCATTGGAATTGTTTTAGGGCATCATGAACTGAGTTCATATAACATGATAAACTTAATCAATAAATGTTGGGTGTGTTCTGACTGCTCCACTGACCTTCCATTACCTGTCTCTCTCCCTCTCTTCAGAACTCCTTATTCCCTGAGACACAATATTGAAATTAAGATAATTAATAATCCTACAATGGTTTGTAAGTGTTCAAGTGAAAGGAAGAGTTAATTGATGGAGCATACTTCATTGTTGTCTTATTTTAAGAAATTGCCCCAGCCACCCCAATGTTCAGCAACCACCACCTTAGTCAATCAGCGGCCACCAGCATGGAGGCAAGACCCTCTACCAGAAAAAAGACTTTGACATGCTGAAAGCTCAGATGGTTATTAGCATTTTTTTTTTAGCAATAAAGTATTCTTAATTAAGGTATGCACTTTTTAAAGACATAATACTATTGCACACTTAATAGACTACAGCACAGTGTAAACGTAACTTTTATATGCACTAGGAAACCAAAAAATTCGCATGACTCATTTTATTGAAATGTTCACTTTATTGCGGTGATCTGGCAATGAACCCTCAATATCTCCAAGGTATGCCTGTATTCTAAATGAACTCTTTCTTGATATCTTAAAATTCTGTACTCTGCTTCCCTAACTACTTAGCATTTATTTGTATTTATTGTCTTTATATTTGTTCTGCATACACATACATGTATATATATATATATATTGTGTGTGTGTGTGTGTATATATATATATATATATATATTGTGTGTGTGTGTGTATATATGTATGTATAGTACTCTTTCTACCTAATTGTCCCTCCTCAGTCTCTTTTTCAGGATTATTTTCCATATCATTATCCTAACTGTGGTGCTCCCCAAGGTTCTATCATGGGGATACTTTTGTTTCTCTACATTCTCTGTCCATCATACTTATTCAGTCCAGGCTTTGCAGCCATATTGAGGAAAGAAATTATTGTGAAGAAAGAGCCTACCTTCCTTTCCCTCACCAACTGTTGGTCACTAATTATTATAGGTGGGAAAGAGAGTCCAAGAACCCCCACAGTGGCAGTGCCCCCAAGACCCCTAGTATTATTTATAGGCTCACCCCTAATTCATCGTCTGGGGAAGCAACTCTTGTGGAGGTAGATCTTGGGGATTGCTACAACTCTTATCTTTACTAAAACTAAAACTATGGAAGACTTGAAAAAGAAAGCACCCCAAAGTCCTTCTCACTCTCAGTGGTTCAACATCAAAAACAGATAGGATTTTACCAGTGGAAATGACCTTGAAGAAGATGCACTCTCTGACCAGGAGATCTTTTCATCTGTTTGCAGCTAAAAACTTGTTACATAGGTTGTCTCCTTCATTAGACTGTAAGCTCCTCGAGGGCAGGGGCTGTCCCCATTTTTTTTTCTTTGTTAGCATAATGATTTGCTTAATAGGAAGGGAAGGAAACTTTTATTAAGCACCTGGCATGTGCCAGGCCCTATTCTAAATGCTTTACAATTATTATCTCGTTTGATCCTCACAGCAACCATGAAAGGTAGGTGCTGTTGTGACTACCATTTCATAGCTGAGGAAATTCAGGAAGATAGAAGTTAAGTGCTTTCCCCAAGGTTAGACAGCTAGGAAGTGTCTGAAACTATTTAAACTCAGGTCTTCATAACTCCAGGCCCAGTGCTCTATCCACCACGTCACCTAGTTCCCTTTCATGTGTTCATTTATTCTCTATCTCCTTGAAAAGAATGTAAATTGCTTGAGAGTAGTGATTATTTCAGGGTTTTTTGTTTTGTTTTGTTTTTTATTTGTATCTCAAGCACCTAGTATAGTGGCAGGCATAAAGTAGGTACTTAATAAGTGGTTATTGATTAGTTGCTCTCCTTATTTGCTAGAAGTAGGATTCTTAATTCTGCATCATTGTTGCTAGCAGAGAACTTCTATGGCATATTTGTCACAGGGATAATCAACTCCAGAAAAGTAATTTTTTCTATTCACTTTACTAGCACCTTGTCAATGACACTAAACTCTCCCCTCCTCATCTCCCTAAACATATCTTTCCTTTTCAATGTTGAGTTTTTTTTTTTGGCCAGTATTTCTGTCTCTATTTTACTCTCTTCTTCACTTCTTCCTTTCCTTTTTCTCTCTTCCTCCTCATCCTTGTCATTCTTACTCTGTTTCAAGCTCTTCTCTTCCTTATGTCTTTCTGCTTGAGTCCTTCTTCTCCTTCATTTCTAGATCAATTCTTCCTTTTACTCAAGTCTTCCTTCTCTTTCTTTTCATTTAACTTATCAGATCCCCCTTTCTGAATTTCATCTCAGTTTTTCTTCACAATGTTCCCAGATCTTCCAATCATCTTTCATAATTTCTCCTCATCCTCTTTCCTTTATCCATTTCTCTTTTATGTTTGTTTGGACATTCTGGGAAGGTTGTACCATTTTCCCACTCATCTTCTCATTTACACAAAGACCTTTAAGGAAGACATAAAGTTATAGCTCATTTCTTTTTCACAGATGGGGAAACAGATCCACAGTGAAGGGACCTAAAATATCTCAAAATTATCAAATGAGTCTGCAATGGAACAAATGCTCATGGAAACTGGGGAATCATTGGGATAGTTATCCATATCATATTATCAATATTGTGTTCTACAGTTAAGAAATCACCATGGGAGTTCCAAGAAATTGTTTCAAGTTGAGATTTTTTTGAGTTAGTGCTTTATAATTACAATACATGTCTCTAGTAGCTTTTTACTGAATTGGTAATTTGATTAAAATGAAACTGGGCCAAATGAAACATGAAATTCCAAGCACCAAGATAGGAATATATGTACATTAAACACAAACCAAGAAACTACAAGGCCAATAGATTAGCACTTAATTCAATTCTATTTAATTTAGCAAATATTGATTAAGTGCCTGCTACATGTTTTTAAGAGACATCCAACAATTAAATGGCATGGTCCTTGCCCTCAGAGAGCTTACAATGCAGGAGGGTGGGGATGATGAGACATATTAAATATTTCAAAGATCTGTGATTTTGGTGCTTCCTCTAGTAAAACAGATCACAACCCATCCAAAGCTTAGTAGATGGTCTTTGAGAACTAATGTGACTGAAAAATTAATCATATTGAGGCCATCCTAGTAACGAGCCTCTCCAACTAACCAAGACCAGTCTTTGGATCAGTGACATACAATATACTATCAGGACCATTCTCTAGCCATTTCCAACTTTGAAGGACCTTTGTTCCACTAAGAACACAGTGTTACCTTCATGACACAGTGAGGCATTGGTATATAACAATAACAACAATATTATTATTTTAACAATAATAAACAACATTTATATAGTGATTTAAGATTTACAAAGTGCTTTGCAAATATCTAATTTTCTAGATGAGGAAACTGAGGAAAAGAGAGGCCAAGTTACTTTCCCAGGGTCACATAGCTAGGAAGTATCTGAGGCTGGATTTGAGCTCTAGATTCAATACTTTATCCTCTGTACCACCTAACTGACAACCTAGAATATTAGATGAGTGTACTCTATGGGTATTCAGATGTTATATACAAATGGCCATGATATAAAATAAAACATAGTAAGTATATAGGAAAAGCAAAAAGTTCTAGCAAATACGGAGAATCCATCATATCTTTTGGTTGGATTTGGCTTCATGGGAGAGTTGAGTTGGGCCTTCAAGAATGAGTAGGATTTCTACAGACTAGAGTGGAAGTGGTGAACAGAGAGATGGTACAGTGTATAGAGCACTGGATCTGGAGTTAGGAAGACCTGAGTTCAAATATGGCCTCCAACATTGTGTGACCACGGGCAAATCACTTAATCTCTGTTTGCCCAGTTTCTTCATCTGGGAAAATACAGGCCACATGCAAGTGATGACAAATGGTCCAGTTTGGCTAGAGCAAAGAAGAGACCATGGCTTGACTCTCAGAGATGTATTATGAACTAATAAGAGGATAGGAAGATGGGTGAAAATCTTATTCTCCCCCCCAGCATTGTGGAGTACAGCCACAGATGCTCTTAATCCATTATTTCCCATAACTCTCTCCACTTTGCTTCCTTTAGCTGCTGTGCAAGGTCCCAAACTTCCTCCCTTCTGTCCCTGAAATCAGTTCCTCAGGGCCATTATAATCTAACTGCTACCCAGGCTCCTATAGCAAAAGTAGCCAAACAGGAAATTCTCCCCTAACCATCACCTCTAACATATCTACTCTTCCCACACAGATCTCCTCATAGCTGTGGCACTACCTTTATCGTGAGGGCTTTGCAATCTGGGGCAATGAGGAGTAAGCCTTGTCCATTGTATGGGGGGCTTGAAGTAAAGTGAGTTGCACAATAGTACATTTTAAAAATAAATATATATTACAACATATATTACATATATATTACATATACACACATGAACATTGAGAATATATGTACAAAATTTTTTTATAGTTAGATGTCTTTGATTAAAATGGTTTAGAGCCCACTGCCATGGAATATGTCAAAGGAATTAGTTTGAATGCAATAATTCTGGAAAGGTAGAGTGGAGGGCCTTGAATAACAGGTTAAGAAGTTTAGCCTTTATTTAGTAGGTGATAGGGGACCATTGGAAGTTCTTAAGTAAAGCGAAGACATAATCTAAAAAATGCACAAGAAAGTTCAATTTGGCAATGGTGTGAAGGGGAGATTGGAGGAGTAAGAGACTAGGATAGAATAATTTAAAATAAAATGATAAAGGAGAGTCCAACCTCGGAAACTTGCTCAAGATAATTTGATATCTTTCTTATTATTTGGCTTTTAAGAACCTATAATGTATTGGGATTTCATCTCTTAGTCTTCAGGATCTAAAATCTCTAGTTGAAAACAAGGCTGGATTTGATCCTGAGGTAGCAAAATTGGCCCCTAGTTTAAGCAAGGGATATTGAAAAATCTGCTTTTATTTTTACAACCAATGACTAACTTAAGAATACTTGGGGCTTTCTCCCTGACAATGATGAAGAGGTATCAAATGCTTTATGTAAATGAAAGGGCCTTGACAAAGAGCTGCCAGGCAGGGTTTTTGCTCCTCTCCCTGTTCGCTGGTGGCACAACTCCTGAGTCAGAAATGAGAAGTCATTATTGGCTGCCAGGACATCTTTATATATTGTTCACAATCCCATTGCATCGTGTCACATCCGATATGGTGTAACACAATGTGACTAATGTAATCAGACGTGAAGTGTACTCCAGCAACATGTCAAGTTGGAAAATCTGTAAAGGGAAGAAAACACTCCTCTCCAAATCGTGGTTGGGTTATTTTGTTCAGCTGGAGGGCTTCATTCTCTGAGCAGATAGTCTTCTACCTTGACCTTCTAGCCAAGGGCATATGGCAAGAGGGCAAGCAGCTCCCACAGGCAGTGACACAGGTTACATGTGCTGGAGAATCATGAATTAATCCACACCTACCTTGTGGATCAACATTCCTCGCCTCTTCCTGATCCTAAGGCACAAAATTTGGGATTTACTGAGATGGATGTTTGAAATATCTGATACCAAGAAAATTAAAGGAACATCATCAATTTCACAAAAATAGCAGAGATCAATCTTTGCTATTTCATATATATATATATGTGTATATATATATATATATATACATATACATATATACATACACACACACATTCACTTCAACAATTCAATAAGCATTTGCTAAATGCCTACTGTATGCTAAGTCCTGGGCGTACTGAAGATACAAAGCGAAAAATGAAGCAATTTTTATGTTCAAAACATTTACGTGTATTATGTTTGACATTTGACATAAGAAGACTTTTATCCAGTCTCTGGTGAAGAGGTGGTTCTTTACATGTACCTTTGATTCAAAGATGTACATTTTTCTCCAGAGACCTGGTTGTGAAACATTTCTGAGCAGACCTTTGCCTTGATTCCTATTCTACCCTATTTATACTAGCATATTCTTCCCACAATATTTCTTTCCTCTAATCTTCACTTTGTCATTACCTTTAGGCTCCTTCCCTGCTGCCTACAAACATACTCAAGTTTACCTTATCCTTAAAACCCCCTCACTAGATCCAACCACACCCTCAAACTGCCATCCTATATTTCTCCTCTCTTTCACAGCCCTATTCCCAGAAAAAGCCATCTGTATTAATTGCCTTCACTTCCTTTCCTCTCAAACATTTATCAGCCCTCTGCTATCTGGCTTCCAACCTCACCATACAATTGAAGCTGTTCCTGGTGCTCTCCTACTTGCCAGATCTAGTGATCATTTCTCAGTTCTCATCCTGCTTGACCTCTCTGCTGCTTTTCCTACTGTTGACCACTCTCTCCTGGATACTCTCTCCCTTCTGGGTTTTCATTACATTGCTCTCATTTGATTTTCTTACTATCTGACCACCCCTTGGTCTCTTTCAAAGGATCCTGCTCCTTATGTATGAGCATGATCCCAACATTCTTTCTTGGGTTCTCTTCTCTTCCCACAGTCTCTCTTTCTCTCTGTCTTTCTGTCTGTCTCTTTCTCAAACCTTATCAAGTACCATGGGTTTAATTATCATCTTTATGGTGATTCATAGATATACACAACCTATATATCCAACCACACTCTCTTTCCTGTAAATTGCAGTCCTACATCACCAGCTGCTTATTCAACTTCTCATACTGAATTTTTGGACACTTCTCAAACTCGACGTGTCTAAAACAGACCTCATTATTTTCTCCCCAGTTTCAAATCTGCTCTTCTTCCTGCTCCGCCTTCTTTTGCTTTTGTGAAGGCTCCACCATTCTTTCAGTCTCCCGGATTAACAACCTCAGTATTATCTTTGATTCCTCCTCTCTCACCCCACACATGCAATCAATTACCAAATCTTGCTGTTTTTACCTCCACAATATTTCACAAGTCCTTTCTTTTCGCCCTATTCATATGGGCAGCACCCTGGTTCAGGCTCTCATTTCCTTGTTCCTGGGCTATTGCAGTAACTCCCTAACTGCAATGTTCTCATTCCCTCCTTACTTCCATCCCTTAGAATCTCGTTTTCTTCAATGCTCAACACAAGCACTGCTTTTGTGATCTCCACACCTGCTAGTGTCTCCCATGCAAAATTATCTTCTATTTCTTTTGTTTATATTATGCATATATTTACATGCCATTTTATCACTCCTGATTGGCTGAAACATAGGAGATAATTATACATGCTTCTGGTTGATTGATTAACTGATTGATTTCCACACTGACTGGCACTATGAATTATGTGACAAGTGTTCTATTAATCAGTTCATGGAAAACATAAATCTTTAGCACATCCTTTGTCAACCTTTGCTTTTCTCTATGTTGTGCATGTTTGTGGGCTTATATTCGTCTACTATGGGCATATGATGGTATTCAGCTTTTATATGCACCATCATACAGATGTAAAAATACATCATATGGGCATGTGAAGGATGATTATAAATCCAAGAGATATATTTTTAAAAACAATTGTATCAGAACTTAAACCAAACAAATGTGGACTCCAGCAAGAGCCACCTTGAGAATGTCACTGCTAACAACATGTTTGGAACTTCTCTTTGAAGTCCAACTCAATTGGGACTTGCCATCGAAATAGTTTATAGTTATACAAGACAGCCAGTTTTATTGCTTAATAGTAATATATCATCTGGTGCCAAATTTGGGTATCATTCCACTTCATCAGCACCTTTGTTCATTGGACTTGGAGTAAGTGTTCTAAAGATCAAATTCCTCCTCAAAGGACAAACATTTGTTCCCAAGAAGACTACTGAAGCAGATGTGACTGTCTCTTGGAACACAATTGAAATAAGCATGTAGCCTTACAATATAAGTACTCTGATGGAAACAACCCTTTTGGGGATGTGTTCAAATTTTGGTGTGTTCATTAAATAAATACTTGTGTTACTTTATAGACAGATCTTGTAAACAAATGTACATTCAGTTATCCCTACTCTGATGGTATCTGTGCATGAAAATCAGTTCAGTTGATGACTGCAAGATACTTATAAGGCCAAGATCACAGGTTCAGTCCTCAGTGTGGGCTAGTTGTCTTTGATCTATTCTAGGCTAACAGATGGCAGCTCTAACCCTACCCAGCTATTTCATAAATATGCACCTTTCATCACTAGGGTGAGACAGTGCATTGGCCTAAATCTATTACCATGACATAGGAAATTGGCTCTGAGAACAGATTCTACTCATAACGGGTCAGCATAGTCTTCTTCATATGTGAATAGCACTTGTATGCATGGATTATATACAGAGATTGGATTTTCAGGAGCACAAAGTCATTTGCAGATAGCCCTCATTGAAATGCTATTAGAGAGATTACTCAGTTACCCAACTAAGGATGCTGATATCCTTAGGGACTGGACTTGTGCTTTCTCTGGTATACAGAATTTTTGGATGAGGAAATTCCTTCCACCAATAAGAATTGGTATCTTCTGTTCAACTTATAGTCTCAGCGAGTTGCTTAGAGTACCAAGAGGTTGACACTTGCTAAAAGTCACAAATCCACTATATGTCATAGGCAGTACTTGAACTCAGGTCTTAACTGTCTCTAAAGTCAGCTCTCTATCTACTATGTTGTTGTTGTTCATCCTTCATTTTTGAAAAGGACCAATGACATCATGATATAATGGGGAATGTCTTGACTTGCCCGTGAGCTGTGCAAAGTTGTTAGCCTTACTCTCTATTCCAGAGTTATCGAAGTCCAATGGAAAGACAAAAAGTCAAGATGACTGGTGATGACCCAGGATGCAGTGAATGACTTTGGCATCTTTGATATTTGACCAAGCTCACCATAGTGCCTCCTTTAGCCACATTCATGGCTGTTGAAACAAATTGTTCTCATTTGCCCATTCCACTGGATGAAGTCTTCATAGGTTTGGGTTAGACATCCCCCTAACTCACTGATGGATTTGAGGCCCGTCAATTATCCTCAACCTGGTTTGGTTGTCTGCAGAGATGGTTTTACTGGCTTACGGCCTCTGTGCACACTATAGCTTCTGGGAGTCACTTATCTGCTATGATCATAATTACATTAAAAACCCAACAAACTTTGAAATCTTCTGCTGGCTATTGCTTCAAGCAGTCAGGTAGCTTAGTATCATGGAAAACATGGTAGACGTAGAGACCTGGATTCTGTTTTTGATTCTCCACTAGCTCTATTTGATTTCAGTTTCTACCTCTGTGAAATGAGGATGTTGGATAAAGTCAGAACTACAGAATCTCAAAATAGGAATGGAATTCAGAGGCCATATAGTACAACTTGTTCTTGAATAAATAAGAATTCCTTTTATATCATATCCAAGAAGTCATCATCTAGCCTTTGCCTGTAGACCTAAAATGAGGAGAAGCCCACTGCCTCTTTAATAAGCCATACTTCTTTTGGATAACTCTTCATTGTTAGGAATATTCCCCTTATATCAAGCCTTAAACTGCCTCTCAGCAACTTTCACTGCTCCTATGACATCTAAAGTGATCTAGTTAATCTCTAAGGTTCCTTTTAGCTCTAAAAATTTATGTTTCTGGGATAGCTACCACTATAATTCTTTTAATTAAATGTCATAGATCAAGAGAAAGACAAGAAGGAAAAAGACCAGAAAAGAAGTGAGATGGGGAAAAGAGAAAAAGAGGAAGGTAAGAATCAGAAAAAATAAAAACTACTTATTTCCTCCATGATCTTGTTCCACCTGTCACCCATAGCTCTGATAAATCAACTTGCCTTTTCTACTAGCTTTCATCTCAACTCACAAACATTATCAGTCTTTCTAACACAAAATAAAACCTTTTCTTGACTATTACATCACCACAAGTGATTGTTCTATCTCTTTACATTGGCTTACAATCTTCTAGAGAGTTTCTCTTCTTCCTTATAACATACACAACCCTTGACCCATTATTACAAAATAGTAGAGTTGAAATGGGGCTTTTAGGCCAAAAAGTCTAACCTCAGCAGGAATCCCTTTAACAATATCCCTGACAGCTGGTCATTGGGCTTTTAGACTTACATGACAAGGAGCTCATTAAACTCTGAGGCAGCTTATAGGGTGGTTGTGAGGATTAAGTGAGAATTTATACATGTATATGTATGTATACACACACACACACACATATAGTGCTTTACAAACCTTAAAGCTTATGTAAATGTATATCATCATCATCTGACTGTCAAAAATTCTTCTATTCTTCCAAGAGTCAGCTGAAGTACCACCTTCTTTGTGAAACCTTTCCCCATCTCTCCTGCAAAAAAGCACACTCTCCTTCCTCAGATTTTCCTGGAGAACTTTGATTACATCTCTCCTTTGCTTCCATCATACTCTGGTATTATATTTATTTGGGTACCTGCCATACCTCTAGCAGTAGATTGTAAGCTTCTTGAGTGTCGGAATGTGACATTTTTCATTTTTCTATCTCTGGTACCTAGTGATACCCACCAACTCACAGTAGGGGTATTCCAGAAAATATCTACCCTAAACTCAAGGTACTTTGTGTATCTCCTTCTCCTAAAACCATAGCTCATAAGCTCTCCAATGTGTTTTTCTTTAATAGTCAGCCAGTAGATACAATTAGTACAAAACATAGATGTACTGCTCTGCTAGATGAATGGTCTCCACTGCATGGTGCTTGGCTGAAATCCTCGTGCCTGTCTTCCTCAGAGAAAGATTAGCCAATGCTATACTCTTTTAGCTGAAGTCCATAGACTTTTTCTTGTCACTACTCTCTTTTAAATAGTAGAAGCTCTTGCATTAGACCAGCAAAAGACCTTCACTTTAGATTCTCCTCTCTTGTGACCTTATGATTCTCAGCTAAGACGCTTCTTGTCCCTAACAGGATATTCTTAGCCTAGAAACCAAGTTCTTTGGAACAAGCAATGGAGTTCTTCCAGTCAACTAATGTCCTCAGGCTTAATCTTTTTCTTTATACTCTTTTTTCTGGTTCACAGTTAGGGTCTTTCTATTGGAGCCCTCATCCTAGTTTACTATGAGCCTTCCATGGATCTCCCTCTCAATTTTAATTGCTAAATTATAAAATAGGTAATGCTTATTTGTCCAATAATTACCAAACATCTGTAGAGATTGGGATTCCCCAACCTTAAGCCTCTTTCTTTTTTCCTACAGATGAGTTGGTGGCAGAAAATGGCCAAACTAAGCCCAGGGTTCAAGGTCATTGTCTCTTCTTCCAGCTTTAATATGCAGATGTAGTTAGTTAAAGCATAGGAAGGGCTTTGAAGCAGACCTTTATATTACCACTGTGCCTTGCACATTGAAGATGATTAAAGAATTTGTGTTGAATTGCGTGTCAAATTGAATGACTTTTTGAAATCTATGTTGGTTGCTGAGTCCCCTGACCATCTATATTATTCTGCTTAGAGAGATTCCTATTTTCTCACTTATCAGAATCACAGTATCATAGATATAGAGCTAGAAGCAATCACAAAGCTCATCTAGTCCAAGCCCCTCATTTTGTAAATGAGGAAACTGAGGGCCCAAGAGGTGATTTGCCCACATAACTGGATTTAAATCTATCTTCAGAACTCTTTTCACTGAACTATGCTATCTCATATTGCTACTTTTCTGTTTTGTAGATTTAGTTAACAATCTCTTTTTTTTAAAGTTATTTTTCTCTGAAAATAAGTGAGAAAAAACCCCATAACCCTTGACCTGCAGTGCTTAGAGCATGGTCAAAGATCGAGAGGGAGTTAAAAATACTGGTAAATAAATTGCTGGGGACCCCAAGAGGAAAACTCTCTAGTTCCTGTCAGGCTTCTATGGCCTGGGGCAGCCAAAAGGAAATCATTGTTGTTTTTTTCTTTTTCTTTTTCCTAGGTATTTCTGTCAAAAATAGTTTGCTGAAGAGCCTAAATCTTTATCCATTTGTGGCCTCATAAACAATGAAAAATTCAAGATCATTATATGCTAATTACCATTTGCATGGTAATATTTATTAAAAAAAAAAGGAGATTTTATCATCCAGAAGTGATTTGGGTATATCTTGTGACCATTTCTAAGTAACATTTTCAAGTTTTTTTTTAGTCTAACAAACAAAACGTCGTTCTATTTGTGTTATTGGAATTTTATTTTTTGAAAGCCTTCTATATCTCTTGGACTAATTTCCTTTTTATTCAGGAATATGAGGCAGTTGTCAGCATAGTGCACACAGTGAAATACTTGCAGTCAGGAAGACTAAGTTTAAATTCTGCCTCAGACACCTACTAGCTGTATGACCCTGGGCAAGTCACTTAATCTCTCGATGCCTCAGTTTCCTCATAGGTAAAATGTTGATAATAATAGCATGTATCTCACAGAGTCATTGGGAAAATCAAATGAGATAATATTTGTAAAGTTCTTTTCCAAATCTTAAAGCTCTATATTAATGCTAGCTATTATTATTATTTTTAGGAATCTAATGTATTTTCCTTCCTCTAAATTCTGAAAACTGCTTTCCTAAAAACTTAGATATATATTAGATTATATTCAGCTTTTTTCCCCCTTCCTTATTGCAAGCTCTATGTTAGAGTGGTCTCTTACTCCCAAGGTTCTGTTAAAAGAAATCTTGGTTCAAGCCTCACTTTGGTCAATAAGGCAAAGTCAGGAAAAGAAAGGGAAAAGTATTTTATTAGTACACCAATACAGTGAGCATTTGGGTGCAGTCAGGCAGATTTCAAACTCCCTGAACTGTTTTTATAGATAAGGAGTAAACAACTTCCATTAGAAGAGCAAAGGTATGCAGATTGGTATCCCTTCAGGAAGGGATGGATTATGTGCTGCTTCAGCTTTTCCCCCATGTCTAAGTATGCATGGGCAAGGGTATTTCTGGATTACCATTGCCTATAGGCTGGCTGTCCCATACCCCAAGTTTAAGCAAGGTTTTAAACATGGAGTTATGCAAGCTTACTTCCCACAGTTCCTATGACTTCTATTTTAGCAATCAATTCCTTAGTTCTTGTCAGTATCAGTTCCAATATCACAGCTACCCTCCTCACTTCCTCTACTTTTGAAGCTGAGATTATCATTAAAGTAGGGGAAGAATGTAAGAGTTTCTCTGCTTTTAGTTGAGAGAACTCTAGTAGAAGGCACAGAATCATAGATTTAGAGGTGAAAAGGACCTTAATAAAACTTCAATCACTATTCAATCATGCTTCTGATTTGTAACTGGTTTCCTGAACTCATCAACCATTTCTTCCTTTTGGCTAAATGGTTTATATAGTTGTCTATGCATATGAAAATATTACTTTTATTTTTCCCTTTATTGGTCTTCTCTCATGTACCCCATGGCCCAAGAAACTTTACAAAGGACTCAGGGCTCACACAGACTGAGCCCAATCTTAGGGGCAGGAATAGAGAGATCTAGGAACTATAATCTCAGGCTCCTTCGGATAAGCATAAGGTTACCAGCCATCATCACTAGCTTGTCTTTGTGGAGGAGGGGTGAAATTCTTCTCTCCTCTCTCTCCTTCTTTCCTTGCTGCATTCTGGTCTGGAAGTCCTTGGGACAAAGAGGTAAAAAAAAAAGTGGAGACATTTCTATAGATAACTTTTTTTTTGGTAAATAGTATTTTATTTTTTCTAATTACATGTAAAAATAGTTTTCAACATTCATTTTTTTATAAGTTGACTTTCAATTTTTTTCTCCCTTCCTCTCTCCCATCCCCCCTCTCCGAGACAGCAAACAATCTGATATAGGTTATACATGTGCAATCACGGAAACATATTTCTACATTAGTCATGTTGTGAAAGAAGAAACAGAACACAAAGGAAAAGCCACAAAAACCTACCAAACAAGAATGTGAAAATAGTATGCTTTGATCTTCATGCAGACCCCATAGTTCTTTCTCTGGATGTGGATAGCATTTTCCATCATGAATCTTTTGGAATTTTCTTAGATCATTGTATTGCTGAGTAGAGCTAAGTCTATCAAAGTTGATCATCACACAATGTTGCTGTTACTGTGTACAATGTTCTGGTTCTGTTCACTTCTCTCAGCATCAGTTCAAGTAAGTCTTTCCAAGTTTTTCTGAAATCCACCTGCTCATCATTTCTTATAGCACAATAGTATTTCATTCCATTCATATACCACAGTTTTTTCAACCATTACCCAATTGATTGTCATCCCCTTGATTTCTAGTTCTTTGCCACCACAAAAAGAGCTGCTATAAATATTTTTGTACATGTAGATCCTTTTCTCTTTTTTATGATCTCTTGGGGATCCAGACTTAATGGTGGTATTACTGGATCAAAGGGCATGCACAGTTTGATTGACCTTTGGGAATGGTTCCAAATTGCTCTCCAGAATGGTTAGATCAGTTTACAACTCCATCACAGTGCATTAGTGTCCCAATTTCCCCACAAATACAACATTTATAATTTTCCTTTTCTGTCATGTTAGCCAATTTGATAGGTGTGAGGTGGTACCTCAGAGTTGTTTTAATTTGAATTTCTCCAATCAATAGTAATTTAGAACATTTTTTCATAGATAGTTTTAATTTCTTCATTTGAAAATTGCCTGTTCATATCCTTTGACCATTTACCAATTTGGGAATGACTTGGATTCTTATATATTAGACTCAGTTTTCTATATATTTGTGAAAGAAGGCCTTTATCAGAAACACTGGCTGTAAAAATTGTTTCCCATCTTTCTGCTTTCCTTCTAATCTTGGTTGTGTTGGTTTTGTTTGTGCAAAAACTTTTAAAATTTAATGTAATCAAAATTATCCATTTTGTATTTCATAATGTTCTCTATCTCTTATTTGGTCATAAATTCTTCCCTTCTCCATAGATCTGACAGGTAAACTATTCCTTGTTCTCCTAATTTGCTTATACTATCACCCTTTGTCTAAATCATATGCCCATTTTCACCTTATCTCGGCATATGGTGTGAGATGTTGGTCTATGCCTAATTTCTGCCATACTGTTTTCCAGTTTTCTCAGTAGTTTTTGTCAGTGAGTTCTTATCCCAGAAGCTGAAGTCTTTGAGTTTATCAAACACTAGTTTACTATAATCGTTTACTACTGTGTCTTGTGTATTTAATCTATTTCACTGATCCACCACTCTGTTTCTTAGCCAGTACCAAATAGTTTTGATGATTGCCATTTTATAATATAGTTTTAGGTCTGGTATGGGTAGGCCACCTTCCTTTGCATTTTTTCCCATTAATTCCCTTGATATTCTTGATCTTTTGTTCTTCCAGATGAATTTTGTCATTTTTTCTAGCTCTATAAAATAATTTTTTGGTACTTTGGCATGGTACTGAATAAGTCAATTAATTTAGGCAGAATTGTCATTTTTATTATATTAGCTCAGCCTACCCATGAGCAATTGATATTTTTCAAATTGTTTAGATTTGACTTTATTTGTGTGAAAAGTGTTCTGTAATTGTGTTCATATAGTTCCTGGGTTTGTCCTGGCAAGTAGACTTGCAAATATTTTATATTGTTTACAGTTATTTTCCACCTTTTTCTATTTCTTCTTGCTGAGTTTTTTGGTAATATATAGAAATGCTGGTGATTTATATGGGTTTATTTTATATCCTGCAACTTTGCTAAAGTTGTTGATTATTTCAAGTAGTTTTTTAGTTGATTCTCTGGGATTCTCTAAGTATACCATTGCCTACTCTAATTCCTTTAGTTTCTTTTTCTTTTTCTTTTCTTATTGCCAAAGCTAACATTTCTAGTACAATATTGAAAAATAGTGGTGATAATGGACATCCTTGTTTCACCCTGACCTTATTGGGAAGGCTTCTAGATTATCCCCATTACAGATAATGCTTGCTGATGGTTTTAGATAAATATTACTTGTCATTTTAAGGAAAACTCCATGATTCCTATGCACTCTAGTGTTTTTAATAGGAATGAGTACTTTATTTTGTCAAAAGCTTTCCTCCATTTATTGTGATAATCATATGATTTCTCTTGGTTTTGTTACTGATACGGTCAATTATCCTGATAGTTTTCCTAATGTTGAACCAGCCCTGCATTCCTGGTATAAATCCCACCTGGTTAAAGTGTCTGATTGCTGTATTTCCCTGCTAGCATTTTATTCAAAATCTTTGCATCGTATTCATTACAGAGATTGATCTATAATTTAGCTTTTGTATCTCCTTTTCCATTTGGCCTGTTCTATTTTTTAAGGAGTTGTTTTCTTCAGTCAATTTTTATGCTTCCTTTTCCAAGCTGTTGATTCTTTTTTCCATAATTATCTTGCATAACTCTCATTTCCTTTCCCAATATTTCTTCTACCTCTCTTACTTGATTTTTAAAAAAATTTTTGAGCTCTTCCAAGTGGACTTTTTTGGTTTGAGACCAATTCATATTCCCTTTTGAGGCTTGCATGTAGGCATTTTGACATTGTTGTCCTCTTCTGAGTTTGTGTTATGATCTATCCTGTCGCCATAGTAGCTTTCTATGATCAGGGCTCTTTTGTTTTTGTTTTTGCTCATTTTTAAAAGTTGAGCTCTGCTCCTGAGGTACAAGGGATATTGTCCTAAGCTTCTTGCACTAGGGACCAGGGCCTTGGTCACTGGCTCTCTGTGCTGGGGCCTCTGGGGCTGCAGCTTGCCCACTGTACTAGGGTAGCCCAACCTAGTCATGTCTGTTGTGTTCTGGATTCCAGGACTGACAGTTTGCCTGCTGCACTGGGGCTGGAGAGCCTTTCCCTGGCTTGCCTGGACACTGTCTAGGCTGTGCTGTGCTTTCCTTTTACCCAACTGAAACAGACCTTTCCCTAAGTCCTTCTAGGTTATCCTGGGCTGGAAAATTGTTTCACTCTGTCTTTTTGTGGATTTTGTTGCTCCAGAATTCTTTTAGAGGCTTGATTTAACGTTGTTTCTCAGGGAAACTGGGGAGAGCTCAGACAACTTCCTGGCTTCTCTCTGCCATCTTCTATAGCTATCACAGAACACAGGGAAGGCTATTGTTCTGACAAATGGAGGGGAAGAGAATAAGCATTTATATAGCACCAAGTGAGTTAGAGAAGAAAATGGCAAACCACTGCATTATGTTTGACCAGAAAACCCCAAATGGATCACAGAGTCAGACATGTCCAAACAACTAAACAACAGCAACAACATCTATATGCTACACACTATATTCAGCACTTTTTACAAATATTATTTCATTTGATGCTCACAACAACTCTGGGAAGTAGGTATTATTATCACACCCATTTTTTGTTGTTCAGTCATTTTTCAGTCGTGTCCAACCCTTTATGACCCCATTTGGGGCTTTCTTGTCAAACATGATGCAGCGGTTTGCCATTTCTTCTTTTTGCTCTTCTTACAGTTGAGGAAACTGAGGCAGACAGGATGGAGTGACTTGCCCAGTGTCACACAGCTAGTAAGTGACTCAGGCTAGATTTGAATTCAGAAAGATGAGTCTTCCTGACTCAAGGTCCATCACTCTACCCACTGTACCTCCTAGCTGCCTCACCACTGCATTTTACGTTTGAGGAAACAGAGACTAAGTGACTTGCCCAAGGTCTCATCCCTAGTAAGTGCCCGAAGCTTTATTTGAACTCAGGCCTGCCTGACTCCAGGTCTAGCATTCTGTCTACTTTACCACCAGCTAGCTTCCCCTAAAACAAGACAAGAGTCTTTCCCCCTGGCCAAAATCAACCAAACATCATGAGGCAAGCCAGTCTCTTGGAACAAATCAGAGGAGTGCCGTGTCCTCTCAGTGGGGGGCTAATGCATATCTCTCTTAGCAAAAGGCTAAGTTGCTGTCAGAGCTCTATGAGATGTGTCCTCTTCTGACAGAGGCCCACATCATTTCTGGGAGGGGGAGGTGGGAAAGACATAATGGTAAATAAAGGTTATATAAAAATAAAAGATGTGAATGATTTAAAAAAAAATTCCATGCCTTGTAATCTCATCATGTTTACTGTCGGGATGACTTACCCAACTGGTCAGAGGCTCTCCTAATCACCCCTCTCCCACAATTATACCCAATTCCCTTTGCTGAATGAAGGGAGGCAGCATCTTTTGAGATCAGGCCCTAGGACCTCTTAGCTAGGCCCAGTCATACGTGGGGCAAGTACCAGGTTGTGGAAGCCTGAGGCCATAGGTTCAGCTCCACCATGCTTCTTGGAACCACAGATGTCTGGAACCAGTCAGTTTCCAGTAGCCTTCACTTCACAAGTGACCCAGCTGCTCAGATAGAACCTAAGACCAACTGGCACTGAACCATGCATGGCTCTGAGCCAATGGACTCCCAGTCATATTCCAGGTTTAACCACCACAGGGCTAAAGCACCAAATCATTCATAAGGCAAATTTAGCACCTGGACTTCTGGCTCTTTCCCCACTCCCTTGCATCAACCAGCAAGGCAGCCTTGCTCAGGAGGGGCTGATTCCATTCCAGCCTTCTAGATTCAGCTACCTGTGACAGCTTTATTCTCTTCCCCAGCTTCCCTGAACATGTGAGCAATCCCAGTTGGTCAATTAGAGTCCTGGACAGAAGCTTGGCTCCCCCAGCCTCTGATTTTCAGTTCCTTAGGGCACATTCTCACTTATCTCAGGGTCACACAGCTACTAAGTTTCTGTGGCAGGATTCAAATCTGAATCTTTCTGCTTTCAATTCCAGAACTCTTTTCATTACATCATGCTGCCTCTTGAATAAACAAGATAAACTAAAGATCCTAATTTAAGAATGCAAATTTGGTATCATAGATACAAATGAGGATCCATTAGGTAGGATTAGTGATTGGAATATGGTCATGGAAGGATAGATCTTATTTTGAGAGAAATATATTAGATAAAATGGGTACCAGAGTAGGATTTTGTATCAAGAAAATATATTTATGTTATGAGGTTCAGAAACTAGAGGATGGGAGAATATCATGGAGATGATTAGGGTTAGGATCAATAGACAGAGAAACATAAATGATATTTTTGTGGGAGTACACTACTGACAGCTTGGACAGGCAGAAGAAAGAGATGAAGAATTAAGAAAACTGATGACAAACCTGGTCTTGGGACGTGATATAGTAAGTAATATGGAGTTTCAATTGTCCAGACAATTGAAGGACTTCTCTCCTCCCCTCTCTTTCCCTCCTTTTTCCTTCCTGACTCCTTCCTTTCCTCCATCTCTCTCTGTCTCTGTCTCTTTCTATCTCTCTCTCAAGCACAGTAGCTAATTTTTTCCTGCCTTCTTTGAATAATTATTTTAGTCTCAAAAGATGGAAGAAATCTGAGGAGAGCTGTCATTCTGTCCCTCATTCTGTTTAATAAGTAGGAATTGGATATGGGAGTAGGAATGATGGGAGTATTGGGAATAAATTCCATCCTGTCTTAGAATTCATGATAATAAGAGGAAATCCAGGCATAATCTGATATGTCAGTTGTGTTGGTTTAAAAAAAAAAGTACAGGGAAAAGTTAGTCAGGATCCCATAGCCTAAAATTCTCTATAGAAAGACACAAGCAACAACAATTTATATGAGGGAAAAAAAGAATGAACTGTCTAAAAAGACCAATGTGGATGCACAGGGAACTCACCCACCAACTTAGATTTTAAATACATATATAGAAAATGGAATCAAGGACATAAATTAAGGATGAATACAAAAGAGTAGACTAATCCTGTTAGTGTCCAGGGCACTATAGCTCAGAATTTTCAATGAATTCCAAGGACAATAAAATAAAATATTTTTTTTTAAAAAAAGCTCTGTTGAAGTCAAGAGGCAGATTAGAGATGTTATAGGACTGTTTTCTGAGGCATAATGACAATGGATGATGGAGAAAAGTTAAGACTACTCAACTTAACTTTCTTCTGTTTTCTTTACCAATAAGGATGATTTTTAGATGGGGAAGAATACAGTAAAATAGTTAATAAGGTGTTGAAAACTAAGATACATTAAAAAATTGTAAGAAAGAATCTTGTTGACCTCGGTAAATGTATGTGACGTCAGTTCAAGTCATCAAGCCAAGATCAACCTCATTATGATTAAAAGAAGATGTATTTCTAACATATTGCCAATAATCCTTGAAAAATATCAGAGAAAATGAGAGGTTCTGTAAGATCAGAGATGGGCAAATTATTGTCCCATTTTCTAAAAAAGCAACAGGATGGTTTCTGAAAATAATGGCCAGTGAGCTTGACTTCTATTTTTTTCAATATGCTGCAGCATATTAGTAACAAGTGAGGGGCAGAATGATACAGTAGATAGAGAACTGGCCTCAAAACCAGAAAGACCTGGGTTCAGGTCCTGCCTCTGGAAAAAACTAGCTACCTGACCCTGGATGGATAACTTAACCTCTTATTGCTCTAGTGTTCTCCAAGACTATGTTGTAGGGTAGTGAAGGTTCCAACCTGGGTTGGTCCAAGGAGTTTCCTCAGGTAGATATTCCTTATAACAACGAAGTCACAGGGCTATTTCTTGTCTCTGTTATTAAAAGGATGGTTTGTGATCAATCAATAAACGTTCATTAAGTACCTACTATGTACCAGGCACTGTGCTAAGCACTGAGCAAATAAAGAGGCGAAAGGCAGTCCCTGCTCTCAAGAAGCTTACAGTCTAATGAGGAAGACAACATATAAACAAATCTATACAAAACAACCTACATACAAGATAAATAAGAAATATTTAACAGAAAAAAGGCACTAGAATTAAGAGGGGTTGGTGAAGAGATGTGTACTGGGACACCTGGAAACCTGGTTTAGATGCAAGCATGAGCAAGGCATGGTGACAGGTGATGAGTTATGGGGGGCCAAGGGTAAAAAGCTGAAATTGAAGAGAGATAAATATGAAATTCTATGACTTTTGGTCAACAAAATAGTATATGGCAGACATGGCTAGATCCAATCCAATTAAGTACAATAAATTTCAAAGAAGTGCCTACTCAATGCTAGGCCTTTGCTAGGTGCTATGGAGAGTACCTGACCTTAAGAACTTACATACAATTGGGAATTTGGTGAAAAAAGACCTGAATATGTTAAGTGGATTCAAAGTTAAGTATGAATCTGCAGTATAACTTTGCAGTCCAATGAACTGGCACGATAGCAGCCTTCACTGAGAAAGAGTCATCGTGAGCAGAGCAAGGAAGGTAAGTATTCCTGTGCTCTGCCCTGGTCAGACCACATCTGAAGTTTTGTATACAGCTTGGGACACCATATGTGAGGATGGATTTTGACAAACTCAATCATGTCCAGAGGAAGGATGCCAGTATAGTAAATGTCCTGGAGGCCATGCAATATGAGAATTGGTTGAAAGAACTAGAGACATTTAACTGGGAAAAGGGGAGAGTCAGGGATGGCATGATAACTACCTTCATGTGTTTGAAGAGGGAATGAATTGATTTCCTCTTCTTGGCTCCAGAGAGCAGAACTAGGAGAAGAGAGAGGGAGGGAGAGAGAGAGAGAAGGGTAGGGAAGGGGAGTTCAGAGGGAGAGAGGAAGAGAGAGGAAGAGAGAGAGAGAGAGAGAGAGAGAGGGAGGGGTTGGGTGGATTTCAGCTCTACGTAAGGAAAAATTCCTAACAATCAGCTGCTGAAAATCATGAGTTTCATAGGAAGGGCTCCTTGCTCAGGTGAACCTAGTTGATTTCCCTAATGTCCCAGTGCAAACATGGGATATGGAAATTTCTAGGAAATGCCAGCATAAGATGTTAAGCAGAAAATACGGTATACTCAGCTTCTAAACAGAAGTAGACATGTAGTCCTTACAGATCTTAGAGAGGCCTTCACTGAACTCTCACAGGGTCCTTAACTTGTTGGCGATTTTGTGGACTGGATTTTTGTTTTGAGAAGGAGTTTGGCTAGATAAAGTCCTTTGCTCAGTATTATTTTATGATTCATATCAATTCAATTCCATTCCACAATCATTCATTAACCACCTACTATGTGTGAGGCACTGAGGTTACAGAGGCCAAAATGAAAATAATCCTTGTCCACAAGGAATTTCTAGCCCATTGGTAGTGGCCATGGTAGAAGGCCTATGAATAACAACTAGCTGAAAGGATTCTTTTTTGTGGAATTCAGGGGAATGTGTAGCTAACTTGGGGTTTGAGGATAGTTTTGACTTGGAAACGGGAAATTATACCTGGAACTGAGCCAGAAATTACCTGGTTTCATTGGGTCAGTGGGTGACCATAATATAAAATAATTTGGAAATTAAAAAAAAAAAGCCAGCTGTGTGTTAAGTAATACAGAACAGCTCTATGACAGACTGCATATATTTAGTCTGCTTATCTATATATCATTTGACCTTCTGTCAGAGTATCTCACACCACAGGAAAATAGATTTTGCTCTTTAAATGGATGACTGAACATATAGTGTGCCCATGATTCACTCTAAGAGACCTAAGTGTAGAGCAAAGCAGGGGCCTAAGTTTGCAGTCTGCACAGGAAATTCTCCCTCCTCCCCCCAGTTCTTTGGGTGAGCAGGCCATAGAGGGAAACTATGCCAGATGTCCAAAAGCAGAGCTTAATAGCTGTTAAGCTATTAAGACGAGTCCTCTGGATACTTTGAGGATTTTCTGAAAAATTTAATCCCTAGTACTAATAAATCACACTTGGTCTCAATGATCTTACTGCTTTTATAGGCAGTTAGGTGTTGCAGTGAGTAGAATACTAGACCTGGCATCAGGAAGACCTGAGTTAAAATTCTTTCTTAGACGCTTAGTAGCTATGTGACCTTTGGAAAGTCACTTAACCTCTCTCAGTTTCAGTTTCCTCATCTGAAAAATGGGGATAATAATAGCATTTACTTAACAGGATTGTTGTGGTGATCAAATGAGATAAGATGTGAAAAGCACTATATAAATTAATATACTAATTAATAGAATTAATAATTACCATTATTATTTTCTGAACAAATCATCACTGGTAACATGCTAGCTATTATTATCAATATAATATAAATTGTTTTCTGAATAAATCATTATGGTAATATGCTGTGGTCTATTTATTTTCACCATAATTTTCATTGCTCTTTGGATTATTTGTAATTAATTCTTCCAAGGGCAGCTAGGTGGCGCAGTGGCTAGAGAGCTGGGCCTAGAGTCAGGAAGACCTGAGTTCAAATGTAACCTCAGACACTTACTAGCTATGTGACTCTGGGCTACTCACTTTACCCTATTTGCTTAGTTTTCCTCATCCATAAAGTAAAATAAGATAAAGTAAAGAAGTAAATGGGGGCATCTAGGTGGCACAGTGCATAGAGTACCGGCCCTGAAGTCAGGATGACCTGAGTTCAAATCCGACCTCAGACCAAACACTTGACACTTACTAGCTATGTGACCCTGGGCAAGTCACTTAACCCCAATTGCCTAAAAAAAAAAAAAAAAAAAAAAAAGACATGGTAAACCAATTCAGTATCTTTGCCAAGAAAATCCCAGAGTCATAAAGAATCTATGATTGAAATGATTGAAAAACAAAAACAAATTCTTCCAAGGTCATGATGTTTCATGATTTACAGTCACATACTGTTATTAGAAAATTGTGGTGTTGAAGATATGAGCTTTTGTAGTAACGTCAGATTAGGATCGATTATAACACTATATAGTTTATCAAATGCAATCCAGTCTGAATTCTCCCTTTCCCTTAATTTTAGGACCAGCCCATTGTCCATTTGCAGTGTCTGCATAAGATACACAATTTCATGGAGTAATTCAAAGGACTACCAGCCCAGTTCCATGCCATAATTTAGGTAATGTATATATGCATGTTTTAATCTACTTTTTCCATCTCTACTAGGGTGGCTAAGCCAGTCTATTTAAAATTATACTGAATTTCATTGGGTATACTTTTCGGGATCTTTATATGTGAGTATGTATACACATAATGCACACACAATGCATATATGTGTATATATATATATATACATATAGAAATACATATGTGCATACACTCACATACACTGTATATATAGGTATACATATATATGTCTATATATGTCTATAAATATACTCATGGGCAAGGGCTATGATTTCCATATTTGTGTACAGCTAAGTCCCAATTAGTACGAATGATGAATCCCATCAAGTGGTCACATTATTCAGATTCATGCCACACTGTTTTCATTGAGCTGGAACAAATTCTCATACTTTACATAATTATAACTTTGAATACTATGGTTTCAAATATATGTGATCACTTCATGGGATTCATTATTTGCCCTAGTTGGAATCTAACTGTATATTGTGTCATTACACAATTATATTGCTCCAAACACAGTAGCCACTTTGGAAATATTAATATATTGACTGATTAACTAATCAGTTGGTGATTAACTAATAAAGTTGGTTGAAAGCATATTGGATTGAAAGTTTATTTTCATCTGTGAACTAAGTGACTTCAAATGAATTATTTAATCTTTCTGAGCATTAGTACCCCTCCCCTTTAAAATAAAGAGACTTAAGGGTCAACCTCCAAAGAGTAAGTCATTTCTGGGTTGTCATTTGCTCATCTGATTTTGGACCACAAAAGGAGCACTATCTGGTCCATTAGAAAGCTGAAAGTAAAAAATTTAGTTACTCAGTTGCCCCTCTGACATTCAGAGAATGAATTATCCAGAAAAGTCTGACTTAGAGTTCATTAATTTATAAAGCAATTATTGTGAAGCTTCTTGTGAAACTTCACAACTATTGTGAAGCTTGGAGTCTTCACTGACTGAGCAGGAGATTATTAGAATCATATCTTATTTCAGTTATATGAATGCAATTCCTTCCATGTGTGAGCAGGAGGCAGAGGAGAGAGACAGAGAGACACAGACAAAGAGACACAGACACAAAGATAGAGACAGACAGAGACAGAGAGACAGAAACAGAGAGACACAGAGAGACAGAGAATGACAGAGACAGAGGCAGAAAGACAGAGAGAGACAGAGACAGAGACAGAGACTCACAGAGGTTTACCATAATTTTATAATTTGAGGTTTGTAACATCATTAGTACCTAAGAAGTTATTTTTCCCTTTCAATCTTGTCTTTTTCTTGACATTTAAATATGCCGCTACCAGGTAGAAATGATGTTTTAGTTTTAATCTATATGGTTCAAGTAGCAAGACATGCCATAAGACTTATGTGGGTGGGGGCATGTGTGTGGAATTGATATGTTTTTAAATGAGTGGGTGGGAAGAAAAGAGTGCTTTTACCAAAATATAACTAGCAAAATAGAACAGCTCAAAGTATTACTGTAAGTCATATATAAAGAATTCATACATGTTCATATTCATATATAAAATTTAAAGGAAAAAAGAATGAGGTGTAATTTGGTGCCTTTCTTAATAATCCTTAGCCTTAATCATAGTTAAGTATAATCCTAATCTTTTTTTAAAAAACCAAATCTTGATTTCAATGTTCCTTTCTAACTCACCCTAAATTCTATCCTGGAGCCAGGACTTGCACATGATTCCAAAACTTAAGCTGAACTTGGCAGTACAAGAGTATCTGGGATGCTTTTGTTAGCTGCTAGTGGCTCTTCTCCATCATAGTAAAAGGTGGTCTACTTATCCTATATAGACTGTTATAGTTTAAACAGCTGTTCATCCTCTGGAACAGCTAGAATTTGGGTACCATTTCTCCTAACTTTCCTGAATTCTTTTTCTTATGTACCTGAAGTATAAAAAACAAGATTATAGCTATGTAGGGTGTCAAATCTCTTATGACTATCTTTACCCAATCAGATTTCTATAACCTACTTGCTTCACTTACGGTTTTACCTTGGTATTTTCTTTCTCTGTTTTGGGAGGGGTCACACCTACTTCTTCCCAACAGATATTTGACTTGAATTTATATACAGTGGTCCCCACAGTAACTATTGCAGATCATCTACATTGGATAGAAATTACTTCTGCACAACACATACTTGGAAACTCTTCTCAGAACCTGGACCTTTTATCCTAGACTATATCTGTCAGTGACCGTGGATAGATTGCAGGGGCTCTGTGAATTTGGATGGGGAAAAAATCCCTATAGATCTTTATTTTCATTAACTTTCAACTGAAATTTAGCGTTTCCTTCAAGCAATTTGACAGAGATTATACATGTGCAATCATGTAAAACATATTTCTATATTGGTCATGTTTTGAAAGAAGATACAGACCAAAAAAAAAAAAAAGTTAAAATTTGTAAGCTTCAATCTGCATCCAGATTCCATCAGTTCTTTCTCTAGGGGTGGATAGCATATTTCATCCTGAGTGCTTTGGAACTGTCTGAATCTTTGTATTGCTGAGAATAACTAAGTCATTCACAGTTGGTCATCATATGATATCACTGTTACTGTGTGCAATATTCTCCTGGTTCTGCTCACTTCACTCAACATCGGTTCATGTAAGTCTTCCTAGGTTTTTCTGAAAGCATTCTGGTTGTCATTTCTTATAGCACAATAGTATTCCATCACAATCATATACCACAATTTGTTCAGCCATTCCCCAATTGATGGGACTTTGTATTTATCTTACTGTAGCGGTTGTGTGTTTGTGTTTGTCTTCTCAACCTTAAGGGAGACTTTCTCCCTTCCTCATTAGCCTTTCCATCCCTCTAACTCAGTGTCTAGTGTAATGAATACCAAGTGCTCTCGTGCTCGATATATACTGATTGAATGAATGAAAGAGATGGTGTTTGTAGGTGCTTTGAGCTTGTCAGAAGCATGACACCCTCCAATATTGTTATTAATTCAATGTATGTGTGCCCTGGGCTTTTTGTAATCGGAGCCTATTTATAAGTCCAAAACACAAACCAATTAATAAATAAATGCAGTAGTTTTTCATGCTCAAAGCTGAATTATGTACCAAGTCTCCCGAATAGATACATAATGAATATTTACACTTGAACCTCCCACTCTAGTCAGTGAATAAAAAAAAAAAAATAGAGTATTTCCATCTTTGGATGTGTTAGGACCTCATTGTATTGTCCCCAGGGCTGTTCTCTGACTCAGGAGGTATGCAAGCAACTTCTGTTTGCAGTGGGAGAAAAATAATGCTAAAGATACCAAACACTAATCGTGACTGTATATATTTTACTGTTCTGAGTATCCATTTTTCACACACCCAAAGGGATATCCTTTGGACTTAACTCACATGGAACCTCTGGTTTTGTAGGGAGCAATGAGAGACCTTGTTATGTTTGCAAGCTACCACAGATTGGAAAGCCTCACATGTGACTGGGCCCTAGATTTGTGTTATTTTCTGTACTTTTCCAAAGCATTGGGGATGCCAGACATTCGCTTACAACTGGGAACTTTCTCCCTGCTCCCTCCCACCCAGTGAATTCTGGAACTTTGGTTGGGTTTGTGCAAACATGCCACCAACTCTTTTTAAACAGAGTTCTTGCTTTTGAGACTTAATCTATTAATGTTCTGCTTTGACTCTATCCAAATAGTCTCCTCTTCCATCGAACAATGTTTTCCTGGAGATAAAAGATGTAGATGTGGTGTGAAAGAAGGAGTGTCCTTCTTTTCCCCTCCCCGGTGGCTTTATTTATGGGTTTCAGATGGTGGCAGAGATGTTTATCTGAATCTTACCCAAGCTGCTTGAACCTCTTGGGTCTGCAAATATCAGGCTGCAAATTTCATGAGAACAGAACCTTTTTTATTATAATTTTTTTTTCTTTTTTTGGTAAGATTTCCTATACTTCCTGTTTTAGAGCTGGCTGGAAATGAGACAAGAACAGTATTTCAGGATTTCAGTACCTGGTCCCAGCTGGAATCTGGAGGTACAGATGTGCACAAAGGAGGACCATGTGCTCACATAAACACACATTCTACAGATGTGCTCGAGCATTTACAGAAGTGTACAGATTTTTACCTCTGTGTACATATACATGAGCACCCACATATACACAAATGCTCTCCCATTATTATTTGTATATGGTTTCCCCTCCCTTCTTTAACATAAACCAGCTTCCAGAAACAATTCAAAGAAGTTTATGCAAGGCTCTGAAAACAAGAGAGAGGTAAGGGGGGTTAAGGGGGAAGAGAGAGAGAGAGAGAGAGACAGACAGAGACAGAGAGACAGAGAGGAGACAGAGACAGAGGACAGAGGACAGAGAGATAGAGACAAAGACAGAGAAATAGAGACAGAAAGACAGAAAAACAGAGAAAGGCAGAGACAGAGAAAGACAGAGAGTCAGAGATAGACAGAGACAGAGAAAAAGAGATACAGAGACAGAGAGAGGTTGTGTTTGGAGAAATGTAAACCATGTCCTAAATGGACAGTTGACAAATCCAGATTTGTCCACCTATCTGAAGGATAAAAACAACACAAATGCAGCCTATTAACCCCAGAAGCTGCCACCGCACTAGATTTCTCTCATCTTCCCTGCCCCACAAAGAATCCTATTGTTCTCAAGTAGCCTGCAGATTTTCTAGTGACTACATGACAAGAGTTCCTCACTCAGCTCAACAGGGGTTAGAGCAGTCTCTTTCCAATCTTCTCAACCAGATTCAATCTACATTTCTTTTAGGGAGTCTGAAAATGGGTGTGAGGGAGAAGGGTGATGTTGGCAGAGGCCAGGCTACTCTAGCAAACATTTAAACTGCAAATTAAGCCATATATAGGATTAGCCTTCAGGTCCCTACCAAGGTTGTGAAAGCCCGGCTGTAATGATGTGCCTTTGATATCACATTATTGCTTATGTACAGCAGCACTCACAAACACGCGCATACTTGCAAGGCTTGGTCTTTGTGCAGACGTTGAGCCAGCAGGTCATTAATGTACAGTACAAACAGGATGGGGCCAGTGGAACGCCTTGCCGGCAGCAGGGAGGAGAAGAAGAAGGCCTGAAAGGGAGAGTCAGAGTTTCCAATAACCACTTTCAGTTGGCAAAGTTCTGATTGGAACCATGTGACAGTTTTAGGCGATGTACCATAGACAGCCAATTTATTACATATGGCAATATGATTAATGGTATCAAATGCCTTTTTTTGGTAACATCCAAGAATGCTCCGCCAGCCAACAACTTGGATTCCAAGGCAGCGCAAATCTGTTCCATGAATTTAAAGTCAGGCAGATGAGGTTAAATGAGAGAGGGCTGAAAGCCAAGACAATGATTACAAAGTAAGTTGTTTCAAAAAAAAGCAGAATGTTTAAAATCTGTTCATAAGCAAATCCACTCCAACCTTTCCCCCCTATCCCCCACCTCCTTTTTTTGGTGCCAGAGCTCTAATAGCTACAGTCTGAAATTTCTGAAACTCGGCTTTCTTCCACTTGTCTAGAATCTCTTCCAATCTTAAAGAAACTAGCAAATGACCACAAACCTGGTTTCTACTTGGAGTACAGCAGCAGCACAAATGTCAGTGGTACTGCCAGGCTTTGGCACTAGGGTGGCTGGGTTCAAATTCACATTACTCGGTGCGTTGAAATGGCTGCCTCCATTCCCAGAAGCAGAGACAGTTAGAAAGGGCACAAAACCCGCCTGCCCTGTCTACTCCTTTCCAGTGACTTGCTTCTCTTTCTCCTACGTATGGAATTCCCACTAACTCAGAATAACATTCAGAGTGATCAGAGTATGACTAGTGTTCACGGAGAGTAGAATATACATTGGTGGTGGTAGTTGGGAAGATTTTATTTATTATTTGTAATATTAAAGACTGCTAAGAAACAGAGTGAGTCTCAAGATTGGAATATAATACAACCGGAGGAGGGACCTCAGATGTCAACTAGGCCAACCCAAGAATTGAGTAGGACTATTAATAACATACCTGACTAGCGATCAATCATCCGGCCTTAGAAAGCCTCTGGTCAGGGGCCATTCAAGTGCTCCTTTAGCGTTAGAAAGTGCATCAAACCTTGTATCAAACCAAAATCTTCCTTCCTATAATTTCTACCCATTGATCCTTCTTCTGTTCTCTGGGGCCATAAAGAACAAATCTAATCCCTTGTACTCATGACAGTCCTTTGAATACTTAAAGAGGGCTATCATGATCTGTGTCCCTCTTCTTTTCTCCAGCTTAAATTTCCCTATTTTCTTTAAGTGATTGTGGTATGGCTTGATCTTAGAACTCTTCACTGTTTTGGTTGAGCTTTTATGAATGCTTTAGCTTTTCAACCTCATATTTTCTAGAATGTCATCCTAAGAACTGAATCCAAGACTGCAGAGGAGGACTATTATTTTATTTAATGTTTAATTTATAGAATAAAACAACCATTTCCATAACATAGAATAATAAAAAAGATGATTGCACATGAAACTGCAAATCTATTATGTACAACTTGCTATACCCTTTAAATATATAGTAAAGCTATCATGTAAATTTCTTTTTTTTCCTTTTTTTCTTTCCCCCTGCCCTAGAGATGGCTACCATTAGACACAAATAAGTATATACATATATATATATCTATATATATGTATATACACACACACACACACACATTTATATATACACACACACACATATACATATACACATACATACACATACACATATGTGTATGTATATATTTAAAATTTCCCTGTTACTGGACACTGTGCCTCTTTTAAGGTAGCCTAAAATTACCTTAGCTGTTTCCATACTACATTTTTGACCCATATTGAGCTTGTAGTCCACTAAAAACTCCAGATCTTTTTCAAAAGAAGGGTCATATAGCCAAACCTTCCCCATCTTAAATTTGTGAAGGTAGGATACTAATAATGTGCCCCATCAGTGCAGTTATATCATAATGACATTTAACTTCTATGAAATTTAAGTATATAGGAAGAGCATATATACATATATGAGAATATATACACATGCAGTATATATGTGTCAGTATATATGTATATATGCACACATATATACAAACATATATACATGTATATATATCTATATATGTTACCTTATAGAGCAGGATTGAGTGACACTGGGGAGAAGGTTTTCTGTGTCATATTTCCTATGCCTCACTGCAGGCCAAGTGCTCCCACTCCTTGAGTAATTCAGAGAAGGGACCAATTAGCATCCAGAGTAATAATATCTAGCCCCCCAAGTACATCTCTCTCTACAATGGTGAAGTTCCTCATGGTAGACTGCCATTTTCTGTCCTCCAGGGCAGCAGGGAATGACAGGAAAGAAACAAAAAAAGTATGGGAGATGGAGGAGAGAATTAGTTGCGGAGTACTTGACAGGGGAATAGTAGAAATTTCCTAGATTCTACTTTATGGGACATCTCTGATTTTTGTCTTACGGAGTGACTTGAAAATCCAACGGCCATATTAAGATAGAATTCCCCTGTTATGCACTCTAGGGAATAGTAGTCCAGAGTTGGGAGTTAGCTTTGGAAAGGATTTGTATGAATCAATCAGTTTGTACAAGATACTAGGCTACTACTTATAAAACATTGTAATATGAATTATATATTAAGGAGGCAAGAGTTGATGAAGGCCTGAACAGAGAAGGGGTTGGATGCAATAACAGACTAGATATATTGAGTGGAGGAGAGAAAGTAGTCAAGATTAGTGCTGAGCTTATCAACCTGGAAGGATGATACGTTTGACAGAAACAGGGAAGTCTGGAAGACATGCTGGAGAAGGGCTTTCAGTCTTTGGTTTCTTACTTGTAAAAGATAGTAAAGCATTGAATAAAGGATTGACTCAGTAATACGGTAATTAAGACCAATTAAAAGTCTGGTCATTTGCCTGGTGGTCTGGGAGGGATTTTGTACTTTTTGTATATTTGGGGAGAAGAAAAGGAACTGTAATGGCTTGCCACCCTTGGACACTGTAGAGTGGTCTGGCAGCATAAGAATTTTCCTTATCCTGTTTTGTGAAAGTCATCCAACCCAGTTTAAGACCTTCTATATTGTCTATGATGGATCCAAGTTAGAAACTTGCTTTGCCTGCCTTCCAGCAATAATCTCTTTAGAACCTTATTGTATTCTCATTAGATATGTTTTTTAAAAAAAAAACCAAAATACAAAAAAACATGGTGGAATACAGACCCTAAGAAAATAATTTTAAAGGAAATTCCAAGCAGATCTTTAAAATGACCCTTGTTCTCTAGTAACTAAAGCTTCCCTTTAATTTGGATCTTTGTTTCATCTTCTCTGAAAAGTACATATAGACCAGTTTATGAGACAGTACTGCTAAGAGTTAACCAACCAGTCAGTCCAAACAGGGTCACAAGGCTGGGAGATTCTTTTGTCCCTTCCTCCTGTGTTAGACCTGTAAAACTGCAGACCAGTACATTAAAGCATGTAGCTTTAATACAGAAGGAAAGCAGTTTCCTTTTTTAAACACTCTTTGTGTTTGCCACTCCATCTTCCCCACCCTTAAAAAATAACTTAATCCCAGATTAAAACGAAACACCTATGGTGTAATCCATACTGTTCTAATCACATGGCTGCGATTGAAGCACCATTTCCACCTTACTGCAGCATACTCTAGATGCACATATATTAGGAAGCTGGCCATTGAGCCCAGTCCTTATGAACAAGCATGAACAAGCTTGGCTAATTCAATTTCATTCATGGAAGAGGGTGGCGAACCTGCTTCCAGGATAAGTGTGATAACATGTGCCTTAGAGATAGGTGAAGCTTGCACAGATGTTCTGTAGCAGGCTTTCATCTGCTAACCACACAGTGAATAGGAGCCTCTTTGGACGTGGCTACATAGCTGGAATAGGGGTTCATTCAAAAGGCATTAATCAACCCTGTCCCCCTTTGTTCTGCTGATTTTTTCTGATCTGGCAGAATTTCTGTGAAAGATGATGCGGTAAGCAGATAGGCCGTGGGCCCGCCTCATCCAAGACCAATCCTAACTTTGCCACAGTTTTTGTTTTCTCATTTTAGGTAGAGACCGGAGATTATTAAAACTGTGAGTTTTCAGACATCTGGAGGGTTGAGTCTCTGCTCGGTATTGAAGCTATCTGGTTCAGCTTTGAGAATCCTAAGAGTGAGAAGCAATCATTGAGTCTCAGGTTTGCATTCATAGAGACAATATAGTAATGCAACTTAGTGGGACCAATGCTAAGCATAAACTATGTTAAATCTGAGCCCACTCTCCCCAGGTACCAAGGCGGTATACGGGAGAAAGTGGCCAGAAGTGTTCGCAGAGGTATATATGTGTATGAGAATGTTTGTTATGCTATTCTCATCTCTTCAAAATGTAAATATCCCTTGGTAAAAGCTAACTTATGTTAATTGGTTAAATGGAACTGGGACATCAGTCCTTGGCAGCTAGGATGGGGGGACAAAGTAGAATGGGGGAGTGAAATGATAGCATTAGAAAAGAAACATTCCAACCTCTTAGGGTTACTAGAGCCCTGAAAAGAGTATTAGTCAGCTTGGCTATGGGAGAGTGAGGGCAGAGAGTTCTTTCTACATATAAAAAAAGTAACTCTACTATGATTGAAATTCTACCATTAGGTATTCAATCCTTCAGTTCTTAAGATTTTTCAGTATTCAAAGAAGAAGAAAACCAGATCCCGTACCTTTCACAGATGAGATGAAGGAGAGAGTTCTAAAGCCAACAAGGGATAGAGACTGTCATAGAAGATAACATAGTTTTGATTACATTGAATTGAAAAAGCTTTTGCCCTAATAAAATCAACACAACTAGAATAAGAAGAGAGACAGCTGATTAGGGGAAAATGTTTACATCAAAAGGGGATATCAGACCCTTATCAAAGATATAAAAGGAACTAACCCTAATATTTAATACCAAAAGCCATTTCCCAATGGATAAATGGTCAAACATGAACAATCCTCAAAAGAATTGTAAACTATTAACAACCATTTGAAAGATTGTTCCAAATTACTAATAATAAGAGAAATGCAAATCTGAACAGTTTCATCTGTAGTTTCATCATATGCCTAGCAAATTGGCAAAGATGAAAGAATATGGGAATAGTCACTCTTGGAGGGATTGTGGGAAAACATGAGCACTAATATACTGTTGGTGGAGGTGTGAATTGGCCCAACCATTCTGGAAAGCAATCTTATGCTACAAAGGTAACCAAAATGTTCATACCCTTTGACCCAGAGATCCTGCTTCTAGGCTCATGCTCCAAGGATGTCAGGGATAGAAAGAGAGGCCTAATAAACACTGAAATACTTATAATAACTCTTTATTTATTAATAAAGACTGGGAGACAAAGTAGATTCAGGCCTATAGATTGGGGAATGTTAAACAAATGATGGCATGTAAATATAATGGAATATATGTACAATATGAAATCATGAATTTGAAGAATACAAGGAGACATAGAAAGACTTATTTGAATTGATGCAAAATGAAGTAAGCAGAACAACTGAACAGTATGTAATTGTGATGACTAAGTTTAGCTTTGTAGAAGACATGAGAATGACTCTCCTCCCTTCTTTGAAGAGGTGGGACTATGGAGGTAAAGCCCAGAACTTACTTTGAGACTTGATTGATGAATTGGCTAGTTGTAATAAAGTGAGTTTTTTTCTTCTTTCTTTTTTCCTTCTTCATTATAAGGGATGTTAATTTTTTTGGGGGGGGATGGGGGACAGATATATTGGAAAATGAAGGTGGTTGGGTTTGGTGGCGCATGCCAATAATTCTGTGCTCCGTGAAATCTGAGGTTAGTGAATTGCTTGAGCTCAGGATTTCTGAATTTCAGTAAGACTAAAACTAATCAGGTGTATCATTTGAAGTCTGGTACCGGTGGGGTGAGTTCCTTGAAGCAACTGTGTGTGGGGGGAGTGGAGGGGCAGGGTAGGGAGGAATATACTAGTATGCCTGGCTCAGATCAGAAACAGGGCAGGTGAAATGGTCCATGCTGGTCACCAATGGGATTGGACCTATGAGAGGCCATCACACTTTTAGCGTGATCAAAATAGGGAAACCTAATCTCAATGCCACCACTGTACCCTCAAAATGAAATAAAAGTAAAATATATCAATACCAGTTTTTTAAAAAAGATTTTTCAGTCTTCAAGGCTCCCCTATTAAAATTCAAATCGCCCATGGGAGCACATTGCACATGGTAGATGCTTAATCAATGTGTGTTGAATTAAATTAAGCTTTTATCAGCTGACGTTTTAGCAACTCTGCTTTTTAAAATAACAGTGAAGAGCAAGGTCCTTTGGGAAAAAGGCAGAAGTTATAATATGACGGGACATGCAAAGGAAAGAGAGGAGGTAAGAGACTATGAAAGATGAGCTTCACCTACTCCAGAGTTTTGCCTGCATCCAGCTGTGAGCACAAATGCAGACGCAGCCCAAGTCACTCCTCAGTTGTTAGTGAGCTTCTCTTGAAAGGTTCCTTCTCTACTCTAAGTGATTCCTTGCGTGGTGCTGATTATCTGGTTAATGGGATTATAAGACTCCTGTCTTTCCTGAATGTGGCACTCCCAGTGCCTCCCAATTCAGAGAGGTAAGCCCTTTTCCTTATCTTACTAAGAACCAGAATCGCATGCCACAACTGCTTCCTGAAGTCCCATCCTCATGCCCTCCTTGACCTTTCCCCGTTAGAATATAAGCTCCTTGAGGGCAAAGATTGTCTTGTTTGCTTTCATTTGTATTCCCAATGGTTCCCATACTTCTAGGCAAGTAGTAACTGCCTAATAAATGCTCTTAACTATCTGTTTTTTCTTTCTATGTGTATGTCTATCTATACGTCTGCCTATCTCCAGAGCCCAATTCACTTGCTGATTAAGAACTGGCTTCAGGAAAGATGTGAAGTTTCAACAACAATAACAACAAAAAACAAACAGCAACAACATACCAGTGTTGGCTAAGTAATAAAAAAAAGAAGATTTAGAAAATACTGATCTAATATCTGTAAATTTCCCAAATTTGAAATTCTCTGCCAATGTCTATCCTTGGCTTATTTAGTCTTTTGGGGGTATAGAACAGAAGTATTTTATATAAAATTTTGTGCACTTTTTTCAAGAAATGCTTATAGGAAGTTTGAAATTGCTTTTAGAACATACATAAAACCTCATTAAAGCTGTGGCCTTGTCCAAACAAAATCTGAGGCTCACTAAGGCCATTGCCCACTGTTTTATCCTAGTGTTGTGCATTTGAGATCTCTTATCACATAACTATGGGGCAGCTAGGTGGCACCATGGATGGAGTACCAGGCCTAAAGTCAAGAAGACTTTCAAATCCGGCCTCAGATATTTACTTGCTGTGTGGCCCTGGGCAAGTCACTTAACCCTGGAGAAGGGAATGGCAAACCATTTCAGTATCTTTGCCAAGAAAACCCCAAATGGGGTCACAAAGAGTTGGACATGACTGAAAATGACTGAACAACAACAATAATTGTATAACTTAGAAGGTGTTTATATTCTCTGGCACACTATTTAGCAAAGGAAACTTCTTCATATAGCACAATCTCTTGTGCTCATGCATCCTAGGATGACTCTTAGTTCCAGGATTGCTTTTATCTTATTTCTTATTTTAATTTCAGTTTCTGCTCTTCTTTATCTGTTAGAGTTTTCGGGAAGATGTTGGCAGAAAGCAATTCAATCCTGACTGAATCAGTTTGATTGGCTGCTCAAAGTTCTAGTATAGCAATAATCTATCGGGTCGTCTGCCTCTTCCGGGGCACCCACATTTTCTGTAGAACTGGGGTTCAATCATTTTGTTACCTTGAGTCATAGAATTTAAGAACTAGAAAGGACCTGAGAAACCAACAACTTTAACACCCTTCCTTTTATAAATGAGGAAATTTAAGGCTCTGAATGGTTAAATGATGTACCCAAGATCACAAAACTAGGGAGCAGCAGAGTTACGAACTCCTGAAATCCAGTTCAGTTCCCTTCCCAATCTAACACCTTGTCTTGAGTGAGAAGAGAGAATGATTTATTCCTGTGGGAGGCCTATTTATGGATAAAGCTGTGGAAGAATAATTAAGGCAAAATGTGGACCTTTTCATTTTGATGCCTGACTGATGATTCCTTCTATATATGGCAATTTAGTATTAGAGACATGCTTGTAAATGAGAACCTAATGCACATTCAGTTATTAATAATGAACAAATAAAAAATGAAGCTTTATGCAGGTGACAGTCTCTCCCTAATCTGCTATTATGATCACTCATTAGAAAGCAAAGCAGATTCTGATAGATTGTGCCAGGTTTTTAAAGGAATAGGTGATTACCTGCTTAAACAGCATGGAAGTTGCCAGTCAAATCCAGAAAAGCAATAAAAAACAGCCTACTTATGAGGGATGTTGCAGACAGGTGATCCATTAGTGGGGGGTTAGGTTAGATTTGAGGTCCCTACCAACTAAGATTCCATTAGCATAGGGCTCTGAGTTTCTACTTTATCCTTGCACAAAACATTCTAAATTGTATGATAGTTATTGATGTACACATCTTATTTTGCATTATGCATAGGAATGAGGGCTAGATTTAGAATCAGAAGACCTGGGTTCAAATCCCATCTCTGCACTTATTACCTCTGTGGCTTTGAGCAAGCCTCTCTGGGCCTCAGTTTCCTCATCGGTAAAGTGGACTGGACCTGATGACCTCTCAGTTAACTTCCAGGCTTAAATCTATCATTCTCTGATAGACTGTAAGCTTTTTAAGACAAGGTTCAAGTATGATTTGTCTTTGTATCTCCCCTAACACTACTCCAGGTTTAGGGTACTCTATGTGTCCCTAGGGTAAATAGATGGCTTAGTGGATAGCACACTGGGATTGGAATCAGAAAGACATGTCTTTATGAGTTCAAATCTAGCCTCAGACACTTGGTTGTGTGACCCTGGGCAAGTCATTTAACCGTATTTGCCTCAGTTTCCTCATCTGTAAAATGAGCTGGAGAAGGAAATGGCAAGCCACTCCAGTATCTTTGCCATGAAAACCCCAAATGATATCATGAAGATTCAGACACAACTAAAAACACCCAACAACATGATCCTATTTGTAAAACTTGTGAGCCCCCATCAATGTGATTGCCTTTTGACAATCAGCCAAAACACACAATGCTTTATACAAAGTAGGCCCATTGCTCAAATGATTGTTGAATTAATGAGTTGTGGTATAGTGGAGAGCCCTTGATTTAAAACCAGGATAATTAAATATGAATTTACTTTTGCTTCTTACTATTGGTTGTTGTTGTTGTTTGTGTACAGCACATACTGGATATGCTCAGGCATACTCTAATGTCTCAAAAAATAGTATTTTGAGGCTAATTTTAGGAGTAAGCACAAGTTATTGACTAAAAAACAAATGTAGTTTTCATTTCTTTAGGTTTGATGAATAAAAATGTCCTCTGATTGTTCAATAAAATATCACCTTAATAATAGATAAAATTCCATGGGTACACACCATATAATAGAATGTGCTCTGCATGCTTAAGATACTAGGCTTCAGTTTTTACCTCTGTAAAATAAAGGGGTTCATCTGGATGATGTCTAAGTTTCCTTCTAGCTCTCAAATCTATGATCTTATGGCTGAAATCACCAGTGTAACACTTATCCTATGGTCTCCAAATAACACATTCTAGCCAATTAAACCAAGTGCTGGCTAAATCCTGCTGTTTGAGGAAGGTTGCAGCCCAATAAACTACTTTTATTTTTTTTTTTAAAGAAAGGTCTTCCCAGCAGCCACGGTCATGGTAGTGAGGAATTAAAAAAAAAAAATTATTCTACCTCCCCAACCTTGCCTTTCAGTGGAAACAGACCTCTGTGTGCAGGGACACAGCTTCCAGCTCAAGGTCTTGTTTGCAGATTTGATGAAGTGTTGCTGTAGAATGAATAATCCCCACCAAAAGAAAGATTCATTGCTAAAGCCACACACTGCCGAAGCAAGAGGCAAGAAAATAGAGTAGAAAGAAGGGTGCATTTTGGCTTGTGCAGCCCTTCCTAGAGCATTTTCCACAATGGAGAGAGAGACATTTCCATAACAAAGGCAAGTTCACTGTGCTGGAAAAAAAAAAGCAGACAGGGAGTTGCAAGTGTCTGCTTATGATGTGATCCACATTTAATGCTTATCTGGATGAGAGAGAATTTGATTAGAGCAAATACAAAGAGCAATTCAGAGAACAAAACTGCTAATTCAAAGGTGGCTCTTAGGGGTGTAGGGTCCTTTAAGCCCATTCAAAGGTCTAAGAGGATGCCACCAAGTACCGGCTGGATTTGAGCATTATCGGAAAGTGTTTCTCAGATTGGTCATCCCTGCCAAAAGGGCATGTGAAGGGCTGGGGGCTCTTTGAGTCATCCTGGGCAAACCATTTGTCCCCCCCCCCAAGAACCCCTGAGACAATGCAGGGATGTGGGAGAAGGAAAGGAAATAGTTAACCTGGCATAACATGAGGCAAAGCCATCCGGCTTCTGCTAGTGCTCTAGTCTCCTTAGGGGGAGTGTCTTCTGTGAGCATCTGGGTGGGCTGGCTGGGAGGCAGCAAAGGATCCAGTGCCCAGCCTCCAGGAGAATGCTAACACTGCCCTGCCTTGATCTATTTGTTTTCCTTTCAGGCAATTTTGTCAAGGTCTTAGGTCATTATTAGCCAGATCACAAAACAAGGAATGTATTAATATGTATCCGTTTGGAACCCTATGATTTCATCTGTTAATTTGATCTTGTTCTTTAGCTGTTTATGGCAATTAAATCAGACCTTGATAAAACCTAGAAAAAAAAAAAAGAAGTGTGTGTGGCTGGGGGTGGGGGTGGGGGGGGAGGTGGGAAGCTACCAGCAAACAGTGCTATTATGATCACTCATTAGAAAGCAAAGCAGACTCTCAGATAAATCGTGCCAGGGTTTTTAAGGAATACATGATTACCTGCTTGAACAGCATGGAAGCTACTAGTAAAATCAAGCAGAACGATGGAACCCCCCCCCCCACACCCCCATCACATCCAAGTGTAACAGATGGACAGTTGTACTTCGGGGAATGTTCTCTGAGCCTGCTTCTCCCCTTCAAGCAGGGCAAAAGCCCTGGGGCCTCCCAAGCACTGGAAAGCTCCCCTCCCCCTTTTATTGCTCACCTCCCACATCTTTATGGTGAAGGGGGCTTACACTTGGTGAGGCTGTCCATAGCCTCACTCCTGATAGGAAGGGGCTCAAAATCAGTGAGCGGAAATTCCCAGGGTGGGGAGCAGGGAAGAGGAGGGTGGGACAGAACTGAGGGGCTATAGCCACACCTTTCCCAGTCTGGTTCCAGCCTTGGGATACTAAGGGTCTTGTGCTGCAATATGAGTCATGACTAAAAGGGGTAGTGGGAGTGGTTGAGCCCTGAATAAGTAACCTCAAAGGCCAAGGGGGCATTGTAGCTACTACAGAAAGCTCCTCACTTCTATGTATTCCTCTGTGCCCTACCTCTACTAGGTTTGGGATGGTTTAGGACAGGGGTGGGGAACCTGAGATCTCAAGGCCACATGTGGCCCTCTAGGTCCTTGGGTGGGGCCTTTGGCTGAATCCAAGTCTTACAGAACAAATCCTTTTATTAAGGGGCTTTATTCTGTAAAATTTGGATCCAGTCAAAAGGCCTCACTTGAGGAACTAGAGGCCACAGGTTCCTCACCCCTGGTTTAGCGGGAAGGGAATGGGCAAAAAATGAGGCTCCATAAACTCAGAGGGCTTTTTTTTTTTTTTTTAAACATCACCTTGAGTTTTTTTATATTTCTTTCAGATGGGGCATACCTGAATTTTTCCAGTGAAGAACTCTGTGAAAAGTTTTCTCTGGAGTCTTTCTTTCTCTCCTTTCCTTCTACAATCATGCTATTTCTTTAAACTTCTCCACTGTGATCTGGCCTGAGTTCTCCTGTTTATGGCTTTCCCATTTGCCTTTTCAGTTTCTATAGAGTTCTGAGTTTAGCCAATTTGGCATTTCATCTCCCTTCTTGTCCCTCTTCTGTGCGGGTAGAGTTTGTCCCTGTGCCCATGGCTCTTTGCTTCAAGCACAGCCAGTACCTTTGGATTCCTCTGTCTTTAAGCCTTTCTTCACGACTTTGGTTCTTTCTATGAGGCTTGTGAGCTTGTGAAAAATTACATTCCTAGAGTTCATTTTCTTTATTTTGCATACTTTTCTCATTCCTTAAGATTTGGGTTTTTTTTCATCCCTTGTGGTTGTTTCCACCAGATTATTCCACCCATTTTTAAGAGATTGAGTGACTTCCCCAAAGTCACATAGCCAGTATATGTGAGGAGAGGACTTGAACTCAGATCTTCTTAACTTCTCACATGTTTTTACCGCTAGATCCAAAGCTCCTTGTGGACATCCAACTGTGTTAGAGGTCCTCTACTAGACCAGGGATACAAAAATGATTGAAGAAAAATAATCCCTGCCTTCAAAAAGCTTATATTCTTCTGGGAAGGATGAAGGAGTGAATACAATATTTAAACAGATATATATATATATATATATATAGTATCATAAATAGACACATTATATTTTGAGGAAAGAGAATAATTGAGGATTAGTGAAATTTTCCTTTAGGGGAGGGGCACTTTGAAGGAATTGAGCCTTGAAGGAATGCATTGCAGGCATGAGAGACAACCTGTACAAAATCATGCAGGTGGTAGATGGATGAGAATCAGCAAAGGACACTTAGAAGTGGTCAGAGAAGTAAGGAGAAAAGCAGGAGAGAATATCCAGGAGAAGACTGTTACCATCATCATCATCATCATCATAATTAGTAATTATGTAGCACTTTAAAATTTACAAAGCCATTCATAAAAATAATCTCATTTTATCCTCACAACTCTGGGAAGTATTTTCTATAACTATCCCCATTTTATAGGTGAGTAAATTGAGGAAGAATGAGATTCAATGACTTGCCTAGTGTCAAACAGAGACTAGATTTGAATTCAGTCAGGTCTTCTTGACTGCAGATCCGGCACTGTGCCACCTGGCTCCTAAATGTCTGCTCATCATTATCAAAAGCTACAGTGAGGTCAAGAAGGATGAGGACTGAAAATAATGTGGTTGAATTTTAGCAATGTAAAGTGCTTTGAAAACTTTTAAGCTCCGTATCAATGTTAGTTATTCTTATTGTCTTTCTATCCCTAACACCTAGCACAGTGCCTTACAATTGAATAGAGCACATATTTAATTAATTTTTGTTGAACTGAATTGAATGAACTGAGAGGCCTGCAATGGCAGCCATGAAAATTACTTTTAGAGGCCTCTTTGGGGCAAGAAGAAGATGAAAGAAGGAGTAGGGCCCCTGTTTAGTACAGATGAGATAATGACAGCAGAAGATGGAAAGAAGGCAAAACTCATTTTCCATTTGTTTTTTCTACTAAGGAAAATTATTCTTGTACTGGCAAGGATGGAACAAAGTGGTTAAAAGTGGATTGAAATCTGAGATGAGAGAGGAATTGGTAGGAAAATACCTAGTTGCCCTCTATTAATTCAAGTCACCAGGCCTGATGACTTATATCCCTAGGTACTGAAATAATAGTTGGATTTGATTGCTGTTGCCAGTAATATCTGAAAAATCATGGAAAACATGAGCAGTGTTGTTAGACTGAAGATGAGCAATGTCTTTATTTAAAAAAAAAAAAAGGTAAAGGGTGAGTTCAAGTTGTAAGCTGGTGGGCTTGATTTCTCAATTTTTACCAAGAAATTAAATCATTCTGACTTGTGAACACTAAGAAAAGGGAGCAGCGATGTCTGAGAGGCCATTTGTTGGAGACTCTACAGCGGGATATCTGGTTTGAACACAGTTCCATCAAAATTCAAATATACTAGCCTACCCAAATTTCTTGCTTTAATTTTTTAAAAGACTAACTAGACTGTTGAGTTAGGAGTTTGGAGGCTATAGTAAACATGGATTTTAGCAAGACATTTCATGAAATTTGTCACGTTTTCAAGACGGAGAAATGTGTTTTGCATGATAGTGGAGTCTGAAGCTGTAGCACGTGCAGCGGCAATTCCCTGGTAGAGCATCTCAGCAGACAGGCTAACCCAGGTTAAAGGTAACTGACAGGCCTCAGATCTGTTGGTGAGCTAGGGGGATGTCTACCCCAAACGTGTGAAGACTTCCCCTGGTGAAATAGGCAGATGAGAACCATTTATTCCAACAGCCATGAAGGAGGGTGAAGCAGACATTGTGGAGGGCTTAGAGCTTGGACAGACATCAAAGATGTAAAGGTCATTGCATTCCAGGCCATTGCCGATCATTTTGACTTGTGTCTTGCCACTGAGCTTTGATGGCTCTGGAAGAAAGAGTAAGGCTGACAACGTTGCACAGCTCCGCCTCACTTCAATTCATGAGCAAGTTAAGACATCTCTCATTACATTGTGAGAGGCATAGATCCTCTTCAACAATGAAAGATGAACAACAATAATATAGTAGGTAGAGAGCTGACTTTAGAGACAGAAAGACATGAGTTCAAGTACTGCTTATGACACGTAGTGAATGTGTGACCTTTAGCAAGTTTTCAACCTTTTGGTACTCTAAGCAACTCTCTAAGACTAGAAGTTGAACAGAAAGTGCCAGTTCTCATTGGTAGAGGGAATTTCCTCATCCATAAATTCTATAAACCAGAAAAAGCACAGAATCAGTCCCTATCCAGGTGACTCTGAAAGAGGCTGTAGACTTTGCGCAACTCTGCCCCACTTAAATCCAATTCATGCGCAAGTCAAAACTTCACCCCCATAATATCTGTTGGTCCTCTTCAAAAACGAAGGAGGAACAATGGAGTTAGGTGGATTAGGAACTGCCTGAATAATGACACTCAAAGAGTAGTGATTGATGAATAGATGTCAGACCGGAGGGAGGTCTCTAGGGGAGTGACCCAAGGATCTCTCACTGGCCCTATGCTAATCAACATTTCCAATCTATTACTTTGATGAAAAATTAGATGCATTCTTATAAAATTAGAAGGTGACCCTAAGATGGGAAAAGTACCTCATATATTGCATGATAGAAATAGCATCTGAACGGATCTCAAGAGGATAGAATGATGAGGTGAATCTAATAAGATGAAACTAAAGTGTTGAAAAAATAAATATATATGAAGTAGTCCTCCACTGAAGTCACAATCCAAGACTTCATCTTGGTGTGAAGGTGACATTGGCATGTCAAAGATAGAATGCAAGTTTAGGCAGGTCCTGCCAAGCTAGTTATGGGCCCAGTGCCTATCTGTTGTTGAAATATCCCAGCCCGGCAAAGCCCGAAAAAGCTCACTTACCAGCTATTATAAGAATAGAAAACTTTTTAATTTTCGGTTGGAACCCATAATTTCTATGGTATAGGTAATTCCTTGCTGAAGAAATTCCCTCTACTAATACAAATCAGCAACTCTTTTGTAACTTAGAATTTAAGTGACTTGCACTGGGTCATAGAGACAACATATGTCAGAGACAAGATTTTCCTGTCTTGTCAGATCTTCCTCTTTTCTATCCACTTTGTAACACTGCTCTATTATAATACATTATGACGTTCTCTTAAGCAACAGAAATTCTGATACAGCCTGAAATACTGGGTTTCTTCAAGATGATGTCCACTGCCCATGTCTACCTTCCCATTCTAGCCCTTCCCATGAACTTTAATTCCTTGGCTACCAAAACAAACCCCCATTCTGTAGTAGCGAAATTGATTATTTGAACCCAAGTTAGGACTTCATACTTATCTTTATGAAATTTCATTTAATTAGATGTGGCTTATAACTTCCACTTTATGAGATTTTGTTTTGTTTTGTTTTGTTTTGTTTTGACTCATCCAACATTTTAGCTATCCCTCCTAACGTTGTATCATCTGTAAATCTGGTGACTATATCATCTATGTCTTTATCTAAGCCATTGAAAAAAACATTGAGTGTATCAGGACATTCTTTTACTTTAAGATTGATTATAAGGCTGTCCCATTCCCACTGCCATATTTTGAGCTGGCCATAATTCTCATTAATTTCCAAACAAATGCACAGGATGGCCAAATTTTCTGATGTTTGAGATCTTCACAGGACATCCAGATATGTATTAATTTAGCAAGGAAAATCAGTAAGAAATAGATAAGGCATCCTTGTTTCCAAACAATAATAGGTTTCCAGATTTAGCTCAAGTGCTTGTCTAGCCTCCCCTTTCATTTTACAGATGAAACTGAAGGCTAGTGAGGTAAGTGAATTACCCAAGGTCACAAAGGTTGTAATTGGAAAAGCCAGGGTTTTAATACATATTATTTGATTGTAAGCCAACATTCTTTGCATTGCATCACATCCTCTCATTTTTCCAACTGGTCATTTGGTAGATCTAGTTAATAATTCCTGAATTTTTCTTCTTTGAAAATAAGTTAAAAAAAAAAAAAGAAACCCAAACTTTGACCTGAAATACTTGTAATGTAGCCACAGATTTGGAGAGAGTTAAAAATACTGGCAAATAAATTCTTGGGGATCCCAAGAGGAAGATTCCCTAGCTCCCTGCCAGGTTTCTATGGCCTGAGGCAACAAAAAAATGAAATCTCTTTTTACCTTTCTTTTTCCTAGGTATCTCTGTCAGAAAGAGTTTACTATAGAGCCAAAATCTTCATCCATACTTGAGGCATCACAGATGATGAAAAATGCAGGATCATCAGATGATAATTATTGGTTGCATGGCAAAATTTATCAAAAAAATAAAAGGAAATACAATCATCCAAAAGTGAATTGAAGTATATCTTGTGCCCATTCTTAAGACACATTAGTAAATTTTTTGGTCAGTAGAGTTACTTCACTCACAAAACAAAGTCAATTATGGAAATCCATGGAATGGGTCAAGGGAGGGAAGAAAGGTGGGAAAGAGGGAATGAAGGAAGGAAAGGAAGAAAGAAAGAGAGAGAAAGAGAGAAGGAAGGAAAGGAGGGAAGGAAGGAAGGAAAGGATGGAAGGAGGGAAGGAAAGAAGGAAAAGAGGAAAGGAAGGAAAGGAGGGAATAAGGGAAGAAAAGGAGGGAAAGATGGAAGAGAAGAAAAGAAGGAAGGAAGTGGGGAAGAAAGGAAGTGAGTAAGTAGGAAAATAAGCATGTATTAAGTGTTTACCATGTACCTGGCACTGTGCTAAGTGTTTGGCACACAAAAAAAGAGAAAAGAAAGAAAAACAGCCTCTGCTTTCAAGATGTTTACATTTTAATGGGGGAAGATAACACGTAGAAGGAAGCTCCTCTGCCCTTTCTCTTCCCTCCCCCCCAAACCTGTGCATTATTTTGAAGTCCAGAAAGTTAGGAACAGGAGGAGGCCTTGAGAGGAGATATTTCGTGATGAGCAGGCCATGGGAAGGGTAGGATGTTCCAAGGAGAATAGGCCCAAGGCACTGAGAGAAATTCCAGGATGATAAGCAGTAGAGACATGATTTTGAAGTCCATAAGATTAATAACAAGGCCAGGAAAGGAATGAAGGCAGGCTGGCCTAGGCTCTTTCACAAAATGGAGAATCCATGATGAACTTAACCAATGGAAGAGGGTGGGACAGGCTTTGTGGAGAGTTATTTTATGGTGAGCATGGCATACAGGTGGTAGAATGTTCCAGGGAAGTTCCAGACAACAGTGGAGGCATGATTTTGAAATCCATTGTTGTTCTCCTTCATTCTTGAAGAGCACCTATGACATTAGGAGGGTGATGTCTTGACTTGCAAGTGAATTGGATTTAAGTGAGGCAGAGCTGTGCAAAGTTATCAGCCTCACATTCTCCTCCAGAGGCATTGGACTGAAGTGGCAAGACATAGATCAAGATGACTGGTGATGACCTTGGATGTAGTAGAAGACCTTCAAGTCCATAAGATCAATAACAAGTCTAGGAGGGAAATGAATACAGTCTACTAGAAAGGGTATAACACTTACAGAAACTAGTATAATACAAGGTGGAGTGTGATGAGTGGTAAGAAATTCAGATAGTTCTCTCAGAAAATTTGATGAAGGAGAGAGAACTTTCAGCTAGAGGAATCAGAGAAAGCTTTATGGAGGAAGTGACACCTTAACTCGGGAAGGGAAAGAAGGGTTTCGACAGATGCAGATGAAGAAGAAGAACACTCTTGGTTTAAGGAATGGTCTGTGCTTTCCTCCGCACCAGAGTGCCTCACATTGTGTGGACTCATGGGATAACAGAAACAATCTGGCTACAGTTTGAAACAAGTGCTAAGGGATATAGATGGCCACAGAGCAAAATTAAGACATTAGGTTTAGGCCAGGGATGTGTGGATTCTTCCACAAGGCACCTGACAGAAATCAGAAAATGAAGACCTGAGTGTACCATGAGACAGAAAGAAGAGCAGGGTATTCAAAGCTGCACAGAAGAATCAAGGTCTAAATGCATCATAGGGAAAGTTAGGACAGCATCATGGACTGAGAACTGTCCTTGGATTCATAGAGGCCTGGGTCCAATGCTTAAGTTCTACTTGACATGGACTAGCTCTGTGATTCCAGTAAGTCATTTAAAGGCTCAGTGTCCCAGGCAACCGTCTAAGCCAGAACTCTTCACCTGGGATCTGTGGACTGACAAGGGGTCTCTGAATAGATTTCAATGGGTCTATGAGCTTGGGAAAACAAAACAAAACAAAAAATCCCATCTTTATTTTCAGGAACCTCTAATTAAAATTTAGCATTTCCTTCAAATATTTAAAACTATTATTCTGAGAAGGGTAACAGGCTTTATCAGACTGCCAAAGGGTTCCATAACATATGACAGAAAGGGTTAACAACCCCTGCTTTAAGATGATATACATTGCAGAGAAGATGCTGAACCACCATCTGCTTTGGTTGGAGGGAAGTCCTTCAAGAGCTCCCTCCTCTAATATATTGCGAGTACATTCAAATACAACAGTCCAAAAAAAAAAAAAAAAAAACCCAAAAGGAAAGGAAAAAGAAAAGAGGCAGTAAAAGCAGGTCCCTAAAAGCCAGCAGGAATCCATTCCCAGTTGAACTTATTTCTTATTTTCCTTGAAAACAATTGTATTTTTTTTCCTTTTTCCTTCCTAATCCTTTGCCGTCTGGAGGCTACTCGTTAATCTGCAAAACAAGTCCCTTTTCCAGGCCATTAGTGCCAGGCCGATGCGAAATCACAGGCAGGCTGGGCCATTAGTGCCACGGTCATTTAAAATACCAGGCAGCTTCTGTTATTAGGGAGCCAGGGTGATATGACTGAACAACCTGTCCAGGCAATTAATGCCAAGGTAATTTTAACAGCCACACCAATCACAGGTCCGTCAATTAGTGAGGTTGCTTTATTTTAGAAAACCTTTGTGGAGATTCTTTGGGCCTTCTTTGGTGGTGGGAGGTAGGCCATGGAATAGTCTTTGTCCTTTGCTCACATGGGACTACCTTGGATTCCAGAAAGGTTTAGGGGTTACAGACCTCAGGGTGTCCATTAAATGGGCTTCCTTGGAAATGAAAACGAGTACTTTTGTGCCCAGTGGCCCAGAGTCTGGGATGTAGGAAGATTCCTCTCTGCAGATGGGAGTGTATATTGAAATGCAGATAGATTTCCCTTCCCTAGAAACTCCCAAGGAGTCAGAACACCATTCAGCAGCTTCCATCATCACTCCCAAGGATGTTGAAGTGTGCCAGCTGCCTGGGTATCACATAGCCCAGCCACAGTCTTGGCATGCTGGAGGGGGTTGGGTGCCATAGAACAACTCCTGCAAAATATATCCCGGAAGCACAGATGAGCTCTGTGTTCTGGGGTGTCCTGAAGAGATTAGTGCTGTTGTCTGTCACATGCATTGTGACTGGAGCTGGGGAAGTGAGGGGGGAAGAGGGGGTGGGACTGTCTTGGCTGGGACACAGGATCTGCTTGCCTCAGAGTAAACTTCAGTTTGCTTATAAGAGATGGTCTGAAAACAACACCCTTCCTGTTCTGGTGAGAAACTGGGAGTCTGGGATGATGAAATCGGATCAGCTGGCTTACCTGAATGTAGGTGGTTATCAGTCATTTCTATGAACAGATCTATCCTCATGAGATATTCAGACCACCTTTACAGAACTTAGCATTAAGACCAATGCTTTCCTTTAAATGATTTATTTATTATTATTCTTATAATTATTTGGTAAGTAAAAAGACTCTTATGTAGAAATATCTTCATAGATATGCATCAGTTACCATGATTAAACATTCAGATTTTGGAAAAGAGCGTACATCCATTCATTTAAAAAAAACAAAACAAAACAAAAACAAACAACAAAAAACACCCATCTGATGGACCCTGGGCTAGATTTACAGATCAAGTTATTTTTTTTAAAAATTCTGAATATTTTATTTTTTCCAATTATGTGTAAAAAGAAATTTTAACATTTTTTTTTAAATTTTGAGTTCTAAATTCTCTTCCTCTTCCCTCTCCCTGAGATGGCAAGGAATTGGATATATACAAATCAAGTCAAACCGGCATGGTTGCTAGAGCTCTCAAGGAGTTTCCAGTACGACCTAGATTAAGGCTTCTAAACCTGGGTCCATCAAATCCCTAAGGGATCTGTGGATAGATTTCCGTGAGCTTTTAATATTTGATAACTGAATTTCAATATTACTATTTTCCTTTGTAATCCTTTGTAGTTTATTTTATGAGTTTTTTTTTAACATCATTCTAAGGGGTCCATAGACTTCACTAGAGTGCCCAAGGTGATCATGACATAAAAAAAGGTTAAAAAACCACTGGCCCAGATGTTTCTTGGTTGTAATTCACCAAAAAACACCCTTTGTTATGTTTCAACATTAGTACCCATTAATGGCACTGGTTCAGAAGAGTGGAGTCAATGAGAAGGCGAGGAAGTTCAGGGGGGATGGACAGGATGACTATGTTAGTGAGGGCTGTGGTGGGGAGGGGGAGTCAGATAGACATACTGACATATGGAAAACATCATGCCTGGAGCAAGGCCAGTGTCAGCTAGAAGGATGCTCTAAACTGAAATGCAAGTGGGGCTAAGAAATCTTGAAAGCATGGACCCAGGTGCTCTGGTACCTTACCCATGTCATTACCAAGATATACTACCACATGAAGGAAGAGTGCCAATGCGCCAGGGCATGTTGGGGATCCTTCAACAACAATAACTTTTAGGGAACGTTTGGCTTAAATTGACATTCCTTAGATAGATAGAAGAGTGTTATCTAATTAATTAGATTCCATTAATTCATTTAATTTGCATGTGGACCCATTGGTCAGTAAACAATGGATGGTTATGTTTTGAGGTACATTCTTTCAGAAAGACTTAGTCCTGGTCCATCCTATAGCTAATTATGAAGATAAATACTCCAGTGCAATTGCTTTGTTCTTAGCTCTGTTTCATTACTATTATAACGGGGGATGAGTTAAGGCAGAGCTGAAACTGGGGAGGTGCAGTTGGGGCTTAGTTCTACCCAAGAAAACCAACTCAGAGGGTGATGAGAACACTTGTAATCCTTCAGCACCTTAGTTAGCATGAATAATTAGTTTAAATGAGGAGCTTCCAAATGGCCAAGTAGGTGGAACTCTTCTTCCACCCCTCCCTCCACTTTTCCCCTGCTCAGCAGCCACCTCAGAAGGCCAGCGTCCTGTATTGTCCTAGTGGCCCAGTGAATAGAGTGCTGGGCCTGGAGTAAGGAAGACCTGAGTTCAGCTTTGGCCTCAGACAAATGCTAGCCGTGTGACCCTGGGCAAGTCACTTAAATGCTCTCTGCCTCTGTTTCCTGCAGTTGTAAAAGTGGGGATAATCATAGCGTCCACCTTTCAGTGTTCTGAGGATCAAATGAGATAAAATTTGTAAAAAGCACTTAGCACAGTGCCTGACACATAGTAGGTGATTTATATATGCTTATTTCCTTCTCTTCTCTTCCCTTTTTTTCTTCCCTTGTCTGTATCTTGACCCCCTCAAATAAGAGCACACTTTATGGTACTTACCTTGGATGCAAAAATTCCTAGAGATGGCTCTGGTGGAAGGAGACCATCTCAGGGTAGATATTGCAGTGTACTTGGGTTTGTGAAGACCTATACTCCTATTCAAGTTTGTTTTCCAGCATTTCAGTTTGCAAAATGCTCATGGGTTCATGACCCACCTATGATGACTACAACAATCTTCAGGATTTTTACTGCCCAGGCACCAAATTTGCACAGGAGTAGAAAGTATCCTTTGTAGGGAAGAGGTTAATAAAACTTTTGCCTTGCATTTTGAATTTGGAATTAGCATCTGACAATCCCTTTGGAATTATAACTCTTGCATTGTTATGCACTAAATAGCTACACTTGTCTTGCTAATAAAATCATAGTAATTGAGTAGCGTTTTCATTAAGACAGGAGCGTGGTTCATTTCAAAGAAAGAAAAAAGCAACAACAACAATTGGCAACTCCATAGAAACTCGGTTGTTTTCCCAGTCTGGTTGCATAGAACCCACGTTAGCAGGGGGGGAGCTTCCAGAGCACATCGCTGGGTCACATGGCGCCATTCCCCTCTGGGTTTTACGTTATAGTTTCTCCCTGAGGGGCCGAGTGCACTCTTCTGTCTCTGGGATGGTTCATTAGCTGGCAAAGTGGCTGCACATGTCTATTATGGAAGCTGGCTTAAAATCCCCCATGTCTCTAGGACTACTCCAGAACCCAAAGTATATTGGAAGAGATGAAGAAATGGCAAGATTGTGGCATCGAAGGTGAGCGCCACCCACGCTGCACCTCTAGATGAATTCCTTATTTTTGATGTATCAGAAAATACACCACACTCACAGAGAGGGATTCAGTCAAGCCAAGCAAATTATAGTTAGTAATAGGCCCCACATGATCTAATAAAGCCTAATGCAGGGTCCAGGTGTGGTGATTAATTGTCCTACCAGGGGAATCAGCAGGATCGACCTAAAATTCCTATAAGGGTTGTAATCTGGTTTAAAATAAATATAGACAACTAGGAGTTGGGGGAGGGAGGGGAAGGAGGGGGAGACGCCTTCTGGGCTCTTACTCGAACTTCCCCTGTTCCTACTCATTGTGTCTGTTAACACGATTTGGTTTCCTCAAGCTGCGGGGCATGCACCTGCTAGGGGATGGTGGAGCCTTTAAAAAGAAAAAGAAAGAAAAAGAAATAGTCTCAGCATATGAGCAACCTGAACACCAAATGCTGTGTGGTCTTGGGTGCATGTGTGGAGTCGGGGTGGGAAGGTTGGTGCTAAGCATGAATTCCATATTAATTTGGTGCCCAAATATAAGTGTACATTAATCCAAGTCCTCTGGTCTAGGGCAAAAATTTAATTTGTCCAGGCTCAAAATAAATCCAGGTCATGGTCAAATTTTCGTTTAAATAAAAGATGGAAAGAGCTCCTTATAAACCTGGCATCATGCTTCTTTACAATAATGTTGGCATCAGGTCAAATAAATATTTATTGAATGCTGATGATGTACCCAGCGCAGGTCTAGCCACTGTTTCGAGTTGTCCAAAAAAAAGTGTAAGTTAGGGTCATTCTCTCAAAGGGCTTACACTCTAATTGGAGAAATGAAAAATCAAAACATGAAACAATAGCAAAGCAAATGACAGTATTAAATTAATTGCTAAATTGTGTGGGATAGACTGTGAATCTCAAAGGACAGCTATATAGTATGTACTAATTACCACCAGAACTGGAGTCAAAGGAAAAAGGAAATCTGGGTTCAAATCTGGGCATAACATAATGGGGATAATTAAGAGAGATCTCTCTGATCTGTTGGATTTGGGTCACCCCATGGAACATGTGTGAGAATAAGCCTACATTCTGGTCTGATGCTAAAGGACATATGTACCAAGATGTTCATGATTGGTCACTATATGTTCCTGTGCCTGGGGAATGAATGAAAGAAGACTGGCCACTGAGCCAGGAAGAGCAGCCAGTCCACTCAAGATTTTTTTTTTAAGGCAATTGGGGTTAAGTGACTTGCCCAGGGTCACACAGCTAGTAAGTGTCATGTGTTTGGGCTGAGGCTAGATTTGAACTCAGGTCCTCCTGACTTCAGGGCCAGTGCTCTATCCACTATGCCACCTAGCTGCCCCACTGCGCCACCTAGCTGCCGCTCTGCTCAGAAGATTTTAAGAAAAGTTAATTTCTTTCTCTCTTTTCCCTTCCCTTTCTTCTTTCCTTTTTTCTTTTCTTCTTCTCCTTCCATCTCTTCCTCCCTCCTTCCTTTCCTCCCTCCATCCCTCCCTCCCTTCCTTCCTTTCTTCCTTCCCACTGTGTCTCACTTTTCATCTTTTGAGAACAAGTCACTTGGGACTGAGGCAGCTGCTCACTCAAACTTCCAGCCAAGAGGAGGATACAGTTGCATTTACATGATGGGAAGAACATTTGGTTGCCTAGATGAGCCTGAGACTGAACCTCAAGTCCTTGGCTGTCTCTTCGGCTTTATGTTTCGTCTCCTTAGCACAAGTGACTGAGATAGAAATTTTTAGCCTTTAAGGCTATGTTGTGAGCTCAGGGGTTTGAGAACTACTGGGTCTAAGTGCTTGTTACCCAGTGAAGGTGATCTCTGATATCACTTCTTGGAGAAAAGAAGATGACCACAACCTCAAGAGGATACCAGAGACGAAAAGACCTGAAAAACCCAAATCATACCCTGACTTGCCAAGCAGAGCTGGGCTTTTGTATTGTGCAGTCAGCTAAGATCACAGGTGACAGTGAAATATCTGTCAAACAATCCCAAATGTCTCTCTTGAGTCTTACAGTCCCCTTCCCTCCCCAGAAAAAAACTAGGTAATTTACCCAAAGTCACACAGGTAATAATGCTGGCAGAGTTGAGCCTAGAACTTATGAAGCCTTCTGACTTCTCAAAGCCAGCACTGGAGTCACTGTCCAAAATGCCCATTCATGTCACAAGTACAATAGTGGTGTCTTCAACTGTGCTCACAGGGCTCGATAAATTCTTTGATCTCAAACCATATTGGTACAAGGACTATGGACTTAGTCCTGCTGGGACATCCTCTTTAGTTCGCAGAATCATGTCCACATATTTATGTATCCATTTTGACCTTATCTTGGTAAATGATGTAACATGTTGGTCTACGCCCAATTTCTGGCAGACTGCTTTCCAGCTTTCCCAACAATTTTTGCTGAATAATGAACTCTTGTCCCCCAAATTTAAGTCTTTATACTTGTCAAACACTCCCTGGCCATTGACTGAACATTCTACAATTCCTTTATAAAAGGAACCTACAACAGTTTTCTTCTCATTGTTTATTTCTTTCCTCCTTTCTGACACTCCTCTCATTCTTCACATTTAATGGAAATCCTATCAAAGATTTCTTCCCCTCTTTCCGACTTCTCACCTCACTCTACCCTCCTACTTTATCCATTTCTCACTTTTCCCCTTTTTCTCCTTTTCTCTTATTGTTTCTCAGAATCACAAAATAACAGAATCAAAGGGAGCTTCTAAGGCCACCAAAGCTGAACAGAAATCCCCTATTTAACACAGGCAGCAAGTGGATACCCAGGCTTGCCTTGAATACCTTCAGTGAAAGGGGACTCACTACCTCCTAAAGCAGCCCAATCCACTTAGTATGACTCTAATTGTTATTCAAGTGTCTTTTTATAACAAAGATAAATTTGCTTATAAGCAACTCCTACCTATTGTTCCTAGTTCTGCTTTCTAGGGCCAAAAGGAACAAGATCCATCCCCTGCCCATAGGACAGCCTTTCAAATACATGAAAACAACTCTCATGTCCCTCCTAAAGCTTCTCCTCTCCAGGTATATGAAACTCTGAGGGTCTTCCCCTCCTGGACTGATTCCTTTGTGAAGGCAAACTAGGCCATGTTTTGCCTCAATTCTTACTTATTGTTTAATTACTGAATGGGTGCTACTTGAGACCTGGGAAAGACCTTAGCTTAAAAAGGCCATGGTCTCCCACTTCATTGGAGGCCATTGCCAATTGTCTTGAACTATGTCTTGCCACTGGACTCCAATGACTCTGGAGTAGAGAGCAGGGTTGATGACTTTGCACAGCTCTGCCTCACTGAAATCCAATTCACTTGTCACTTAAGACCTCACCCCCTGATGTCACTGGCCTTAGAGAACAATCAAAGAACAAAGAATGAACAACAACAAACAGAGGACAGTTGTCCTCTGTATTCTCCTATCCCACCTCCTGCTTTTCTGATAGGGGAATTTAGTGAAGACACAGAAAAAAAAAAAAGAACACAGGATGAAAGCTCTTCTATGCTTTTTAATATTCTAATTCTAATTAAGTCCAACAGTTGGAAGATGCATTTCTAGAGAGAGGTCTGAGGCATGGAGCCAAGCTACCTTCAGAAATTTGGTCAGGATATGCTCATTTATTTATACAGCATTTATTTATACTTGGATTTATATAGCTGTCTTTCTCTAAGGAGCCCACTGTTACTGTACATGTTTTAAAATATTAATTCATTTATGCTCACAGTACCTCCTGTGAGAGATATAAGGAGGGGGGAGGAGAGAGAGAGGAAGGAGAGAAAGTGAGGAAGGAAAAGAGACGTGGAGAAAAGAGAGAGGGAGAGCAGGAGACAGAAACAATCTGGGAGGAAAATTATTGCTTCCTTTGGCCCTTACTAGCAGTAATTTCAAGTCAGGCCTTGAGGCAGCCTGGTGTAGTGGGAAAAAAAAAAGGAATCAGAAGACTTGGGTTCAATTCCCAGCTCAGCCACTTAGTACCCATGTGACCTTGAACAAGTCACTCCCCTTCTCTGGACATTAGTCATCTGCAGAATGAGAGATTTGGACTAGTCAGAGGTCAGCAAACTATGGCTGGAGGGCCAGATCTACTAGTAGCCTGTTTTTGAATGGGCCTGCAAGCTAAGAATGGTTTTTAAATTTTTAAGTACAAGGTAAAAACCATTTTTTATTTCTCTGGCATGCAGATCCAGGTGGCTGGCTCTTGGGCCATAGTTTGCTGACCTGTGGACTAAATAATCTTAAGATTTCTTCCAGGTCTAATCTTCTGTTGGGTTGGGGGAAGAGACCCTTGAGCTCAAGAGAAAGAAAACTCAATGACCTTGAACTCAGTGACTTCATCATGTAAATTAGATAGGGTGTCCAGACCCATCCCAAGTTCCCTGTTCTTGAAGTGGAGATTGAAAAGAACAGCTCAACAATCTTTCTTTCTTTCTTTCTTTCTTTCTTTCTTTCTTTCTTTCTTTCTTTCTTTCTTTCTTTCTTTCTTTCTTTCTTTCTTTCTTTCTTTCTTTCTT
>NW_020955033.1:21991962-22019525 GCF_900497805.2 Vombatus ursinus | reverse complement strand
CTTTCTTTCTTTCTTTCTTTCTTTCTTTCTTTCTTTCTTTCTTTCTTCAGTCTTCTTGCACAAAATGACTGATATGGAAATGTTTTACATGATCGCACATGTATAACCTATACCAGATTGCTTACTGTCTCAGGGAAGCAAGAGGGGAGGGAGGGATAGAATTTAAACTTAAAACTATAAAACCAATCCCCCCCCCCAAAAAACCCAACCTAATGTTAAAAATTGCATTTACATGTAATTGGGGAAAAAGAAAATATTTTTTGAAAGGAAAAGAGCAGCTCAGCATCATCTTTGTGAGATGGTCAGACATGGTTCCAATGATAGCTTCCCTATCTATCTCCAACCTATAGACCACCCGGGGAAATTTTAAAAGGTGCTTGTACAGTATACCTTTCTGACTCCTTTGCCTTCTAGCTCTGAGAGCTGGAAAAAGTGCAGATGCCCCCACAGGCCCTTATGCAAGTGTCTTGTTGCATTCCAAGGTAGCACAACTTTGTTAAAGAGGGTTACAGGGTTAGTTTTATATGATAAAGCAACAACATGATAGGGATTTTTAAAATTTCTAACCGAGGAACTGATATACACTGACAGAGAAAAAAGGAGTGTGAGTTAGTACTTGGAAATGATTTTAGCTATAGGTAATGATTTGAAGCCTCTTCTCACATCATTGCTTAATATGGTATCAGCACAAAGAAAAGAGAGGTTCTTCATCAGCCAGCCCTGCACCACCACATACGCGGAACTATTGATTACAGCAAATGAAGAAATTTTAAATGCCATGGGTAAGTTCACTTGCCTTGGCAGTATACTCTCTAGGGATGTCCACAAAGATGATGAGCTTGACACACACATCGTCAGAGCTAACTCAGTGTTTGCGAGGCTCTGAAGGAAAGGGTGGGAAAGAAGAGATATTAGGCTACCTACCAAACTGTAGGTCCTTAGAGCTGTTGTGCTGATCTTATTGGTGTATGCCTGTGAAACCTGGACAGTACACCAGTACCAGACCAGGAAATTGAATCACTTCCATTTGAATTATCTTAGGAAGATTCTGAAGGTCACCTAGCAAGAAAAAGTATGGGACACTGAGGTCCTTTCTCAAACTGAGCTGCCAAGCAGTCCAACTCTATTGTAAAGGGTGCAACTCCAATGGGTTGGCCATAATGTTTGAATGTCAAATGTACTTTGCCTAAAAGACTGTCTTACAGAGAACACACATAGGGCAAGTGCTTACATGGCAGTCAGAAGAAGCAATACAAGGACACCCTCAAGGTCTCTCTGAAGAACTTTGGAATTAATTGTGAGACACTGGCACAGGACCACCTAGCATGTTATGCCTGCATCAAAGAAAGTGCTGTGCTCTCTGAGCAAAGCAGAATTGCAGTAGTTCAAAAAAAATGTGAGATGTACAAATTTAGAGACATCTCCATTCCAAATGTTCATATGGACTATTCATGCCCAACCTATAGTAGAGCCTTCCAAGCTCATACTGGTCTGATCAGTTGGACCTTGACTCCAAAGTAATGATGTCATTTTGGTCTTCTTTGAGCAGAAGGATAACAACCACTGCTTAATATGGTGCTTACAATTTCCATGGAGGTCAATTCCTTTGTGCTAGAGTATTATATCTCTAGGATATTGCTGTCAAAACACAATTATATTACTTGGGAAGAAGAACATGATCCATTAATATATGATAATATAAATGGGCTCTCTTCAGTTCCTATGGACCTAATATTAGCATGGATAAATTTATAAGATTAGCAAGTCTCAAAAAATTGAGTTCTCTGGCAATAGGCTGAAAACAGATAAGCTTTGTTGGAGGCAGCGGCATGTGTAAGAGGCCTAGGGCATATGGTACCACCAAAAGAAACTCCAGGATGCCCAGGGACAGCAGAGACCTGGCTGGTGAGACACAAAGTATAGTGTGTTTTGGGGGTGATGTATGGATAAGAATACTAAAACAGGAAGTGGCAGGGGATACTCAGGAGACAAACTTCATTAAGGCTGGTCACTAGCTCCCTATGTGACCCTGGGCAAGTGACTACTTCCTTTGGCCTCAGTTTTCTCATTGGTGATGAAGGAGTTGAAACAGATAACCTCTGAAGAGTTGTCCCCATTCTGACACCATATGTTGTTGTTCACCCATTGCCTGGGTTTACCAATGGTACTGGGGTAACAGTCACCTAAACTCAAAGTCTAGTCAGTTTTGCCTTTAAATCAACTGCTCTGAGCCTCAGTCTTTTCATCTTTAAATGGGGAAGGTAATAGTTTCCTTGCCTACCTCATGGTTTGTGGTTAGGAAAGTGCATTTAAGTAGCACAGTGTCAAGTAACTGTGAGCTATCATCACTGTTATTATTGTAATTACAATATAATTTTGAGATAATTCCAACTGTCATTTCATTTATTTCCCAAACTTCTTCTGAGACCAGTGAGGACCCCTTATCATATATTATTTTTCTTTCTCGATTTGCTCTTGGCTAGAAGGACATCACTCTCCCCTCCCCCTAAACCTTTACTTCTTGCTTCTCATCCCTAACATGAATTTGTAAATAAACAGTATCAAGTTGTATGAACAGGCAGTTGGGATACTGGGAACTTTTATATGCATGACAACTTTTAAAATTGTTAGAGCTCTCTTCTCCTATTCCTCCTGTAGGCAGAGGAGCTGTTGAATACTGGAGGAGCTTCTGATTAGGATATTGGGATGATGAAGACCCACTATAATTTGGCTTAAATTATCTAGGCAGCCTCATCTTTCACATTATTTACCCACCCACTTTTTGTTGTTCAGTTGCGTCCAACTCTTTCTGACCCTCGTTGGAGTTTTCTTGGCAAAGATATTGAAGTAGTTTACTATTTCCTTCTCCAGATTATTTTCCAGATGAGGAAACTGAGGCAAATAAAGTTATGTGACTTGCACAAGGTCACACAGATAACTAAGTGTCTGAGGTCAGATTTGAACTCAGGAAAATGAGTTTTTCTAATTCAAAGCCCTGTGCTGTATCCACTGCTCCATTTGGGTCCCTGCCTCATATAGTTTACATTCAGTCAAATTGAATTTCTCCCTTCTTTTCCTCAGTCTTCTTTAATTTCCTCTTACCCTTTACCCTCCCCCAGTTCCCCATCTCTCTGTTCCCAACAAATACCTTGTAACCCCCTGTGTCTTTGCTCCTGCCATCCCTTAACCTGGAATGACTTCCTCCCCCAGGTCCCCCCACTGAAATCCTATCTGCCCTTCATGGCTTGATTCAATTTCCACTTCCTGCTTGAAGCTGTCTACAATCTCTGTCCTCTTTCTGAAGTCACTACTCTTCTGAACATTCAAAGCAAGTTATCCGTATCTCTTCTGTGCACTTGACATATTCTATTTTCCATTATAGTTATTTGCGTATGTATCTTTTGTCTACTGATGGATTGTAAGCGCCTTGAGGGCAAGGACAATATCTAATTTAACTAAATCTTTCCCAGTGCTCAGCATGGTGCCTTATGTATAGTAGACACTGATTAAATTTTTTTCCCTGGGGAAAAAAAAAAAAGCTAATAATATCACATCCAGGAATTTTTAAAGTTTTTTTTTCCCTTTTTTTTGGAGAGGGAGAAAGGGCCTCAGATACTTGCTAGCTATATGACATTGGGCAAGTCACAACCCCATTTGCCTCAGTTTCCTCATCTGTAAAATGATCTGGAGAAGGAAATGACCAACCACTCCAGTATCTTTGCCAAGAAAACCCCAAAAGGGGTCGTGAAGAGTCAGACACGACTGAAACAACTGAACAACATAGGGATTCAGGGCTACCTGATTTAGTCCACATTCCCTTGTGACCTAACCTAAAAATGCTTCTCCTGCTATGTGGGTATATTAGTAAATGATACATTTCCTAAAATGTCCAAGGAGGGTGGCAATTACTCAGGCATAGCAGCTTCGCAGGAAAGAATAGGTGTGATTTCCCCTGAAGGATGGAACAATGGGTAAAACTTTACACCTGGAGTCAGAAAGACCTGAATTCAAAAACTTACTAGCTTTGTGACCTTGGGCAAAGCGCTTAACCTCCATTTGCCTAAGTTTCCTCATATAAAAAATGGGGATAATAATAGTAACTACCTCTCAGGGTTGTTGTGAGGATAAAATGAGCTAATATTTATAAAGATCTTTGCAAACCTTAAAGTTCTGTGTAAATGCTACCTATTGGTAGCCCTGGATATGCCCACTCTGGCACGGGCAGAGGATGACCTGGATTCTGGAGGCTTCTTATTAGTTAGAAAGCTGCTACGGTAAGAAGAAATAAGGGAGTGGGTGTGACTGTGAATGCTGAGCGTCTGAAAACTCCACAGCTGTCAGTAAGTCAAAATGTTGTGCTGGGGAATGATAATGGCTGATGCCCACATAAAAGGTTTTAATCAATGAGAGGAAACTAGTCTATGCAATGGAAAATCCTTCACACACACACATGCACGCAAATTTGCTTGCCAGTTCCCTGAAAGGTCCCTTTTAAGTATTGTGATCCCCAGAGTTTGTAGGGAGGCTCAATGTCATCAAGTAGGTTATTAATGTTTCAAAGGTTGCAGAATCATAAAAGTTAAATATGAGGAGTACCTGTTTGGTCTTCTCATCTCTTAACCAAGGCCATCAATGTTTGCCTCCTCCTCCTTCTTCACTGGGTAGCGAGGTGGCTCAATGGATAGAGAGCTGGGCCTGGAGTCAGGAAGACTCTTCCTGACTCCAAATCCAGCCTCAGATACTTACTAGCTGTGCGACCCTGGGCAAGTCACTTATCCCTGTTTGCCTCAATTTCCTCATCTGTAAAATAAGATGGAGAAGGAAAATGGCAAACCACTCCAGCGTCTCTGCCAAGAAAACACCAAATGAAGTCACAAGGAGCAGACAACTGAAAAACAACTCAACAACAACAACAAACAATAATCTCCTTCACTACAGAATCAGGTAGTTTGTCCAGTCAAGTTTAAAACAAGTATCAGGATGATGTGTCCTCTGTTTCTATTTTCCAAGGTTTCTCCTATAAAATCTGACAGGCCATTGGAGAGACAGGTTTTGTGATCAGGAGAGATGGGTGGGCGAAAGTCAAGATGGTACAGTGAGTGGCTCATTGGCAATGTGGCAAGTCCTCAAGGAAATAGTAACTGGAAACCAGACTCACTTGAGTGATGGGCTGTAGAAGGTCTCACTTTTCATATGATGCTAGTATCAGAATTACAATGGCAGTCATTTATGTGGGGTGATTTGAAAGGCTCCCAGAAGGCCCTACCTCAATGTATTTCTTCCACCAGACTGCCTGAGATGCCTAAAACCTCACCATTAGAGATCACTTTTTTGTTTTTGGCCTAAAGCATCATGTCCTGTTTGAAAAAAAATAGCAACTATTCCTGAAAAGGTAGCACATTAAGCCTGACCAGTCATACATATCTTGGAAAGAATTAGTGCTTCAGATTCTTTTCAAATGACAGCTGCTGAGAGGAGGATTTGATATGGGGGAGGAGGGAGAGATGTGTTTAGAGCATTAAGTACTGTCTAGGGGCCCTGGACAGAATGACAGCTCTGCGCCACTGAAGAGGCACCTTGTGGAAGGAAAGGCCAGTAAGGATGAGGGAGCGAATGTGCAATCTGAGTTTCAAAGCCCTGGACATTTTGTGAGATGCTGCTTAGGTGAGACTCTCCTGATTGTTGGAGAGAATTATTACTCCACCTGCACTTATGTGAGAGGCAGAGTGGGCATGAGAGCTTAGGAGAAAAGAAATTTTCTTCCTTCCATTTTTGAGACAGGACATGTACTGATCTAGGCTCTCTTCAGAGAGAAACTCAGAGGGAGAGAGAAAATCTAACATGTAGAGAATCTAGTACCTCAAATGTCTCTGATTTTTAGTTTTTTTCCCCCTAGAGAATTCAGGAAATTTGTCCTTGTATAAGACTGAGGACCTAGTGTATTCTACTCTGCATAACTTTTCCAATTTCCATTTGCTAGCTACTTGAACCAATGAGTTTACTCATCACTATTTGTGATGGTCTTTGGTTTAACATTTAGTGGAAAGGAACCAAATATTTGGATATAAGCTACACCTTTTCCTTTTTAAGGGACAGAGAGCAAGGAAATTGCTTGAATCTAGAAATCGTTTCCCCTAGACTAACAATATTGGAGAGGGCAGGACAGATAGAGATAATTCTAGTCTAGTAATCTCTCTGAAGAGAACAGAGTGATCAGCCTCATGGCCCACTCTTTGCTTCCCTCCAGTTAGGAATGAATGAATTCTCTTGGAGAAGGGTGTGTAAGATACCTTTTGATTCTTTCCCTCGAGCTACATTTAGAAAAACCCATGTGGACATCCACATAAACGATGTGGGCAATGGCATGAACACCTTATGAATGAAAATGTATTTATTAAGCTCTTATGATGTACTAGGCATTATGCTAAGATTTTAAAAAGATTGTTTTTGCATTCAAGCAGCTTATATTCTAAGAGGAGATGATGTCACATATAGGGATGGCATGAATGGGGAAAGGTGTTTTGTTCTGGAGATATGAAAAGGTGGCAGTGGACGGGCTGGCCAGGTGGTTGGATGGGATGTGCATGTTCTGGTGCCTTGGGCCAATTAGGAGATATAATGGACTAAATGGACTAGTTTGCCCACATTTACTCATTTCCCACCAGGCTGCCCTCCTTAACCCCCAGATACTCTTCATCCTAGAAGATCCCTTCAGCCCTGGAACGTATATCTTTCTTGCTTTCTTTTATATGTCATCTTCCTATTAGGATATAAGCTCCTTGAAGGCAAGGGCTCTCTTTCTTTTTGCTTGCATTTGTATTACCAACACTGAGTATTGTGTCTGGCCCATATTAAGACTTAATAAATGCTTGTTGACTGACTAACTCACTCACTCGCCAGTCAACTGGGGATTGAGCTGTAGGGTAGGAGCTCCAAAAATGAGTGGATTAACTTCATCAGAGACAGGGACAGGAAATGAGGAAGATCCATGTATTAAGGTTCAGGTCTCAGGTCTGATGGGAGAACAGGTCAAAGGTGGGAGGAAGGGCAGATGATGAAATTGCCTGGGTAGATGACTGGATGAAACATGTAACTGAAGAATGATATGACAGAAGCATTACAACCTTACATAACATTAAAAAGTAGCTCAGAAAAACTTAGAAGGTGCTGAAGACTAACTTCACAATTTTACCTTATACCATTAGATTGTAAGTATACCCCAGAACCTATCTGAGTTTCTGCCACTTAAAAAACAATGTGGCAAGATTGGAGATTAGGAGCAGGGAGCATTTGAATCTAAAATTTCATAAGTTTAAGAAACTGTGCATATTATGTGCACAAAATTCAGCACATAAGTATAGAAACTCCTCCCATTAATGGAGTTCAGCTTTTTTTTTTGTTATTGTTTAGCTGTTTTCAGTTGTGTTTGACTTTTCATGACCCTATCTGGGGTTTTCTTGGCAAAGGTATTGGGGTGGTTTGCCATTTCTTTTTCCAACTCATTTTCCAGATGAGGAAACTGAGGCAAACAAGGTTAAGTGACTTGCCCAGGGTCACACAGCTAGTAAGTGTCTGAAGTCACATTTGAACTCAGGTCTTCCTGACTCTAGCTTCAGTGCTCTAGCCATGGTACCATCTAGCTGCCCATAATGCAGTTCAGCACTTATCTGTAACTTAGTCCTGAAGAATTGCCCAAGGCACTGAGAGGTAATATGATCATTCTATGGTTGTATAACTAGCATGTGTTAGATGTAGGGCTGGAGCCTAGGTCTTCCTAATTCTGACCAACCCTGTATTCTATATCACCTCTCTGTCTACTACTTAGTAAATACTTAATAAAGGTTTGTGAATTAAACTGAATTTTCATAGTTAAAATGCACCCATTACTGTTGCTTCTCTTTCTGTTCCTTTGTTCATGGTGGTTGGGGGTTTATAATTAGGTCTCAATTAGTGCCAATAATGAATCCTTGAAGCAGTCACATGCTTTCAAATTTATATTATTCAAAGTTACAATTATGTAAAATATGATAATTTATCCCAGTCCATGGAAATATGCAGTGCAAATTCAAGTAATGTTACCACTTCATAGGATTTATTAATTGAACTAATCAGGCAGGATTGCTTTATCATCAAGGCCATAGATTTCCAGCAGGGATAACCCTAAAAAGCATTAGGAAGTAGCTGTAAAAAGTACCCACCCACTCATTCCCGCTATCACAGATCTCTAGAATCTCAGAGATGAAAGGGACCTTAAAAATCATCTAATCTAACCCTTATCTGGGTCACAAATTCCTTTTGACCCTTCACTGTTGGTAGTGGCAGCAAGAAAGACAAAGGATACTGGTTTTGAATCTTAACATTTAAATTCAGAAGTAAATTTAGAAATCATCCAGCTCAATCCTCTAACTCAATCAATCAATCAATCAATAAACATTTTTAAAGCACCTATTCTGTGCCAGGCATTGTGCTATGATTTTCTGGGATAAGGGTAATTTTACAGATAAGGAAATGGAAATCTTTGACAAGAATCTAAGGTCCCCTCCAGATCTCCATCTATGATCCTGTGAACCAAAGACACCAGGTGAATAGGTAAAGTTTTCAACACTTCTGTAGACTAAAGATAAGGGCCAGTTAAGAAAACAGTTTCTGGAAAAGAGATTTGGGTTTCCAACACGGGAATGGCAGGTTCTTGGCCAGGAAGGTTTCTCAGTCGTGTCTGACTCTTTGTGACCCCACTTGGGATTTTCTTGGCAAAGATACTGGAGTGGTTTGCTATTTCCTTCCGCAGCTCATTTTACAGATGAGGAAACAGAGGCAAACAAATGACTTGTCCAGGGTCACACAGCTACTAAGTGTCTGAGGCCAGATGTGAGTGCAGGAAGATGAGTCGTCCTAACTCCAGGCCCTGCACTCTATCCACTGTACCACCTAGCTGGCCAGGAATGGAGTACTCCTAACAAGAGCTGGTGGAGTTTTGAAAATCTAATGTAAAAGGAGTTTAAAGTAAAAAGGAAAGGGGAGGAAGAAAACTGTCTATGAAGAGCCACCAAGCTGTAGATAATAGCTACCATATAGAGAAAAGAAAGTGGTAGAAATATCCAGAAATTGAGAGGAGACAAAATCTGAGAAGAAGACAACAATAAAACTCCTGGCATTAGATGTCTACACACGGTTATGGAGAGTGTAAGTAACAAGCAAGCTGAACTAGAAATCCAAACGTAAGTTAGATATGATGTCATCCTGTATCACCAACACTTCTAGTGTAGGTCTCCTGATTAGAATATCATGCTCTGGAAGGATACAACTTATTGAAAAATGGACAGGATAGGGAAAAGGGAAGGGGGAACAGAGATACAGTTTATATTAAGAAGATATACTGATGGGAGGAAATCCAGGAATTGGTGTGTAGATCCTGGAAATAATTTGTATGAAGAACAGAAACAGAGACAGAAGCAATATAGTAATCAGGGTATACAATGGGCCACCTGGTCAGAAAGAGGAAGTAGATGAGGAGTTTGGGGAAAGGACCACAAATCTGCCACAGACATACACAATATTAGTATTAGGGGAATTCAATTATCCAGACATCTGCTAGATTTCTCATTTTGCCAAAACTAGAGCAGCTAATAATTTCTTGGCTTGTGTTAATGATAATTTCATCCTTGAAAAGGTGGAAAAAGCAATGAGAGGGACTGCCATTGTGGATCTGATTTTCACCAAGAAGGAGGAACTGGTTGCTGAATTAGAAATGATAGAAGCTTTAAGAAAGGGATGACACCACCTTAGAATTTATGATAGAAAAGCAGAAAAAAGCTGGGTAGTCTTACGGATACCCTAGATTTGAGAAGAATAAGTTTGAAAAGGTTTCTGAAGAAAGATGGGCAGCATGCCATAGAGAAGGTGAGGTGTCATTGTAATAGGGATGAGAAGTTCTCAAGAAAGAAATTCTAAAAGAAAAAAGAGAGATAGTTCTGATGAAGAAGAAAAAAGGCAGTTGTCTAAAGTTATCAAAATAAATTCATGGGAAACTCATTAGTCAACTTTGGTTTGAGAAGATATATACAGAAGATGGAAAAAAGGGCAGATAATGGAGGATCAATAAATCAGGGTAGCCTAATACCATACAAATGATTTCAAGAATGTTAAAGTTTAGAATTAGCTGAGTTTGGAAAGGAAAACTAAAAACAAAAAAATTTTTTTTTTCTAAGCTACACAGGAGAGAGGGCAAGAATGGAATGTTATTTGTAGTAGATGGGACAATAGTAACAAATGATAGACATAACCATGCTTGTCCTGGCCCATTCCCATCTGAAGGCCAGGTATGTTACATTTCACCTCTCCTCCAGGGTTTTCTGGTACCCTTATGGGAATCTGGGTGTTTGTAAGCTTTCTGCCATTGCTCTAGCCTCCACCTACCATGTTTCTTTAATTGTAGGAAGTTGCTTGCTCCCTAGTTCCATTTAACTAATTAACAGTTTTAAATTAGCTTTTACAGAGGATTTACTTCAAAGGTATAACCAATACAAATATACAAACATCCTCCCCAATACTTGTGGGTATAATGCCCATCTGTATTCCTTTATAATACCTGTGGGTATAATGCCCACCTGCACTCCTTTATATTCTGGAGAGGGGAAGAGGATTAGGTTCATAGCTTAGCTCAGTTCCTACATAGCACAGTCTTAAACAAGCTCCATGTCAAATGCCTCCTCCCTTGTGCTCAAATCCTGGAGCTTCCTTGCTAGACTGCTCAGCTACACATGGGGCCTGGAACCCTGGCCCCAAGGTCTCTATGGCTTGAACTCCTGGGTCCAGTGGGAATTCTATCACTGACACCTGGAACTGAGAAGGACAAAATGAAACAAACGGAAACAAAACAAATCCCTAACTCAAGACTGTTCTTGGGGCCACAGAGTAAAAACCTATGTTGTGGGTGAATGCGACCTTCACCGTTGCTGAACATCAAGGAATAAAGACAGAATGCCCCAGTCCAGTGAAAAAGGCTACTGCCACCTACATGATAGGAGAATGGGGGAGAATGATATTTTAACTAGAAAGGACAAACTCTGCTTTAACCCTGCGCACTTGGAGAACCCAAATTAAATATGAAGATACTGAGAGAGCGCTTAGCAGTTCTCCATGAGGTCAAGTCACTGGCCCAGATAGATTACATCAGTAAAAGGACTGGAAGAAGTCACTGTTGATCCTTGTCAGTGATCTTAGCAAGATGATGAGAGGTGGGATAGTAGAGGTGCCGTGGGACTGGAGAGGGGAAAAGATCTTGATTTTCAAAAAAGAGGGCAAGGCCTGAAAACTGTAGGCCAATGAGTCTTCATTCCATTCTTGGCAATTCTGGAACATATTATTAAAGTGATGGTCAGTGAACATCTAGAAAAGAAAGTGGTTACATCTTACATGATATATTTCAGTAAGCTCAAAATGCATTTTTGTTGTCGTTTAGTTAGCTTTAGTCATGCCCAACTCTTTGTGACCGCCTTTGGGGTTGTCTTGGCAAAGATACTGGAGTGATTTACCATTTCCTTCTCCAGATCATTTTACAGATGAGAAAACTGAGGCAAACAGGATCAAATGACTTGCCCAGGGTCACACAACTAGTACGTGTCTGAGGCTGAATTTGAGCGCTGGTATTCCTGACTCCAGACCCAGCCCTCTATCCACTGTGCCACCTAGCTGCCCTTCAAAATGTATAATACCTAATTGTAAAAAGTCATATCATTTAAAAACTTTGTAGAGAATGAGGTCAGGTACATTTCACAGCTGTGGCTAGGATGAAATTCTTAACCAAACAAGGGATAGAGGAAATCGCAAACTATAGATCAGATAATTTCAATTACATGAAATGGAAAAGCTTTTACATGAACAAAATCAATGCAGTTACAATAAGAAGGGAAAAGCATAGACTGGGGAATTTTTTTATATCAAGTATCTCTGGTAAAGATCTGCTATCCAAGATATATGGGGAATTAAAACAGATATATTGAAAGGCAGTGTACCACAGTGGAAAAAGCAATAGGTTTAGAGAGGGGACTGGGTTTAATTTTGCCTTTGATGCTTGCTAGCTGGTAATTTGGGGGTAATTCACCTAAACACTCTGTGCCCATTTCTTCTACTGTAAAATGAGGGCATTGGACTAGCTAACTTGTAAAGTCTGCTCTTATATAAGATCAAGCAGAATATTCCAATTCAAAAATGGTCAAAGAATATGAACAAAAAATTGCACAATATTAATAACCATACAACAGCTTGCTTCAAAACATTAATAATAGAAATATAAATAAAAGAACTCTCAGTTTCTACGTATACATAGCAAACTGGCAATGATGACAAAAGATGGGAAAAAGTCAGTTTTGGATAGGCTGCATAAACATAGGCTCACTAATACACTGTTTTCAGAACTGTGAATTGGATCAATCATCCTGGAAAGCAATTTAGAATTATGTTTTCAAAAAAAATTGACTAAAATGATCACGCCCTTTGACACAGATAACCCACTGCTAAGCATATACTTCAGAGGTCAAAAAAATAAATAAATGTCTCACATATCCCCAAATATTCACACTACTTTTAGTGGTAACAAAAAATAATAATGTAATAATAGCTAGCATTTATATAGTGCTTTAAGGTTTGTGTTATCTCCTTGTATTTTCACAACAACCCTGGGAGATAAGTACTATTATTATCTCAATTTATGGTTGAGGAAAATGAGTCAGACAGAGGTTAAGTGATGTGCCCAGGGTCACATAGCTAGGAAACGTCTAAAGCTAGATTTGAACTCAGTTCTTCCTGACTTTAGGTCTATCCACTGTTCTACCTACCTGCCATTAGAAACAGAAAAAAAAATAGGTGGTTGATGATTAAACACCTAACCAACTTGTGGTCCATGAATATAATGGAATACTATTGTTTTATAAGAAATCGTGAATATCAAAAATTCAGGTAACCATGAGGAGATATATGAACGGATGCAGATGAAAGTAAGCGGAACCAGGAAAAAATATTTATAATGACTACAATAATATGAATGGAAAGAGCAAAAAAAAATCTCAAGTTATAAAGACAAAGTTTGGTTCTAGAGAAGAGTAGAGAAATGTTGCTCCCCTGTCTCCTTGGCAGAGATGGGGGGCTATGGGTATATCATATTGAATGTCCTGCCAGACAAGGTAGATATGTTGGTTGGTTATGCTTAATTACTTTTGTTCCTTTTTCTTATATAATCTTTTTTTTAATCAAAGGTAGGTGGATCTCTGGGTAGGGGAGGGAGAAGGATATATTTAGAGATGAAGTTAAAGGAAAAACAAAAGATAATCAGTAAAATTTAAAATAAAAAGGAATTGATGAACCAGCCTGACTTCATCAAGAGTAGGTCATGTGAAGTTATTGAACTATTCATATAACCTTTGACCTAGAAAACCAAAAAGGTCAATGGCACAAAGAACCAATACATTAAGTAAACTATTCATAGGAATACTTTTTTGTATCAACAGAAAGCTAGAAACAAAGTACATACACCAATCAATTGTGGAATGGCTAAATAAATTGTGGTATAGGAATGTTACACAATATTGTTGTACTGCACGAAATGAGTCATATGAGGAATTCAGAGAAACATGAATGAACTAATGGGGTGAAGTAAGCAGAACCAAGGAAACAACATGCACAATGCCTAAAATATAAGTGAAGGCAACACTAAAAGATAACAGAATTCAAATAAAATAATGTGTGTTCTAGAGCAAAGGATTCAACCTTATGGTCTGATGCCTGCAAGAACTGCAACACTCCCAAGTGAGACCAGAACAAGATTAAAATGTCATTAGGAAATACTGACCAAAATAAAAATACGAGGCAACATAGATAATGTTAAGTTGTGGTTTCCCAAGTCAATTTGTACCCTGTAGGGATTTCTATTTGAGTTTGATACCACTGTTCTAGAGCACTGATGCTGCAACACACATTAGACTCATCGATAAAGAGCTGTAAGGGACTTCAGAGGCCATTTGGTCAAACATGCTCCTATTCTGTTCACTCATGCCTCTAGCTCTAGTCTCTAGACTAAGGGCTTTGTGCCAAGATCAGGTTTTACAACCCTCTAGGAGGCAACCATGGTTAGGTATGGTCCTGTACTGCTGAAGTCTGGATGCAGCTGTCATTTTATTGCCATAATACTTTTTATTTTCTTTAATTTTAAAATTTTCTTTTTCAATTAACAAGATTTATTTTCTCTCTTTGCCATCTTCCCCTTTAAAAAAAAAAAAAAGAAAAAGTAAAACTTTGAAACAAACATGCACACTCAAGCAAAACAGATTCCCTCATTGGCCATCCAAAAATATATGTCTAATTTTGCATCTTGATTCCACCAAGTAGAGAAGGTGGGTAGCCTGTTTAATCGTTCATCCTCTGACTTTGTGGTTGGTCATGCAGTGATCAGAGTTCTTAAGTCTTTCAAAGATTTTTTTTTATCTTTGCAATATTGTTATTGTATAAATGTTGTATATTTTTTCTCCTATTTCTGTTTTCTTAACTCTGAATCAGTTCATACAAGTCTTCCTAGGTTCCTCTGAAACCAATCATTTCAACGTTTCTTGTTGCACAGTAGTATTCTATTTCATTCATATACCATCATTTGTTCTGCCTTTCCCCAATTGGTGGCGGAATAGCTGCAAATTGCCTTCTGAAATGACTGGATTTATTCACAACTCTGCCAATAGTGCATTAATGTTCCTGTTTTACCATGACCCCTCCGGTATTTATCCATTTCTTTTTCTGGTGATTTTGCCCATCTGAGGGGTATAAGATGAAACCTCAGATTTTTTGCGTTTTTATAATTCTTCATGATTTGGTACGTTGCCACAGGTCTTCATAGGGTTGCTGGGTACTAGTACTCCTCTCTTTCCTCTTCTGAAATCCTGGCCTAGTACAGAGAGCTGGGCCCAGAGCAGAGGACAGGATCCATCTTTTGTCTCAATCTTTGGCTTCTGCATCTTACTCCTGGTAACCCAATGTGAATGTTGTCCTCTTTGTCTCATTTTTGTTTCACTTGATCATCAACCTCAAGTTGTTTTTGTCTTTTATTGTCTTTCTACAGGAAATTTAGATCAGAGATCATGCTGGCTTTAGGCCATTGGAGGAACTCTGCACAGTAATTAAATGGTATCATGACACAAATGGACACAATTCTACAGGTACAGTCTTACTGGGGTAGCATACAAACTATTAATTCCCTAGTCCTGAACACCAAGTCTCTTTTCATGTTGCTTAAGATCTCCTTAGCTGCATTAAGAGAGACCTAGTAACCAAGACTGGGGAAGTGATTCACAAGCCCTACTCTACTTCACATCTAGAGTATTAGATTCAGTATTAAGTGCCCCAAATACGGGAAAAACATTAATTGATAAGGGTAAACACACTGTCAAAGAACTTGAAGATGATGATACATGAGGCTAAAGTTATTGGGCATGATTATCCTGGAGAAGAGAAGAATTGGGGGATGGTGAGTAGCATGTGATAGTTGCCTACAAGTATTTAAAGGGCTATAGTACAGAAGAGGTATTCACCTTGTTCCCCTTAAGCCTAGGGAATAGAACCAGGAACATGTGGAAATAGCAGTGAAAGAGACACAGATATGATATATGGCAAAGCTTTCCAACAATTAGAAAAAATCCAAAAGTATAACCATCACTAGCAGCCTTCAAGCAAAGGCTTGAAGAGGGGATTATCATTCTTGTCTGGGTCTGAATAGATTCTGAAGTTCCCTCCAAATCTGAGATTCTAAGATTCTGGAATTTTCAGAGGAGAAGCAACATCTCTGTGGTCATCAGGGCAGTCTTGTCTCAGGAGGTCAAAATTCAGAGAGGAATGATTATATAACAAGGATTTTATATGATTCTGGAACTCCTTTTTATGCCAAATTCGTTATGTAAAAGCATTTTGATTAACCATATTATGCAAGTATTGTTCAGCCCTAATCGAGTGCTTTCCGTACCAACAGACCAGGTAGGGATCACAAATCAAATATTAAAGCATTTAAGATAGAATGGCAAAGTAAAATAACAAGGGAAAATAAAAGCGTAGAAAATAATTTTCTACTCCTTATACATGAAGGAATGAAAACTCTCACACAAGTGGAAGAAATAACATCTCTTCCCTTTTCCCCCTCCCATGACTTCCCTTTATTTTTAAAAATCCATTATTTAGTCATTATTTTTAGCATTCTTTTAAAGATTTTCTTTTGAGTTCCAAATCTTTCCCTCCTTTCAGCCCCTCCTTCACCCACTGAGAAGGCAAGCAATATATCAATTATATATGTGATGTTTTGCAAAACATATTCCCAATTAGCCATGTTGCAAAAAAAGCAAGAAAAACAAAGTGAAAAAAATGCTTCAATTTGCACTCAGAGTTCATCAGTTCTCTCTCTAGAGGTAGATAGCATTTTTCATCATGAGTTGCCTTGGATCAATGTCTTGGTCAGAGGAGATAAGTTTTTCACAGTTGGTCATCATTATAATATTGCTGTTACTGCACACAATGTTCTCCTGGTTCTGCTGCCTTCACTTTGCATCAGTTCATACAAGCCCTTCCCATGTATTTCTGAAACTATTCTCTTTGTCATTTCTTATAGCACAATAGTATTCCATCATAAGCTTATACCACAACTTGTTCGGCCATTCCTCAACTGATGGGCATCCCTTCAATTTCCAATTCTTTGCCATCACATAAAGAACTGCTTCAAAAATGTGTATATATTTTTTACTTGGTAGTATTTGATAAATATTTTTGTACATATAGATCCCTTTCCTTTTTTTTTAAAATCTCTTTGGAATACAGACCTAGTAGTGGTATTACTGGGGAAAAAAATAACATTTCTCTGACAACTTATGCACCAAAATAAGGAAGGGTTGCCCTCCTGGAATGTTGCAAGGCTCCATTGTAATGCAACTGGCTGTGTCTTTCTACTGCTCCATTCAGACTACTCAACAGAGCTGTTGCTTTCTGGTAGAAGATATGCTATTGCAGATGGTTTGTTGGACAAGAGCTGGAAGGGATCTTAGAGGTCATTTGATTATTTAGTCCAGCTTCCTCATTTTACAAATGAGGAAATCAATCTCAAAAAGGGCAATTGACTCACTCAGTGTTATACAGATAGTAAGTGGCATAGCCAAGATTCAAGTGAAGGTTCAATGATATAAAATTTCCCTCTCCATTGTATTGAACATTCTTCTCCTGAGGAGGTATTGTCACACACACACACAAACACACACACACACACACACACACACACACACAAGAATACATAACTACCCCAGGACAGCTGGAGGTTAATCAATATGTATTTAGCATTTTTGTTGTGGTTGTGTTAATCAGACTTCACAAACTGCTGACACTAAGATGTCATGACCTTTTCAGCTTGATTCTCACCAATAGAAAGTTTCTTGCTCAATTTGGATATATAAATTCCTTTCAGCTTCTGTTCTGTTCTTTTTAGCTACAGCCCATGGCCATGAAGACTACCGTGAAGGTTTGATGAACTTCAAGGAGTCCTTAGCTTTAGCCAAGAGGGCAGGGAAGCTCTGACAACATTTATCTATAATTTTTGCCACCACAATGGTTCCTGACCCCTGACATGGATACCAAGTAAAGTCAACAAGCTTTTAGTAAGCACCAGTAGTATGTGTCAGGCATTGTGCTAAGTGCTGGGGTTATAGAGAAAGGTAAAAGCATTCCCTACCCTCAAGATCTCAGTCTAATAGGGAAGGTAGCATGAAAATAAGTGTGTATAAACAAGTTATCTATAGGTTTATTTGGAAATAATCTCAGAGGGGAGACATTATCATTAAGATGGATCCTAAAAGGCTACTTGCAGAATGTGGGGTTTTACCTGAAATTTAATGGAACCAAGGAAGCCACGAGGTGATGATGATGAGGGAGAGCTTTCTGGGGATGGGGGATAGTCAATGAAAATTCACAAAGTTGGAAGATGGATAGTCACATGCAAGGAACAGCAAGGAGACAACTGTCGATGAATCATAGAACATGTAGAGGGAGAGTAAGGTATGGGAACACTAAGGTAGGAAAGGGCCAGGCTATGAAGGGTTTTAAAAGCCAAACAGAGGAATTGCTATCTGATCCTGGAGGTAATAAGAAGCTATTGGAGCTTATTGAATGGAAGTAGAGGGCAGGGGTCAAAGTGTCCAAGTTGTTCTGTGTCCCTGTAAGCTGTGACTTGTGGAAAGTGAACATTGTAAAAGTTAACACCATTAAATTGTTATTGATGGCCAATATCTTATAAGCTCTGGCACATACAAGCCTAAGAGAACAAGGAAGAGATCACAAGATGTCAAGAATGCAATGTTACTGACCTTGTGCCTCAGCATCATCACTGCCCAAATCTTTGCTGCCTACTGTGCATAAATACCTCTAGCAGCTTGTTGTTATGCCCTGAGACACTGACACTCAGGGGACCACAAAATCCAGACGTGGAGAAAGTCACACAGGTAGCCAGACTCCTGAGAGATACGCTATTCTACCACAGGGAGACTTCATCTGTCTCTTGCTCTCACTCCTGACAACATAGTTATTTTTAATAGCTTGAGGGCTATTTTCTAAACACAGGTCCTGAAGCCTGGGTTATCTTTACCTTTATAGATTGATTATAGGCAGCATCTGAGGCAGAGAGAGGCTGGTGTTCGCATCAGGTTTATTTACAACAGCTGCAGCCTTCATGCCCCACAGATCAATTACCTTGTTCTTCCTGCTAGGGGCAATAGATACTGTCTTTCAACTCCCAAATGGAGTCAACCCCAGGAGGAGCCACTGTGTTCCCAAATGATGGTATCAATTGTTGATTATTCATTACCATTATTGTATTATAATTATAGTTATTACAATATTTTGAAGAATTACTATCATATTATAAGGGAGGCAGGAGGGCCTAGAATTATCCCAGAACTAGGAATACACATTATGTTGGGATCAAATTAGTTGATTTGGAAGTTGTCAGATGGTACATGAGTATCCTTAAGAAGTCATAAAATTACTTCCCCCTTCCTCAATTTTCCATTATTCAGCTTAAAGTCTTTAATTCCTACTTAGTCTCCCCTGAACTAATTTAAAATTGTTTCCATGAGTTTCATCTTTTCTCCTTTTAAAATACTTGGGTCAAGATACTGCTCCTTTCCTCTTGACTCATACCTCTTTTTTCTTTCTAAGAAGTGATTTAGAAAAGCAAGTTGGGGAGTTCATCCACTGAAAGATATTCATTGATTTTTTTTGCCCTCCTTATTTATTAATGGGATCATTGGTATTTCTATTTCCCCCTGATGCATCTGTAAAAGCCATGATCATTCCCCTTAACCCCTTTATATCATGTTACCGCAGTCTATTCTTTTCCTCTTCTAAACATTTCCCTCCAGCCTTTTCTGACTGTATTTTATGTACACTTTCAAGTCTTATTCCTGCTATGTCCAGTGCATGTTTTTCTGCAGACGCTCAGACCTTCAAGTTGTCCCTGAAGTGGTCACATCAGTTGCTGTCTCTTTTCGGAATTTTTTCATTTTGAAATTGAAATTGAAATTGAAATTAAAATCTGTTGTGCCTTAACTCTCATGTCTTTCACCTCATAGGCAGAAATGACTCTTTAGTTAAATAACAAGCATATATTGTGTGTCTCTTCCACCTAGAGCATTATACTAGATTCTGTGGTGCATACATATGTATATGTGTGAGTGACTGAGTGAACAGTTACAAAAGAAGTCGAAAATGTGATCCAAGCCTTAAAAATGGAAGGAAACAAAATATTAAGCAATTAGGACATTTAGAAAACTACATGTCTATATAAGCATAAAGTTATACTCTGAAGACTGGAGATTTAAGTGATGAGGGATGCATATTAAGGGATCATAGGTCATAAGCTGCAAGGGGCCTCTGAGGCTTTTGTGTCAACCTCCATCTTTTGATAATAGGTCATTGAGGACTAAGGATGTTAAATGACTGGCCAGGGTCACATGATTAGTGTCAGAGTCAGGATTCAAACTCTTAAACCTGAGTTTTTTCCTCTGGGCTCTTGCCTCCCTGATATTTTCCTCATGACAGCCCCGTAATGTCTAATGCAGGGGCATACCAGTTTTATAGGGGAGGAATCAAAGACTGAGAAATACCCACATTCACATTGCTTGTACTGTGTATGCCCAAGGCTAGAGTCAGACCCCAGACTCTTGTCCTCAAGTACAGCATTTCTTTCACTAAACTTTTAGAACTGGAAGGGACTTAGAGGTAACCTTACCCAAACTCTTTGTGTTATAGATGAGATGTTGTGAGAGATAGAGTAATGGACAGGGAGTCATACCAAATGTTACCTCAGATACTTACTAACTGTGACCCTTGGCAAATTGCTTAATTTCTATCTGCTTCACTTTCTTCAACTGTAAAATAGAGATAATAACAGTACTTACCTCCCGAAGTGGTTGTGAGGATGAACTGAGATATGTATCAATGGCTTTTCAAACCTTAAAGCACTATATAAATGTTAGTTATTACTATTATTGCCATGATGACAATGACAACTATTGCTATTACTACCACTACCACCACTACCACTACCACTACCACTACCATTACCACTACCACTACCTCCAGTATTACCACCACTCCTATCTACTACTGCAACTACTACTACAATGATTCCCAGATAGTCTACAATAAAGAGATGCCGGTAAAAAATAACAAGAGGTATGTTTAAAGAGATTGGAAAGGTGACCTAGCTGATAGAACGGGTAACATGAATGCCAAGCAAAAGAACTTAGCTGGACACAGCAGAGGTCATAACATTCTTGAGCAGGGAGTTAACAGGAAGAAAACAGTAGGTTTTTAAAATGCACTTTGAAAATTATAAAATGTTCTACAAATGCATTGCATTTCCCTACTTTATTTTGCTATCTGTATATCAGAAAGATATGCAAAGAGGCCAGCTAATTGATAGCTACAGTAATCCAGGTATGAAGTGATAAGGATCTGGATTGAAAACATGAACACTGTAGTATGCTAGAAACTGAAGGAGATAGAAAGAGAAGTAAGATATAGTTGCTCTCCTTGAAGGGTTTCCATATAGTAGGAGAGATAAGATAAACATATACACATACATATACATGTTTATATATATGTATATATATTTCTGTGATTTAGTGTTTCTCTCTATGTGTATATATATATATATATGTGGACAAAAATATATGTTAGCCTAATAATACCAATAACAAATTATTAAATACATACTGTGTTCAGAGCTCTGGGCCAGGAGCTTAGAGTCAAGTAGGGGTTAATATACCCGCCCAGATAGCAATGGTATACAATATTACATGACAAACACATTAGAGATTAACAAAACAAAATACTATATCCGGTCTTGGAATAAGAGGAGTAAGGTCGTACCAATCAGAGTGATCAGAAAAGGCTTCCTAAAGGAGATAATTCTTGAGATGAACTTTAAAGATGGGTGGGATTTCAATGGGCAAAGATGGGAGACAAATAGAGCATTCCAAGAATGGGAAGAAACTTGAGTAGTGGTCAGGAGGCATGAGAGTGTGGTGTGTGTTGGGGGTGGGGGCTGTTGTTTAATTGACTGGAGAACAGAGCATAGGGAGGGAAGTAATATAAAATAAATCTGGAAAATATGGTTGGCACCAAGTTGTGGAGGATCTCAAATGCTAAGCAAAGGATTTTGGATATTTGGAAGACAATGGTAAATTCCTGAAGATTTTGGAACAGAAGAGTGATATGACTAGAACTATCCATAAAATACTATCCTAAAAAGGTCTGAAGACTTGCAAAGAGACCATTATAATTATCCAAGTGGGTTGTAATCAAGATCTGTGCTGGTAGTGGTGATGGCAGCAGAGAAAAAGGGGTTTGATGTAAGAGAAGTTGTGGAGAGAGAACTCAACAGATATTCATTCATGTATTCAACAAGAATTTAATGCTTACAATGTGCTAGGCACCTTGCAGGGCACTAAAGACAAAAACAGAAATGAAATGGTCAATGCCCTCAAGAAGCTTACATTCTTTTGAAGAAAGAACATGTACATATATAAGTAAATCCAAGACATTTAGAAGTAAATAGGAAGTGATTTCAAGGGAGCAAATAACATTTGGAAGAATCACATGATTTTAGTGTTGGGAAAGTCAATGTTTTGGTGACGGCACTTGAGTTGAGCCTTGAAGAAAGCTAGGTGATCTAGGAGGTGAAGGAAGAGGGAGAGTCAAAGATAACTCCTAAAGTAAAATGTGCTGCCTCAGGATTTAGTAACTTTCTCCTCCCTGGAGGTCTTCTAAAAAAGAGATTGAATGACCACTTATCGGGATGTTCCTAAAGTACAACAGGTCTGACCATATCACTATATATTTCTTTCAGCAAACTTCAACAGATCCTTTTTAACCTCTGGGTCTAAGATCAAATACAAATATACTTCCTACCTGAGGTTTTTCCTGATCCCCAGATTTTGGTGCCCATCTCTCAAAATTACCTGGTATTTATTTCATGTTTTGTCTTATATTTGCATGATTTCAGTCTCCCTCAGTAGAATGGCATTTCCTTAAAGGCAGGGAATATTTGATATTTGCTTTTGTTTCCCCAGAGTCCAGCCTAGCACCTGGCACATTGGAGGTACTGATTAATACCTCTCGATTGATTGAAGGATGAATGCTGTAGGTGAGACACATCTTAGGTATGAAATGAAATAGATGACCACAAAAGTTCCTTCCAACTTTGAGATTCTAGGATTCTCAAAGTTATTCAATTCAACTCAGTATTTATTAATGCGCACTTTGAGATTTTAACTGCATAGGTGAGGGGTAAAACCATGAGAATGAAAGAGCTCCCTTAGGACAATTGTTGAATTAAAACTTTCGGGAAGGACGGCTCTAGGCAGAGAGTGTGTATGTTTAAAGTCCCTACTTCATAAAGGAATGAAAATGTATTCTTAAAATTTGTAATATAAGCAGGAGGGAAATTCTCATTAGTTATGTCTCCAAATGCAATGGCTGCATTTGAATTTCTTCACCAAATCTTAGATTTTGACTTTGCAAGTGTTAACAAAAAAACAATTTAATCTGAAGTCATTATTAAAAGATGCAATGGCACGTTTGTAAGTTTCTAGATAGAGCCAGTGCCTTCTCGCAGCTTCTTACTGAGGGGGAAATATACCTAATGACTCAAATTTGATTTTGGATTTTCTTCCTTCCTTCCTTCCTTCCTTCCTACCTTCCTTCCTTCCTTCTTCTCTCTCTTTCTTTCCTTCTTCCTTCCTCCCTGTCTTCCTTCTTTTCTTTTTCTTTCTTTCTTTCTTTCCTTCTTTCTTTCCTTCTTTCTTTCCTTCTTCCTTTCTTCCTTCCTTCCTCTCTTCCTTCCTTCCTTCCTCTCTTTCTTTCTTTCTTTCTTTCTTTCTTTCTTTCTTTCTTTCTTTCTTTCTTCCTTCCTCTCTTCCTTTCCTTCTTCCCTCCCTGCTTTATAATATGTCTTCTGGGTTGCTACTAAAAGCAGTTGTTTTTCCACTGATTTACTTTCTCCAAATCTGTCCATTTCCTCCTCCAACTCATTAAAAAATTCCTTCCATACCAGCGGTCTCAGTGCCAACCCCTGGGATGCCCAGCTATTCCTATTCAGGTCTCTTTTTTGTGTGGAGTTTTTTTTATGAGGTGCCTGAACCTACTAGGGTAGGCCATGACCTCAGACATAGCTTTCCCACAATGTCTGGATAAAGGGTAGGGATGAATTTGCTTTGGGGTGAGAGGTCCTGGAGGGACCATAGCAGCAAGGGGAGCCTTTGCCCTTTGCCTCTCATGGAGACTTTGCCTGGGCCGAAGAGGCTCTGCTTTTGCAGCTGCTCTGCTCTCGGCTGCTGCTGCTACTGCTTCATTAACATCAACCCAGCTGGTGCATTTCTCCTGATGTCGTTGCTGCTGCCATGGGAGGGAAAGGGACGCCCCATGTGGAAAGCAGAGCGGGAGGCTTCCAGCAACCCTGATGGAGGAGACAAATATTTTTTTGCCACTGGTGAGTCATTTGTAATTAACGTGTGCTTTGCGGTTTTAATCTTTTTTTAATCTGTAAGGCCATAAAAATTTACAGCACAATTTTAGAATCAGGAAAAACACACACACACACACACACACACACACACACACACACACACACTGAAATTGCTAAACTCAGTCCTTAAAGTTAACCTATTTTTACAAGATCAAAACTGCCAGAAGAATGTCTTCAGAGGCGCTCCCTCCTCCATCCCCATTATCTTTTCTCAGTGGTCTTGTTTTCTCCCTTACCCAGAAGTCTTCTGAAATAAGAGAAGTATCACAGAGGCACACACGCACACAAACACAGAGCACAAAAGGAAAATAAACGGTGCAGTACATGTTATATAAAATGATGGGAAGAAGAAAACATCTTAGGTAAATATCAGGCTACTTATTTTATGATTTTTTAAATGTCATTTTTGGTCCAATATTGACTTTTTTAGATGGAGGATAAATTATAGATCCTGCTGCACAGGGGGAGACTGTGGCTTCCTTCTTTGACACAGCTGGTCAAGTTAGGAATTGAAGTCATGGTAATTAGTTATGAGTTTCTTAGCCTAGAGAAGCCAGACCACTGAGAAAACTCTGTGAGGTTACCCCTCAGGGAAAGACAATACTCTGGGGAAAGAATCAGAGTGCCCAACAGAAAAGTACAAAACAACTCCCAATCTCATTGCTACAGACAGATGTTGCCAAAGGCACTGGCTTGCAAGAAGGCAATGCAATCCTTTATTTGTCTGGCTTGCCTTCTGTCTCCAAGAACTGGTTTTAAGGCAAATTGTTTCAGTCTTGCTTTGGACAGCGAAAAGCAATGTCATCTGAAGTTGGGAGCTCTGATACTTGACATCGGGAGACCTTTAAAGGGCCTGTTGTGTGAATTCGCTGGATGAAAGGGAGAGATTGAAGGTCGTGGGGAGGCAAAGAGCCAGAAACTAGGTCATATGGAAGGAAGGAGGTGGCCAGAAGTCTGAAGAGGTTGCAGGTGCCTTGAAAGAGGGGGAGGGGATGGACTGAGATGATTAAAAGAAGATCATGGGATTACTATCGATGGAAAAAAGAGAAGCAGAACCTAAAACCTTTCCAGTGCTTCCCAACCTTTTCTCTCCCCACATTATTTCTAGGTTAGAGGTACAGACTCATGGGGTCTGAGTTAGAAGTGACCTCAAGGACACCTAGTCCAATCTATACCTGAACAAGAATGACCTCTATAACGTACTTAGCAAATAGTCATCCAGTCTTTGCTTGAAGACCGCCACCGAGAGGCAGCCCACTACCTTCCAAGGCAGCCTGTTGCACTTTGGGATGCTTCTAATTGTAGCTTAAATTTCCTGACATTAATCCTAAATTTCCCTCTTTGTCACTTCCACCCAAAACCCCTTCATATTGGGGCCTCTTCCACATGATTGCCTTCACATAGTTGAAGACCCCTGATTATGTCCCTCCTAAGCTTTCTCTTTTCCAGCCTAAGCAATGCTGGTTCTTTCAACTAATCTTCATACAGAATGGTCTAAACATATGCATATGTACACCCCAAATCCAACAACTATTAGTTTTCTCTAATAACCAATTTGAAGACCATTAAGTATCTGCATAATTGCTTCAGTCCTGCCTTTGTTTTTCCTACAGTGGTTTATTGTGTGTTGCCTCAGTTTGTTTTGTGTTTATACCTGTTGCTGAAAAATGACACTAAACCAACTAGACATCCCCGTAGTTAATTTAACCCTCTCTCTATCCCTGTTCCTGAACCCAATTTCCCATATAGAGACGAGACATTTGACGGGAAAGGTGACTGATCCATGGATGGAGCTACTACCCAAGAATCCCTTGAAGTTGTTGGGACTTTTTAAAAAGGGTGTCTTTTTCTTCAGTACATATGAAAAAAATGAAGGTACATCCCTTTACAAAATTTAAAATTAGGTCACAGCATGATCCCTCAATATATTCTTTTTGATCCATTAATATTCAGGCAGTTGCTTTGAGATACCATATTAACTATACTTCTTTTCATTTTCTGAATTCCATATAGTTATCCAATTTCATTCCCAAATTCATCACTTTCCTCATAAAATATCTCCTTAAATTCTTTTTATATATATTCCCTCTTGATTTGCATTTATGTCTTCATGTTCTGATCTACCTAATAAACTCAAATTGATCATCAACCTAAAATTTATAAGACATATCTAGTTTAATACCTCATTCAGATTGCCTCTTAATCACCCACTTTCAGGACTAAATATGGAATCCCATTTTGTCAATTTCCCTTCATACACAAGATTCTCTATACAATTTATTATCTTGATTTTTTTCTGCAGCTGACTTGCCCTCCAACTTAATTGTTTCTTTCATTTTCTCTCTTCCTCTTTCTGGATTGGAACTAGACTATGGGCCCCCTAAAAATACAATAACCTAAAATTTATGATTTGTGCCATGTACCTATTGGACCTTCAATGTGTCTTCACTTCTACTGCCAACTGAGTTGAAAAGGAGAATGCTAGCTCCACCAGCAAAGTCAGACTCAATTCTTTAGTTGTATGAACCAATTCTTACTATCCTTATCATGAGTACTATGTCTACCCAAGCGTACCTTATATTGGAATGGATTAAATTTGACACTATTCTCTCTTCCTTCCTTTTATTGATCTAACTTATCTAACCTAACAGTTACCCACCTCTAGACCTTTTTCATCTCCTCAACTTCATGGCTTCTTTGAACCCACCTTCCAGGCATGGGGTAACCCTTCATTAATGATGACATTTATATGACACTATAGGGTTTACAAAATGCTTTCCTTGTAGCAACCCATGAGGTAGGTAGTACAAATATTAACACCATTTTACAGATGAGGAAAGATAGGTTAAGTGATTTGTCCAGGATTATATAGCTAGCAAATGTCACAACTAATGAACCTGATTATTCTGAATCTAAGACCAATTCTTTTGCCACTACACCACACTCTGATTAAATATGCTGTGAAAAAGCAGAATGAAATGATGTTTATTACCTGACATATCCTAAGACAGTTTAAGCCACAGGTTTCCATGCTTTACCAAGTTTAAAATTTCTGAGGAGATCCTTATCTCAGTCAGGTCGTTCCATGTGGATAGGATGTGGACCCTTTGGCAAAATTTAGCTTTTGAAGGGGAGAGACCGACTCTGTCAACAGCAATTGAAGTTATTTTGATGATTTCTATAGGATGCTAGACATAGAATTTGGAAGACGTCTCTCAGCTAAAATCATGTAGAATAGGTCGCCTGGATTCCCCAGGAGTCAGTTCACTTTGTCTTGACATCTGCGATCAACAGATTAGAATCAGAATAGAAATGTTATATTTCCTATATGTGTAGTAGCCAAATCAGTCATATGACTATGTTTCACAACTGAGATACCTGTAACTCCAAGCCTATCCCTACATGTGTGTGTACCTGCACACACACACACACACACACACACACACACACACACACACACACACAC
>NW_020955033.1:21912955-21991952 GCF_900497805.2 Vombatus ursinus | reverse complement strand
CACACACACACACACACACACACACACACACACACACACACACACACCCCAGTGACAGAGAAGTGTTGCTATAATGACTGAAGTGATTGTTTTGTCATGTTCTACTGTGGACCAGTGATTCTGCTACCTAGAAAACACAGCCTCATTGCAATTAAAAACATTTCCCAGTCTTATCATGTGTGTTTTCTCAAGTCAGAACTGAATTTATCTCAAAGGGTTACTTTTGGGTTGCCTTTATGTTTTTAATTTATCTTTTATTTTTCCTTTTTCCATTTACTAAGACTCCTAATCCATCTTTTATACTACTTGATAGTGCCTGAAATGGGATGATCTACCCATCAGTGTATAAAGGGAATTCCATGATAAAAATTGTTAAAAATCTAGGATGGGTCATCAAGGGAAGCCATGGAATGGCATCCCTTGGAAACTTATAAGAGTAAGATTGATGCCCCAAGAGCCAAGGCACTTTAGGTGTAACCTTACCTGGAAGAAGGAGGATAAATTAGAAGACTTCGAGATGCCCCCTTCAGTGCAATAATTCCATGAGTCTACCTTGCTGGTGCATTTCTGTGCAGTCAAACATTTGGAAGGACTGCCTGAGTCCTGTTCTACTAACACAGTAAATGCCTTTTTAGGGTCATTGAAGAGAGTTTGAGGTTAATATGGTCTGGTCCCTGATCTCCTCTCTTGCATCTCTTCTCTTTTGTGCTGCAAATATCATGTCTGCTGAAACTCACTGTGACCTGAATTCAGTCTACAAATCCCAAAGCATGTGACTGACACAGCTATTCAGCAAATGGTCCAAAAGAATTTGCACTCACAAAGAAGTAGTGTTGGAAGGAATCTCAGAGGCCTTCTAGCCCAACTTCTAGCCCTCCTCATTTTACAGATGAGGGAACTGAGACTCAGAAAGGGGAGGTGATTTGCCCAAGGTCATACCAAGGTCTTATGAGCATTGAAAAGTCATGAGATCCTAGAGAGAATTATTGTCATTGGCATGTTTTCTCCTTCAGCGAATAGTAATAAGGATGGTATTTATAAATAATCCTAGTAGTTCCTCCTGAATTGTGAATGCCCATATGCAAATGCCTGCACTTTCAAGGCTCTATGGCTCATGTCCTTTCCAAACACTATGGTGACTCCGTTGGGGAAGAGAGCCAGATCCCTATCTTCACGTTTATTTTTGCTGATTGTTTTCTCTGTGGAAGGCATGCCATGAACTTTGGACAGCTAAGAGGGGGATTTTTTCTTCATTAAATGCTTGCTGGTGGGTAGCCATATACAAAGATATACCCACCCATACCACAAGGGAGAGAAACATATGCAAATGTATTAATGCATATGCTTAATTCTGGTTCTAATCTATTGACCATAGATACTAAGGCACTGAGCAAGTAATTAACAAAACAGCTTTGACTAAATATAGTTAGCACTAAATATAGTTGGTTAATTGGTATTTAATATGCTTATTAAATGTCAATTAAGTATCTTTAGCAATGAATTGGTACCTAATTAACTTACTATAGCTATCCTGTTACTTGACATTTGAACAGCTAAATATTCTCTACAAGTTTAATGTTTTAATAAGAAACAAATTATCCATGTATTGCTCATGAATTTTTCAGTTAGTTTAATGGGATTTAAATTTATCTTCCAACTTGAATATGATTTTTTCTTATAATCAATTGCAATTTCATATATCAGAACTTCCATTTTAAGCCTAAAGAATCCATGGAATCCAGAAATTTGCCTGTTCTAAGTCAGGAGATCTATGTTCTCATCTCAATTTAACCACTAATGCTACTAAGTGATCTTGGGTAAGTCACTTGATTTTTTGATGCCTCAGTTTCCTCATCTGCAAAATTAGATTAGTGAAAAATTGAGGAAAAGATGAGATGCCTCACTCATATTTTGAAATATAAATGCAAGGTTAAAAATCATTTAAAAACATAACTCAATGAAAACTTATAACTCAGTTATAAGTTCTGAAGAGAACTTACAACTACCATGGCCATTAGCAATGGAAATTATCAGGGAAGCAACAAAGGACTGTACTTCCATTTAAGAACCAAGGAGTAAGAAAAACCAAGGGAACTGTGTGGTTCAGCGAAGAGAAAATTGGCCCAGTTACAATTGGGAAACCTGGGTTCTAGTCTGGAGTTTTCTATATACTAGATGTGTGGTCCTGGGCAAGTCCCTTTAACTCTCTGGGTTTCAGATTCCTCATCTATAAAACAAGGATGTTGGATTAAATGATTTGGGAGGCACCATCCAGATCTAAGGTAAGATTCTATGATTCTATTGCAGTGCTCTATAGGGTTTATACTGTTTCGTAGTAAAAGTCCTTAACTCTGTATGTGTATGTACGTGTGTGTATGTGTATTTTAAATATTTTCTCTTTAAAGAGGAAAGAAAAGAAACCTGAGGAATCTTTCTTTATGTTTTGCTTATTAAAAGAATGCCAAAATAGGGTAGAAGAAATTATCTAAGGAAAAAAAATTTTGAGTCAGGCAACAAGTATTTATTGAGGACTTACTATGTGCTCAGGACTGTGCGAAGCACTAGGGATATTAAAAAAAAAGAGCAATAACATGGTTTCTGCCCTTAAGGAGCTCACATTCTAAAGGGGAAGGAGGATAACATGAAAATAACATGCAGTATATGGCAAGTGTACATGGAGGTAATCTCAGACGAAAGGCCCTAGCATTGAGGTTAAGAGAATCAAAACTATTTGCAAGAGGTCACTTGGAAAAATGTGCTATCTGACATGTTGTGAAACTCTTCTGTAAGGATTGGATCTGGACCTTTCAAAGCGATGGTAGCATCTCTTGTTCTATAGAATAGAAAGGAAGATGCTTAGGTATAGGGATTTGGTATTTGTTTTTGCTCCAGATCAGTGCTTCCATTGCTGTAGGGAATATGGAAACTCTCCCCACCACTACAGATCTTCAACGTATTTGTAACATATAATCTCATAAAATTGTGTGGGGCACTGAGAGGTTAGGTGGTTTTTGCCCATCCTCACAGCTGTTAAGCTTCCATAGAAAATGGGCAGCCACTACCTCTTCCACTATATGTCAGTAGTAGGACCTGAACGCGGGAGTCTCAGATTCCAAGGTCATCCCTGTATCCACTACATCACAGTGTCTCACAGGTGTTAGTAGGCATCAGAAATTCTATTACTGGCCTCAGGAGGAAGATAGCCATTATGGTGGTTGGTAACTCCCTGCTGAGGAATATGGAAGTGGTGGTAATACGGAAACCTGACATGACCAATGGGGAGATGTGCTAATTTCCTGAAGTGTGTATCTGGGACATAAGAGAAAACCTGCTGAGACTAATCAAACTTGTTAGCTACTAACCATTACTCTTTATTCACATGGGGACAAATGATATGGCTAGAGGTAACCTAGAATATCTCTAGAGACTGAAGTCCTGGACTGAAAATTGAGGGACATTGGGAGGTACAATGGCATTTTCATCACTTCTTCCAATGTAGAACTTCAGGACAGAACTAAAGAGCTGGCTACATGTTGAATTATAGCATTAAGTCCCTGGAAAATAGCAATGACAATGAATAGTGTTTGATTAAATGTCTGAGGACTTGGCTTTGATCCTTGTCTCTCCTTCTAACCTCTGTGGGTCTCAGTTTCCTCATCTGTGAAATGAAGAGATTGAGCTGGTTGCTTAGCACAGGGCCTGGTACATAGTAAGCACACAATAAATATTCATTGATTGTTTACTAAGGTCCCTTGCTTCCAATTCTAGATCTATAATCTCTAGGATGTGAATAGGGACAACTTCAGATTATAGGCACAGATTATATGAAGACAAGGAGGAATTTGCCAATCTGATGGTGAGCCTTCCAAACTGAAAATAGAAGAGGAAAGGAAAAATACTCAATGGAATTATAAAAGTAGATCTCATGGAGGACATGAAGTAACAGAAAGATAAATGATAGTGGAAGAAATACCAAGTAATTAATAGAGGGAAATGGTTGGGAAACACATTGGGAACAAAATTATAACCTCAGATGCCTGCGGGTCAATCATCGAGTCTGGGTAATAAAGTCAATTTGAGATTTTAGCAAAAGAACTTGAATGGTATTGTTAAGACCTGGTGTAATGAGATATGTGATTGGACTATTTGGGAAGAAAAGAAAGGTCTATGGTTTTGTTAACCCCCTCCACTAAAATAGATCACAATTGTTCTCAGACTTTTTAGGTAAATCCTAGGAAGCTGCCTAAGGCACTTTTGTTCTTTAGTCATGGCAAAGATACTGCAGTGGTTTGCCATTTCCTTCTCCAGCTCATTTTACAAATGAGGAACTGAGGCAAACAGATTAAGTAATTTGGCTAGGGTCACACAGCTGGTAAGTGTCTGAGGCTGGATTGGAACTTAAGTCTTCCTGATTCCAGGCCTAGCACCCTATCCACTGTACCACCTACCTGTCAAGGCACAGAGAGGTTAATTAACTTGGCCAGAGTCACATAGCTAGTAAATAAATATCAAAGATAGGATTTGAACCCTGGTATTTCTGATTTCAAGTCCAATATTCTATCTGACATATCATGCTGCCTCTGCGTAGAAGAGGGCAGTGGAAAAATAGGTACTTAACAAATAGAAATATCTGATAGTGAAGTGGTGGAAGGGCATTTTAGATTCAGTGTATTTGTGTAAGTATGTGTGGTTTTATATACACAGATATGAGAGATCTTCCCTGAATGCCTGGACCCCACAATTACCTTTTGTCTATTTTGAATATATTTTATGGTAATTTTTTTTATTTATTTTTTTTGTTTTCAACATTTACTTCCACAAGATTTTGAGTTCCAAATTTTCACCCCATCTCACCCCTCCCCCCTCCAAGATGGCATGCATTCTGAATTACCCCTTCCCTTAGTCTGCCTTCCATTCTATCTCTCCCCCCACTTCTCTTATCCCCTTCTCCTTCAATTTTCCTGTAGGGCAGGATGGATTTCTGTACCCTATTTCCTGTATTTTTTATTTCCCATTTGCATGTGAAAACATTTTCTTTTTAAACATGTGTTTTTAAAACTTTGGGTTCCAAATTTTCTCCCTTCCTCCCTCCCCACCCACCCTCATTGATAGGGCAAGCAACTAAATAGAGGTTATATATGTGCAGTTATGCAAAACACTTCCATAGTAGACATGCTGTGAAAAACTATATTTCCCTTAATCCTATCCCACTCCCTCATTTATTCTATTCTTTCTTTTGACCCTGTCCCTCCTCAGAAGTACTTGTTTCTGATTACCACCTTTCCCAATCTGCCCTCCTCTCTATCATCCCTCTACTCTCTTGTCCCCTTCCCCCCCTATTTTCCTGTAGGGTAAGACAGATTTCCATACAGATTACACCATTCTACCTCTCCCTTTCTCCTTCTCCTAGTATAATCCTCTCTCACCCCTTAATTTTATTCTCCAGATATGACCCCTGGAATATATTTTATACAAAATACTTGAGGACAGGGACTATTTTATTTTTGTTTTTGTAGCTCCAGAGCCTTGCACAGTTCCAGACACATGTGGATATTGTTGAGGTTTAGATGTTTAGGGGTGCTGGGACCCTGAAATAGCAACCCAAACCTTCTTTCGGCCAAAGACAAGGTTTATCAAAGATCCACCATATTAACCAGACTCTTAAGGAATCTGAACATTTGTGATGCTCATATTGACAAATAGGCTAGATTGAATCTGAGCCATGGGCCAGATTAAATCTCAACCATTGGCTAGATTTAAGAATCTGAACACCTTAATGGAGACAAGATGGATTTTATATACAGAAAGACTGTGGGAGGGATGGAGGAGTGGTCAAGTACTTTGGCGTGACTGTGAGGAGGGGTCTACTGAAGATTTTGATGGGAGTGGCCAGTAGGCTGGGGTGATTAGAGGAGGAGTTTAGGGAAGATGTTGATGGGAGTGACTGGGAGGTGGAAAATGTGGCTTTTCATAGCCACAGTGAAAGCAGCCACAATGAAAGGCCAGTTGAGAGGATTATTGGGATGATGCCTCAGGCGAACTTGCCAAAGACTTGACCATGTGGGAGAAAACTCAAGGAGAGTTGGCTGGGTGGGGAGGTTTCCCAGAGCCCATACCCCATCAGATATCACTCTCTTACTTAATAAAATATTTATTACACACATGTATATAACACACACACACACACACACACACACACACTCCACAGATACACTCCTGCCTGAAAATCCACATGCTTGAAATGGGATGCAATTTGAACAGCATATACTTAGGGACCGAAGGAGAAATAATTTCATCTTTCTGATAAATTCTTGACTTGCCTAGCTGATCATTTATTGCCCCTGAAAGTAGAGGAAGTAACTCAAGGAATACCTTATTTGGATCTAATTCTGACCAAGAAATAGAAACTACTTAGAAAATTTAAAATGGTGGAAACTTTTAGAGAAAGTGACCTTGTTATCTTCAGTTTTGAGAAAGTCAAGGAAAAGAAAATATTGCATATAGTAAGAGTTGCTAGGCCTGCTTATTTAAAAAAAAGAAAAGAAAAGAAATAGGATCACATGGCTTAAGATTAAAGTAGAAGGGGGGGATGGAGCCAAGATGGTGGAGTGAAAGCAGTGACTTGTTTGAGCTCTCTCTCAAACCCCTCCAAATACCTGTAAAAAAAAATGGCTCTAAACAAATTCTAAAGCAGCAGAACACACAAAAAGACAAATTTCTAGCCCAAGACAACCCGAATGGTTGATCAGAAAGATATATCACACCGGGCTGGGAGAGGAGCACAGTTCGGCATGGGCGCGCAGGCCGCAGTGAACCTGGAGCAGGCCTCAGAGAACTGAATCCCTGGCAGCTATGATGGTTTCCTGACTTCTCAACCCATGTACGCCAAAGACGACTTGGAAGGTCAGTGGGAAAAGTCTGTGACTGCGGTGAAAGAAGAAGAAGCTAGGTGTCAGCCGCAAGTCCCGAGCATGGCCCTGGGGTGGCGGCTGCCTCCTGAGCTTTGGGCCCACAGACTGAGGGGGAGTCGAGTGGCTGATCAGAGGGGGATTGCAGGGATCTCTTTGCCAGTGCTGAGGCAGGAATCTCTTGCTTTGCCTATGCTTGGATCTGGGTCACAGCTCTGAGGGGCGGTCCTGGGGCGAGGAGGAGCGCTGGCGTGATAGAGCTTGTTGTGGCAGTGGAGAGGAAACACCTTGCCCCTTATCATACCACCTCGGAAGAACTGAAAATTTATAGGTCCCTAAAAGTATCTCTGAAAACAGCTGTACAAATCCCCAAAGCTTGGGACAGTACATTCTTTACACTGGAAGCAGACTCTTACCTTAACAAAGAGTTTAAAACTCAAGTAATTGGCTGGGATCATGAGTAAGTGGTACAAAAGGAGTCGGACTACATTATCTTACTTTGGTGACAAAGAAGATCAAAATATACAACCAGCAGAAGACAAAAAAGTCAAAGCTCCTACATCCAAAGCCTCCAAGAAAAATCTGAATTACTTCCAGGCCTTGGAAGAGCTCAAAAGGGATTTTGAGAAGCAAGTAAGAGAAGTAGAGGAAAAACTGGGAAGAGAAATGAGAGTGATGCAAGAAAATCATGAAAAACAAGTCAACAGCTTGCTAAAGGAGACCCAAACAAATACTGAAGAAAATCACACCTTAAAAAATAGCCTAACCCAAACGGCAAAAGAAGTCCAAAAAGCCAATGAGGAGAAGAATGCCCTAAAAAGCAAAATTGGCCAAATGGAAAAGGAAGTCCAAAAGATTACTGAGGAAAATACTTCCTTAAAAATTAGAATAGATCAATTGGAAGCTAGTGACTTTATGAGAAATCAAGACACTGTAAAACAAATCCAAAAGAATGAAAAATTAGAAAACAGTGTGAAATATCTCATTGGAAAAACAACTGACCTGGAAAATAGATCCAGGAGAGAGAATTTAAAAATTATTGGACTATCTGAAAGCCATGATCAAAAAAAGAGCCTAGACATCATCTTTCAAGAAATTATCAAGGAAAACTGCCCTGATATTTTAGAACCAGAGGGCAAAATAGAAATTGAAAGAATCCACCTATCTCCTCCTGAAAGAGATTCCCAAAGGAAAACTTCTAGTAATATTGTAGCCAGATTCCAGAGTCCCCAGGTCAAGGAGAAAATATTATAAGGAGCCAGAAAGAAACAATTCAAGTATTATGGAAACACAATCAGAATAACAAAAGATTTAGCAGCTTCTACATTAAGGGACCGCAGGGCAAGGAATATAATATTTCAGAGGGCAAAGGAGATGGGATTACAACCAAGAATCACCTACCCAGCAAAACTAAATATAATTCTTCAGGGGAAAAAATGGTAATTCAGTGAAATAGAGGACTTTCAAGCATTTTTGATAAAAAGACCAGAACTGAATAGAAAATTTGACTTTCCAATACAAGACTCAAGTGGAGCATGAAGAGGTAAACAGGAAAGAGAAATCATAAGACACTTACTAAGGTTGAACTGTTTATGTTCCTGCATGGAAAGATGATATTTGTAACTCATGAGACCTTTGTCAGTATTAGGGTAGTTGGAGGGAAAAATTATAAGTATGTATAAATATATGTATAGATATAGATATAGATATAGATATAGATAGATATAGATAGAGAGATAGATAGATACAGGGCACAAGGTGAGTTGAAGATGAAAAGGTCATATCTGGAGAATAAAATTAAGGGGTGAGAGAGGATTATACTAAGAGAAGGAGAAAGGGAAAGGAAGAACGGGGTTTTGCATAACTTCACTTGTATAACCTATATTGAGTTGCTTGCCTTTTCAATGAGGGTGGGTGGGGAGGGAGGAAGGAAGAAAATTTTTAAAAACAAAGTTTTAAAAACACGTGTTTAAAAAAAATGTTTTCACATGTGACTGGGAAATAAGAAATATTGGAAATGGGGTACAGAAATAGAAGGGGAAAGGGATAAGAGAAGGGGTGGGAGAGATAGAAGGGAAGGCAGATTAGGGGAAAGGGTATTCAGAATGCATGCCATCTTTGGGTGGGGGAGGGGTGAGATGGGGTGAAAATTTGGAACCTAAAATGTTGTGGAAGTAAATATTTGAAACTAAAAATAAATAAATTTATTAATAAAAAATGTCTTTAACAAAACAAATTTGAAGAATGGGAAGTTGCATAAATGGAGAAAGAGGTAGTAGAGAAAATAAGGGAAATAATGAATCATCCCTATTATGTCTTGGTAGAAAAAAGAAAGAGATTTTCATTCCTGGAGTTTCAGCAAGGGAAGGGAATGCAAGATAATGGAAGAGATAGAAAAAGGGAAGGAATTGAATCTGGGGAACTTCAGAGGGGCAAATTTAACCACAGCAGGGGTGCAAGGCTATCTCTGAAGAGCATTCCCATGATGGAGGAGATATGTGCCTATAGCAGGAGACAATGATCTTGTGATGGTTTTAGTCTAGTGGGAGTTAAAAAAAAAAAGACTAAAGTAGAAGATATCTCTGAAAGAATGGGAAATGATAGTGAAATTCTAACAGTAAAAACATGAATGATTCAAATGGAGAAGAAGAGTAAACTGTCCAAAGAAAGCAATAGCTGCACAGGCAACTCTCCAATGAACTTACCTGAAAAAAAAGATATACATGCAATAATGAGTGGTAGAATGAGAAATACACCATCAAGGAAGAATATACAAAAAGTAGCAAGGACCTAAAGAATACCACAAGGAATCCTGAATCACAGAATGAATTAAAACTTGTAAAACATACTAAGTACAATTTTTAAAAAAACTTAGGTGTATGTTTGTGGTCAAAAAACAGCAAGGGTCAGGCTTTCTGCAAAACTATTAGGAGCAAGGAGAATGCAATGTTATTAAAATATAATAGAAAAGAAGTTGAAATTTTGTCATTATATCTCAGTCTTTAAAGAGCAGAAAACATGATTAAGAGGAATGAGAAACACAAGGTGTTTGAGTAGATAGTAAAAGAGCATATTGGAACTCTAAGGAAGTGAGAATTTTCAGGTCTCAGTGAATCACACCTTGGGTTTTGAAAGATGGTGAAGATGATATTGCTGAGCCGATGTTAGTAATATCTGAGGAATCATGGAGAATGTAAGACAATCTGGAAATCAACAAATAGATAAACATTACTCTGCTATTTAATAAGAAGGGAAATAGAGTCTGCAAAATAGAAAGTATGGAGAATTAAGGAAGAGTAATCACTTAAACAATCTAGTACTGGTTTAAGAAAAATAGAGATCAATAAGTAGAACATATTAGGTACATAATATACAGAAACAAATACATATTACTAACATGCTGTTTGATAGAATCTAAGGTCCCAGTTACTGGGGGAGAGAGTCACTATTTAATTAAAAAAAAAACTGCTGGGAAAATTGGACAGTGATCTAGCAGAAATTGGGTTTACACTAGCACCTTATACCATGTATCAAGTAAACTCCAAATGGACACATGATCTAGATATAAAAGATCACATCATAAACCAATGAGAAGAGAAAGGAAGAAATTACCTTTTGGATCCATGGATAGAGAGAAAGTTCATGAACGAACAAGTGATAGGATTGCACAAGATAAAATAGACACTTGTTTATATAAAATCAAAAAAGTTTTACTCAAAATTCCAATGTAGAAAAAATTAGAATGGAAACAGGTAACTAACTGGGAAAAATACCTCTATAGCAACTTTCTCTGATAGAGGCTTTATCTGAAATTTATAAAATAATGACTTAAATTTGACAAAAGCCGTTCCCCAATAGATAAATGTGAAAGAACACAAGCAGGAGGTTTTCAAAGGAAGAAATGCTAGCCATCAACAACCATTTGGGAAAAAAAAAGTATCCTAAATTACCAGTAATTACAGAAATGCTGATTAAAGTAGTTTTGAGTTTCTATCTCACAACTATCATATTGGAAAAGACAAGAGGAAAATGACAAATGTTGAAGGAGCTATGGTAAAACTACCTACCTTAGTCATTGTTGATGGAGCTGAGACTTGATCTAGCCATTCTGGAAAACAATTTGGAGCTTTGCCCCAAAAGTAACTAAAATGTGCCTACCTTTTAATTCAGCTATACCACTATAGGACTAGACTCTCTAACAAATCAAAGAAAAAGGAAAAGACTCTTTTGTTGTTGTTGTTGTTGTTTAGTTGTTTTCTGTCATGTCTGACTTTTCATGACCCGTTTTTGGAGTTTTCTTGGCAAAAATATGGGAGTGGTTTGTAATGTCTTCCTCCAGCTCATTTTACAGATGAGGAAACTGAGGCAAATAAGGTTAAGTGACTTGGCCAGGGTCACATAGCTAGTAAGTGGCTGAGGCCAGATTTGAATTCAGGAAGATGAGTCTTCCTGACTCCAGGACTGGCACTCTGTCCACTGTGCCACCAAGCTGCCCACATTATATATACATGTGATGTAATATTATTATGCCATGAGAAATGGTATAATGGATAATTTCAGAGGAAATTGGGAAGTCCTTTACGAACTTATGAAGAATCAAGTGAGCCGAAGTAGAACAGTTTATACAATGATAACATTATAGAGAAAAACAACTCTGAAAGACTTTGGAACTCTGATCAGCTCACTGATAAACCCCAAGTCCAACGAACAAAGAAGAAATGTGTCACTGATCTTCTGACAGAGAAAAAATGAAATTAAAGTGAAGAAAGAGAGCTATGTTTTTGGTCATTTTCAAAGTGAAAGTTTATTTTGCTGAACTATGCAGTTATGTATTGAGGACTCTATTTTTATTTGTTTGTTTCTGTCATTGCTTATTTGTTTATTTTTTTTTAATCATTCAATGTTGGGGGGAGGAGTGGGAAGAACATAATAATAAAAAAGTAAATATTAAGAATAAAAAGATCACTCAGAAATAAAGTTTCAAATTTATGACCTGGTAGCATATTGCCAAAGGAATGCTGTACACATTAGTATACATAATTTTCATCAAGGCATTTCTCCTTATTTCTCATTAATTTTCAACTCTAGTAAAAATCTACTCCTTCAGCGTCTCTCATATTTGTTCCCTTCTCTCCACTTACATGGCCGTCTCTCTAATGCAGACCCTCATCACCTCTTGCTTGGATCATTGTAAGAGCCTTCTAATTGGCCACCACGCTTCTAGTCTCTAAACTTTCTAATCTATCCTTTACACCAGAGGTGTCATAACACATGGACTGTGAACCTCATGCAGTGACTTGGAATGCACGTACACTGCAAGTAACGCTGGGAACAGATTAAAATGTAACTGGAATGCTTAATAAAATAAATAAAAATGTAATAAGACATAGATTACAATACATTTTAAAACTAAGTCAATATGCAGCCATAGAGATCCTTATGTATGGCTTAGTGGTCCCTGTTTCTATGTAAGTTTGACACCACTTCTTTAAACAGTTGCCAAAGTCTTTCTAGTACACATGGAAGCATGCCCTTTCTTGCCTAAGAAGCTTGTGTAGCACCCTTTTGCCTGTAGGGTGAAATTTAAATAGCTCTGTTTGGCATTAAAAGGCCTTCACTATTTCCAGGTTATCTTTCCAGGCTGATTACATAAAGGGATAATGAAATTAAAATGAAGAAAGAGACCTATGTTTTTGGACATGGCCAAAGTGGAAATTATTTTCCTTCCCTTCATGTCCCCTAGGATCTAGACAAATTGACCCACTTACTGTATCGCCTACATGCATTTACACGGACTGCCCCCCAGGCCTGGAATGATGTCCTAGGTCCCTTACATCTCCAGGAGCTCCTACACCCTTCAAGTCTAAGGTGAAGGGAAACAGTTCCGTGGATTCCACAGAATGGGATTTCAGAACCTCTTCCTTTCTCTTCACTCAAATAATCTTTCTGAATGCACAGGTCTCATCATGCCACTGCCTTGATCAAAACTCCCCCCCTTTTTAATTTTTATTTTATTTTATTTTTAATTTATGGAATACAATAAGCATTTCCATAATATAGTAAAATAAAAAAGATGATTGCACATGAAATTGCAAATCTGTTATACACAACTTACTATTCCTTTTAAATATGAAGTTATCATGTAAATTTCTTTTTTTCTCTTTTACCCTTTTTTCTTCCCTCCTCCCTCTGCCCAAGAGATGGCTGCCATTAGACACAAATATATATATATATATATATGTATATATGTAATAGATAACATATATTATATGTATAACATATATACATATATAAAACACATTATTCTATACATACGTCTATATTTCTATTTATGAATTCTTTCTCTGGATGCAGATAGTCTTCCTTCATAGGTCCTTTATAGTTAATTTGGGTATTTATAATAGTCAGAATGACTTATTCACTCAAAGTCATTCTTAAAAAAATATTGCTGTTACTGTATACAATGTTCTCTTGGTTCTGTTCATTTTGCTGTTCATAATTTTGAGCAAGTCTTTCCATGTTTTTCTAAGATCATTGAGCTCATCATGTCTTACAGCACAGTAGTATGCTATCACCATCAAAATTCTTCAGTGACACCTTGTTGCCCAAAGGCAAAAAAAAAAAATTACACATTCCTTAACTGAATGTTTAAGGCCTTCCAAAATCTTGCTTCTACCTTCCTTTCCAATCATATTTCACGTCATGTTTCTTCTCATCATTCCAGTACTGGCTGTGCATTGAGCCTGATGCGCCAGCTCCATGAATTCATGTAGACCATCCTTTTAGAATCCTTCAAGGGCCGCTTATCTCTTCCAGAAATCCTTCTCAATCCCCCTAATTGAAAGTGTTTTCTCTCTCCTCAAATTTTCCTAAATCATTTAGTTTAGATATGGCTGCCACCATTCTGTACCTTGCATTTTACTTACCTGCTCATGCCCTATTCTCTTTAATAGAAGGTAAACTTTTTGGGACCCGAAAATGTGCCATTTTTGTCCTTGTAATTCCAGAACCCAGCCCTAGGCCTTGTACATGATGGCTTTATAATAAATGTCGGATATGTAGGAATGATTAAAATATAGCGTTTTATAATTTACAGAGCACATTCTCACACAGCATCTTATTTGATCCTCACAAGAACTCTGATAAAATATAGAAAAGTTAAATGACCTGACCAGGGTCACATAGTTATTAATTGACAGAATTAAGACCTTTTTTTTTCTTTTTTTTTTTTAGGCAATTGAGGTTAAGTGACTTGCCCAGGATCACACAGCTAATAAGTGTCAGGTGTTTGGTCTGAGGTTGGATTTGAACTCACGTCCTCCTGCCTTCAGGGCCAGTGCTCTATCCACTGTGCCACCTAGCTGCCCCCAGAATTAAGACCTTCTGACTCCACATCTAGGACCCTTTCTGCTGCACCACATTGTCAAGTGTATTGTACAGGAAATTCCAGCTTTTAAGATCTTTTTCACTTTTAAAATTTATTTAATTTTATAAGGTCCTGGACCTTACTGGCCATGGAGATCTATTGCAGCAAAGGGGCAAGCATGATAAATGTACTATTTTCTGTACTCACCCCATCACGACAGAATTCTGTGATATGTCTGACCAGTGAAGGTGAAGCTGTGTACACTTGGCTTTACTTCTGCCTCATTCTATTGTGAATCCCAGTCTTTCAGAGTAGGGACTTTTTTTTTTGGCCTTTCTTTCTTTCCCCAGTGCTTAGCACATAGCAAGTGCTTGATAGATGCTTGTAGACCAACTGACTTTGCAACTTCTCAGTGTCCCATTTGCTTTACTCTCATGACTTAGTTGCACAGAATCAGAGAATTGGCCTCATCCAACTCTAGACTTGTTTGCTTTTTATTCACTGTTACCATTTACTCTAATTTCATTAAATAACAGCTTCTAGCCTATTGTTCAAGATTTGTTGGTTTGTGGACCTTGCAGGGTTAGTGGAGTTAGTCTTCTAATTTACCTTTATGCCTTAGGTGAATACAAGATTTTATCAGTAGGGGGAACTTCCAGTATAGGAGCTCCTTCTGTCAATGCTGGTTGGTGTTGTTAGGCAATAGGTGGCCTATTAGTTATCGTTTATTTCACTGAGGTTCAGATAGAAGTGATCTTGGCATTTGTCACTATGTGACTATTTTTGTTGTTATTATTGTTACTATCTCTTACATATCTGGCCCATAACTTAGAAAAAGCAAGTTTGAACTGTGACTAAATATAACTTTTATTTCCACTGGATTCGTATGCTAATATCTTAAAAAAGAGACTAATTTTTTCAAATTTCCAGAGGCAATGCAAATCTCCATAATCCCAGATTTTAGCACCAAGACTTACCCTTCACATTTCTCAGATTTGTAGAATGTTGGAGGTGGAAGGTTACTAAGAGATTATCTCATTCAATGATCTCTTCATATAAATGGGCATTGCCCCAGACAAACTGGGGCCTGGGAAACGACATTAATTTAGAAAGGCCAAGGTCATCCACTGCATCCCTGGCCATTGCAAGTCATCTTTTTTTTTTTTTTTTTGGTGAAGCAATGAGGTTCAGTGACTTGTCTAGGGTCACACAGCTAGTAAGTGTCATGTGTCTGAGGACAAATTTGAACTCAGGTCCTTCTGACTCCAGGGCCAGTGCTTTATCCACTGAGCCATCAAGCTGCCCCACATCACCAGTCATCTTGACTTTTGCCTTATCACTGGACTTTGATGGCTATGGAAGAGAGAATAAGGCTGACAGAATTCTGCCTCACTTCAATCCATTTCACACTTATGTCAGAACATCACCCTCATGATGTCTTTGGTCCTCTTCAAAAAAAAGGATAAACAACAGGTAAGCCCTGGGAGGTTAAGGTCGAGTGATGTCACAGAATTTCGGAGTTAGAAGGGACTTGAGGGGCTTCCTAGTGCAACCCCTACCCTCCAATAGAATTCTTTGTTCAACATGCCTCATAAGGGGGTCATCTAACTTTTCCTTGAAGATCCACAATGAGGAGGAGCCCACTGCCTCCTGACCCATTCCAAATGTCAACTTTGGATAGCTCAAATCACTTCAATGAGCTTAAATCACTTACACTGACCTCACATTTGCCTCCTTTGTACTTTCTATCCATTGCTTCAAATTTGATCCGTAAAGGCCAAACTGAGTAAGTTTAATACATTTTGTCCATGTCACACAGTGTTGGGATGGGATTTATCTTCAGTTCTTCCTCACTCCAAGCGCCTTTCTATCTATTACACCATGCCCCCTCTTTTTATGTCCTAGCTTATGAATATTTTAAATTTCTTTACTGACTTACAATTGAAGGCTAGTTGCTGATATAACCTTATTATGCCCCTTGGCATACTTCATAGCAGTCAGGGTGTTGTATTTTCTAATTATGATTCATTAATTCACTAGTAGCCAGATTTTTTTTCAACCTATCAATGAGAGATTTCTTTATTATGCACTTGAAATACTTCTTTTTTTAACATTATGTAACCTATCCTGAAATATCTCACGCAAGCTACAAGGCTCACTGAAAATCTCTGAGTCAATCCAGCCAAAAGTTAGAGTTTTAGCTGCAAGATATTGACAAAGTTAATAGTAATAGGTAGATGGAAGCTCTTGCTGTTTCTTCCTCTCCATGATGCTGTCTTATGGTAGGCACTGTACTGAGGTAGCCTTGTTGGAGGCTGCGTCTCTCAGATTTGCAAGTCTAAGGGCAAGGTGCATAACTGATCTTTAATTCGTTCTTAATCATAGGGGGTAGAGTGAATGACCAAATGAATGAATGAATAATGCATTTATTAAGTGCTTTCTATGTTCAAATCATTGTCTTAAGTACTGGGCATACAAATAGAAAAGCAAGAAGGTCTCTGTTCTCAAGGAGCTCATATTCTAATGAAGGATACAACACATAGCAAAAGTATAGATTTATAAATCCAATGGTAATGCATCTTCTTTGACGTTATTTCTACTGATAAAAAGTCCATTTTGCCCTGTAAGATTATACTCAGTTCTGCTGGGCAAATAATCCTTGGTTGTAAGTCTATATTCCCTGCCTTCTGGAATTTTGTATGTCCCGCTCTCGACTCTTTCTAACAGCATGTGCTAAATTGTGTATCATCTTGACTGGGGCTCCTTGATACTTAAATTCTTTCTTTCTGGATACTTGCAATTTTTTTTCATTGGTCTGGAAGTTCTGGATTTTAGTTAAAATGTTTCTGGGAGTTTTCTTTTGGAAGTTCTTTCAGGAGGTTACTGGTAGATTCTTTCTATTTCTACTCTGTTTTCTAGTTCTAACAGATCTGGGAAATTTTCTTTTAAGATTTCTTGAAATATGCTGTCTATGCTCTCTTCTCAGTTATGGCTTTTAGGCAGTCTGATAATTCTTATTTTTTTTTTCTACTTGAGCTATTCTCCAGGTCAATTTCTTTTTACTATAAGGAACCTTATATTTTCTTCTATTTTTTTTAATCTTTTGACTTTGTTTTAATTTTGTTGTTGTTGTTTTATAAGACTGTTGACTTCTATTTGCTTCATTTTAATTTTCAGGGAGTTTGTTGCTTGGGCTAAGTTTTATACCTCTTGTACCAAGCTGTTAATTCCCTTTCCAATTCTTTATTCTACAGATCTCATTTTTTCCCTCCAATTTTCTTCTCTAGCATTCCCATTTCATTTATAAAAACTCCTTTTTCATTTCTTAACCAAAAAAAAACCTCTTGCTTTATCTCTTCCAAGAATTCTAGTTGAATTTGTGCCAAGATGTGTTTTTCCTTGAGGTTTTGCTTGTAGGAGTTTTGAAATCATTTTCTTCTTCTAGGTTTGTGTCTTTAGCATCTCTGTCATCTTAACAGCTTTTTATGGTGGGATTCTTTTTATGTTTGCTCATTCTTCCAATTCATTTTCTGACTTCAGACTAGGCGTTAGAGTTGAGCTCTGTGTCCTCCTGGACGTAATGTCTGAACTGGCCCTGTTATTGCTTTCTCAGGGGTACTGAGGGCTGTATTATCCCAGATTTTCGGGGACATTTTAAACCAGGGACCCACAAGATTCCGCTGCTCCCAAAGCAGTCTGATCCAGGGTAAAGTCTGTCTGTCGGCCCTTGGTCTGAGATCCATGAATTTCTGACCAGAGTTTGGGTCTAAGCAATAGTAGATTCTACTGGACTCAATCACTATCAGCCAGCTGGGAAGCTCTTTTGTTTCAGAGTAATAAAACTGCATGCTATGCTTTAGTTTGGGATTTCTACTCTGATTCTTTCTCTGCAGTCTTCGAATTGGACCGAAACCCCTTTCTGTTCCTGGAGGTTGATCGATGCAATTGCTTTTTGCTGTTGAACTTGCTCTTGGTACGTTGTCTAGGACCTGGGACATCTCTTTTTCCCTGAATGCTACCCCTAAGCTCAGGTTCCCTCCTCCGTCTGTCCTGCATCTGTGACCTGGATCTGGGTGGTGAGTGTCAAAGCTATAAGTTAGAACTTGTTCCTATACCGTGCGCACAGTCTCTGTTCCTTGATATGGGTTGTAGACTTCATCTTGCCCTGGTGCATAGCTTCTTCCCACCCTGGACTGCCCTGCACATGTTCCTGGCCAGGCCCTGTCCATCGTGACCACAGACACTCTGTCTACCTCCCAGTGCCATCCTGGGCTAGAAAAATGACTCACTGTGGCTTTTTTTGGATTTCCCCATGAGGATCTAGTCAGTGAGTCTTCAAGATCTGTTTCAAGTTTTGCTAAACCTGCTGAACCATTTCCTGTTACTCTATCGCCTTGGTTTGGCCAAGGCCAACCCTTTATCCCCTGTGCCATGCAGACTCTCAAGTCCTATGAAAGTATCAGTTATTGGCACTTCCAGGAGCCAAGATGGCAGAGCAAGAATTACATTGCCATAACTCTCCATATTCACCTCCAACTAGAAAGTAGTGCCCCGAGACAAATCCTGGAACAGCAGAACCAGCAAAAAAACAAGGTGAAACTATCTTTTAGCCCAAGAAACTTGGAAGATTAACAAGAAAGGTCTTTCTCAATCAGGTAAAAAGGGAGCACAGTCTAGGACAGGAAGTGTCCCGGCAAACCAGCAGCGAGCTTCACTTCAGCAAACCAGCAGGAGATCCTGAGCCCCAGTGTGGTGGAACTGGCAAATCCCAACACCAAGACCCCCTACATGCCTCAGCATAGCCAGGTGAATGGGCACACTCCAGCTCTGAGAACTGCCAAGTGCTTCAGTGTAGCCCTGGGCAAAGAGGCGACCTCCAGTTGCCCCAGGGAAATATAGAAACAGTCTGTCACCTGTACCTCCAGGGCAGTGCCGGCATGGGCTACATGACCAAGATCTACTGCCGGCGCCAGCACAATGTTATGCCCAGTCACTTCAGCAGAGGCTCCAAGAGCATGGCCTGGAGGGTCTTGCAGGCCCTGGAAGGCCTCAAGATGGTGGAGAAGGATCAGGGTGGGGGCTGGAAGCTGATACCTCAGGGACAGAGAGACCTGGACAGAATTGCTGGGCAGGTGGCAGCTGCCAACAAGAAACATTAGAACAAACCACACCAACTTCATTAATAAATTGCCTTGTTCGTAAAAATTAAAAAAAAAATTGTACGACTGAAAGTACAACTAGAAGAAGTACACATAGACAGAGGGTATAGGAATAAGGTGGATTTGAGGGAATGGCATAAAAAAAATGGATGAGAAAGAGGAGTATACTGGGTGCAGAAGTAAGGGAGAGGTAGAATGGGGCAAATTATTTCACATGAAGAAGCACAAAAGACCTATTATAGTGGAGGGGAACATGGGACAGCGGTCAATGGGCATCACTTGAACCTTTCTCTCATCAGTATTGGCTTAAAGAGAAAATGGTATACACAATCAGTTGAATATAGAAATCTATCTCACCAGACAGGAAAGAAAGAGGGAAGAGATTAACTAAAGGTGGGGGTGGGGTGGGGAAGGGAGGTGGAAACTGACCGAAGAGAGGGCAGACCGGGGATGTGGAGAACAGAAGCAAAACACTGTCAGGGAGGGAAAGGGTGAAAAAGGGAGGACAGACAAGAGAAAAAATATGATGGGGGGAGAAATACACAATCTATAATCATAACTGTGAATGTGAATGGGATAAAATCTCCCACAAAAAAGAAATGGATAGTGTAGTGGATAAAAGAACCAGAATCCTACAATATGTTGTTTATAAGAAATACACTGGAAGCAGAGAGACACACAGAGTAAAGGTAAGAGACTGGAGCAGAGTCTATTGTGCTTTAGCTGAAATAAAAAAAAAAAGGAGGGGTAGCAATACTGATCTCAGACAAAGCAAAAGCAAAAATAGACCTAATTAAAAGAGATAAGAAATGAAACTACACTAGATGATGAAGTATTATCAACACTAATCACATATGCACCAAGTAGTATAACATCCAAATTCTTAAAGAAGTTAAGAGAGTTACAGGTTCATGGCTAAGCAAGAGATAGAGAGCATTATGAAATATAAAATAGGTAATTTTGATTATATTAAATTAAAAAGCTTTTACACAAACAAAACCAATGCAACCTAGATTAGAAGGAAAGCAGAAAGATGGGAAACAATCTTTATAGCAAGTATCTCTGCTAAAGGCTTCATTTCTCAAATATATAGAGAACTAAGTCAAATTTATAAGAATACAAGGCATTCCCCAATTGATAGATAGTCAAAGGATATGAACAGGCAGTTCTCAGATGAAGAAATCTAAGTTACCTATAGGCATATGAAGAACTGCTCTAACTCATTTTTATTAGGGAAATGCAAATTAAAAGAATTTTGATGTACCACCTCACACCTATCAGATCCGCTAATGTGATGAAAAAAGGGAAATGATAAATGTCGGAGAGGTTGTGAGAAAATTGGGACACTAATGAATTGTTGATGGAGTTGTGAACTGATCCAACTATTCTGGGGAGCAATTTAGAATTATGCCTAAAGGACAACCAAACTGTGCATATCCTTTGATCCAGCAATACCATTACTAGGTCTGTATCCCAAAGAGATCATAAACAAGGGAAAAGAACCTACATGTGCAAAAATATTTATAGCAGCCCTTTTCATTGTGGCAAAAAAAATATTGGAAACTGAGAGAATGCCCATCAATTGGGGAATGGCTGATCAAGCTGTGGTATATGAATGGAATGGGATACTATTGTGCAATAAGAGATGATGAACAGGCAGATTTCAGAAAAACCTGAAAAGACTTGTATGAACTAATGCAAAGTGAAATGAGCAGAACCAGGAAAACTTTGTCCACAGTATAAGCAACATTGTGTGATGATCAGCTATGAATGACTCAGCTCTTTTCAACAACGCAATGATCCAAGACAGGAAAATGCTATCCATATCTAGATAAAGAATTGACAGACTATGAATGCAGATCGAAGCACACTTTATTCTTTTTCATGGTTTTTTTTTCCCTTTGATCTGTTTCTTCTTTCACCACAGTGATTAACATGGTAGCACATGTATAAACCTATATCAAATTGCCTACCATTTTCAGAAGAGGGGAAGGGAGGGGAGGGAGAAAATTTTGGAATTCAAAATCTTGTAAAAGTGAATGCTAAAAATTGTCTTGACATGTAATTAGGGGAAAAGTAAAATATTATTAAACAAAAAAAGAAAGTTATTATTACTGTTACAGTCAGAGGTCATAGCAACATCAGTCCAGTCACTCAGCAGCAAATTTGAAACTCTTTGCTGAAAACTGTATTGGCTTTTGGGGAGTTACAAGGGATAGAAAGGGCTAGACAGTGAATTGAATGGGCACTCTATACAATGTTTTGCCCCCTGAAAACTAGAACTCATTCTAAGATAATAATAAGAATAACCACTAATATTTGTATATGCTTTAAGGTTTGCAAAAATGCTTTACACATATATGTATATATGTGTGTACACATGTAAATACTTTACATGTGACTATATGTATGTGTGTATACATGTGTGTTATGTATATGTGTATATGTATACACATATATACACATATATGTTGTTCAGTCATTTCAGTCATGTCTGACTCTTCTTGACCCCATTTGGGGTTTTCTTGCCAAAGGTACTGGAATTGTTTTCATTTCCTTTTCCAGCTCATTTTACAGATGAAAAAAACTGAGACAAACAGCATTAAGTGACTTGCCCAGGATCACACAGCTAGGCTGGATTTGAACTCAGGTGTTCCTGACTCTAGGCCTGGCACTTTATTCATTGTACCATCTAGCTGCCATGTAGATAGACAGACAGATAGGTAGATAGATAGACAGATAGATGATGTGTATATGTGTACAGATAAATATACACACAAAAATACTTTTGAAAGTATTTTGTATGATCTAATTTGATTCCTCACAACAACCCTGCCAGAATTATTATTATTATTATTATTATTATTATCATCATCATCATCATCATTATTATTATTTTATAGGTGAGAAATCTAAGTCTGGGAGAATTTAAGTGTCCAGCCCAGGGTCATTCAGCTAGTAAATATCTGAGGTAGGGTTTGAATTCCACACTCTAGCAATTACAACATGTATAGTTACATCAAGGAGCAGAACAAATAAAATCTGGTTTATCATTTGATATTCTGCAATGCCTTATATTTTCATCAGAAAGGGGGTGAAGTATGGGGACAAGATCTCAGGAGGCTAAATGGATAGACCAAAAAAAGCTCATCACCAAAGCACCAGGTCTTTTTGTCAAGTACTGGCTCATGAATGACAATTGCACAGGCCTTTTCCTATCTAATGAACTGTTTGTGCCGGCTTGTTTGCAGCTGAGAAGAAGGGAGAAGATGTAATATTTTTACAACATATCATGTTTTGAAAGTGTTGATGTATGTATTCCAACAGGAGCATATTGGGCCACTAGAACAAAGACATTTCAATTTCCATGTCAAGATGATAACTGGATTATTTAGGTGTCAAAAGTACAAAACGTGCATTACAGCTCGTCCTCCTCCTGTATAATGGGATCCTGCATGTGATATGTATGCAGAGCAGGCCTGCTCAAGTCAAACAAATAGATGCAACCATCAGTAGGGCAGGCAGGCAGGACAGGCACTTATATTCAGAGAGAATGCTGCTTTCCAACACTGCATAGCTGATTGCAGAGCTGGGGCCCCAGAAACACCCTTAATTGGCATGTGTCAGTTCATTCATTGTGTTTTTCACATAAAAAAGAATTACTTTATGAAATGGAGCATCAAGTGGGATCCACACTACTTTTCCCACTGGGTTTCTAAAGGAATTTGAAATTGTCTTGACTTTTAGAATTTATCAAGAGAGGCAACATCAGCACCGTCCAGGGACTACCTGGGTACTATGGATTTCAAGTATTTATCATCAAATGATCTTTAAGTTCCATAATGCATTTTAAGCTCCTGGCTTGCTTTGCCAAATGCCAGCAGAGGTGCTATTTTTACCAGCAAAAGCAGCTTTAAATATCAGTGAAAACAGAAGTCGGACAGGCCTGAGTCGATTGGTCATCTCAGGCCAACAGCTGGGAAATCAGTCAACGAGCTTGGCCTGCATCTTCCTTCGTGGAATTGTCCAGTTAGAACAAATTGAATGGCTGCTAGGGGCTAAGTTGCTCCAGTTTCTTGTCCACAGAACTCTCTGGGACTGTCCCATCTTTGTGGTATTAAGCTGAGGGAAGCCCAGAGAGATGACTTAACTTGCCAAAGTCTTCTAAAAGTAAGTAGCAAAGTGGGGATTTAAGTCCAGGTCCTAGGACTCAAAATCCAGGGCTCTTTTCTACTGAATCATTCTGCTTCCTTCAAGGTCAACTTAGTTAACAGAAAATGCTGGCAGCCCCTGCTGATTCCCAAATCCCAAAGGCATTTATAGTGGAAAGGTGGGGCATGGCCAAAAGTTGCTGATATGGGTCTCTGCAAATGGGCAAACAACTTAATTAATAAGAGGTGCTGACACCTCTATATAATTTAGTGCCAAACCTTCCTCCCTCTCCCCGGCTCCCCTAGAGATCTTTTCACTTCAGGGAAGCAAAAGGCAGATCTCCTTCTATATATGGTCAGGAATCCTTGAATTAGGATCCATCTAACTTGAAATTAAATTGCCTTTTAATTTGCCATCCACATATTCACCTTTACTCACTGTGCTTTTCATTGCATTTGCATCAATCAGTGCTATGGCATTCAAGGGATAATATGGGAAAACAAGGGAAAAAGACTGAGACACAAAGATGTCATGAAAGTTGCTAGACAATGGCCATTGAGGAAGCTTGGAGTAGAACCAGTAGCCTCCAGTCCCCCAGTTTAACCCTGTGGCTCATGGGAGTACTGATAATTCTGTCTAAAATGGAGCTTTGTCCTGGCTTGAATGTCTTTTCTTAATCTTCTAAAAAATACAACAGATTCTCATGCTTTTCATGAAAAGAAGGTATCCTGAAAATGGTGACTTTCTTGGTTTCACCTTAATCTTGCCATAAGGCAACAACCTCAAAGGAAGACCTTTCTTCCAATGGGCTGTCTTTCTAGCATCTCTTGACCCCCCATTCGTCTAAAGCACCGCCTTGAGTATTCTCTCCTCTCTGGCAATGATATTCCCAGGAAAGCCAGGATTTATTTAATCCTTGCTTGGTCCTAAACAAACTATGTAGCTTTACTTTCCCTTCAATTCTGTTCAATTCAGCAAGTATCGCTGTTATTCTTTTCTCTGTGTCTTGGTGTTCTAATCTGTGAAAAAGGGAGATGGAGGCTGGGGCTAGAATTTAAAACTCTTCCTCATTGTTTCTTACCACTACTCATTCCAACTCCCCTTCTTAAAATGTCTTCTCTTTGTCATTTCCTTTTTCTTTTCCCCAAGTATTAACAGATTTAGGGTGGCAAAATATCTCTGTGGAACTCCCCCAACAAATAGGAGCCTGAGCACATGCAAGAATAAACACACACACACACACACACACACAAACACACACACACACAAAAGCAATCTGAATCAACAGTGTAGAAGAGAGTATTTTGGTCTGACCTTGTACCATTGGGTTCGTAATGCAAAGCTTTGGCCCATGGGACCCTGGCCAGGGAGATCCGACAGTAAGTAAGCATTACGTAGTCTACCCAACTATGGAGCCATAACCCCTGGGCACTAACTTTGACTTCTCTTCATTACTGCATTCCACACACTTCTATGCCTTGGCCTCTTTTCATTTGTTCATTTCTCTTTGGAGCACAAAAATCATGTTTCTAAGTGGGATTCTCAATATTCAGTTGTTTTGATCAATGTCTTTGATTACACCTTCATTTTTGCTGACTTTTATGAGGCAAATCAATGCCTCTATTCATTCTCTATTTGTAAGAAGGTTTAGGCATATGTACTGGGCTGCCCTTTCTTTTGGCAAGAATTCTTATCATTGTGGGCAAAAGAAAGCAATGAGGAGGAAAAATGTGAATGTACAAATAGCGACCAACTAAAGAAGACACAAAGGGCTTCACCAAACAATTCTGATTCTGGTAAATGAAGGACTTGCTGAACTATAAGAGGCCATATAGTCAATGGGATTATGGTGAGGAAAATACTAAACTTGGATTCAGAAGACCTAGTTTGGGTCCAACATTCACTATCCACTACTGAGTGATCTTGGACAAATTATTTATTTAAACTTTCTGAGCCTCTGTAACATGGGATTAGTCTGACTGCTAACTGCTCTAGCTCACATGTTTTTGTGAAAACTGATGTGGGCACACATAGAGCTTTTTGATAATCACAAAGTACCACAATAACACTTCTTTGGTTCTACAGTCTCACCAATGTGGTGAATCCTTTCAATGGTATGGATCATAAGCTGTCCATGCGTTTTCCTCCTATGCATCTTTGTCTATATCTTCACATAAATCTTCCGATGGGGATTCATCCAACATGCTAATGGCCTTCTTCTAAATTGTTTGATATTGCAAGGGTATCAACTAGCATCCTTTATGTCCCTTCTCATGTAATTTTCCCCTGGTAATATGTTGCAACCTACTCAGAACCATTGTCCTTTGGGGGATCCACAACTTTATTTCTTCAGAGACTGTTTATTCTATGACTCATAGTCATTTGGTATCATCAGAAGAATATTGCTAGGTCTTTATTTCAGGAACACACTTAGGCACATTAAAAACCCTGCATAATTTCCCTGAAGCAATTCAGCTCACTCTCCCTTTTCTATTCATCTCTATTCCCAGATCATTGCCTATCCACAGGATCTGTCTAAGATATGTGCATCAGTTGACCATCTCTATGGGCTGTTCAGTCTAATATAGAGAGCAGGTGTTCTTAATTTACTTGCTTTTTCTTGTATAAGAAAAAAATCTTTTGAGTGGTTATCTCACTTAGGAAACTCTGAAATGTTCTTAGCCTTTATGTAATCAGAACAAAGTCATTTGCAAGCAGGAATATCTGGAAGACTTCACTGTCCATAGGGAATCCTTCTTTCATGTGAATTTTGTGCTGGACACCTTCCATGGGAGTGGCAAATAATTTTATTGAGTAGGCATCTCCCTCCTTTATGTCATATGACGTTCATGATCAAAGGCTTGTCAAGCAAAGTGATCTCAGGTACTTCATCTTTTAGGGAATCTTATATGATTTTGACATATTATGAGAAACATCTTTTTGGAAAATGACTTTTACAGAGGCATTTTGCTTTGCTAACCAATCAAATTTTTTTTTTTAGTCAACAAACAATAAGCAGTGAAATCTTATGCTCTCATCTTTCAATCAATTGTTTGACTTTAAAGATGTGATCTGGAGCCAGGAGTGGCGGCACATGCCTATATTCCATGCTACTGGTGGAGGGTGAGGCTGGTGATCACTTGAACTCAGGAGTTCTGAGCTGCAGTAAGCTAAAACCAGTTAGGTATCTGCATTAAGTTTGGCATCAAATATGATGATCTTCCAAGAGCAAGGCTTGGGGCGAGGGCTTTAGGCTACTCAAGGAGGGGAGAATTGACCTCAATGGCAAATGGAGCAGAAAGCTCCCATCACAATTAATAACAGGATTGGGCTTGTGAATAACCACTGCACTTTCAGACTGGTTGAGATAGATCCAGTCTTGCCCCTGCCCCAAAGTGATTTGCTGTAGAACAAAATTTGTAAAAGCTTTCCTGTAATTTTCCCATGCCTTCCCCAAGGTTGTCCTCAATATTCCTATAAAGACAGGAAAGTAGGCATATATTTTAGTAGTTATTGACTTTTATTGCTTTTTTCATGATAATAAGGTTCATGCATGCTTACTTTTCACAGCCCATCCAGCCATCATCTACCCAGGCAATCTCATCATCTACCTGCCACCTTCTTCCCACTTCCCCAGAACAAAACTCTCTTCCCTAGTCATCTGTCCCCTGTATGTGTTGTTTTCCCCTGCTCCTTGAGAGCAGGGACTGCCTCTCTCTTTTTGAAAAAAAAATCACCATCTATCTATCTATCTATCTATCTATCTACCTATCTATTTTTAAAATTCATTTTTTTAAAAATTGAGATTCAAATTCTCCCCATTCCTCTAGCCCCACCCAACCATTGAGAAGACAATCAACAATATCAATTACACATGTAAAACCATGCAAAACACATTTCCATATTAGCCATGTTGCAAAAAAAAAAAGCAAGAAAAATAAAACAAAAAAGTAAAAAATATATACTTTGGTTTGTACTCAGAGCTCATCAGTTCTTTCTCTGAAGGTGGATGGTATTTTTTTTTTATCATGAGTCCTTCTAAATTGTCTCAGATCATTGTATTGATCAGAGTAGCTAATTCAGGGGTGGGGAACCTGAAGCCTCAAGGCCACATGTGGCCCTCAAGTGTGGCCCTTTGACCGAATTCAAACTTCCCAGAACAAATCCCCTTAGTAAAGGGAATTATTCTGTAAAACTTGGACTCAGTCAAAAGGCTGAACCCAAGGACCTAGAAGGCCATATGTGTCCTCAATGCCATAAGTTCCCCACCCCAGTCTTTCACAGTTGATTATCATTACGATATTGCTTTTACTGTATACAATGATCTCCTGATTCTGCTCACTTCACTTTGTATCAATTCATATAAGTCTTCCAAGGTTTTTTTCCTGAAACCATCCTACTCATTATTTCTTATAGCACAATAGCATTCCATCACAATAACATATCACAACCTGTTCAGCCATTCCCAAATTGATGGGCACACCATCAATATCTATTCTTTGACATGACAAAAAGAGCTGCTATAAATAATTTTTTGCATACAGTTGATTATTAACATTCACACATTTAACTTTTGTGACTTCAAGAATTTGTGTGATTTTATTAGTAATCTCATTTTCCCTTTTGTATTGGCAACTGCATGTATTTGTGGCTATGTGCAGTAAAGAAAAAAATGAGAGGTGTGATGCTTGTAAGTTTGTGGAGCAGCTGGTATCCTACTAGGTGCTTTACTGGTTTTGTTCACCCAACCATCATAAAAGGCTCCCTGTGTATTTCTTGTATATTTTCATTGTTTGCCTTTAAAACTCAAGTTCTGTGTTGCAGTTATGCCCCCAAAACATAGTGCAAATCCTTTGGGCTCTAAGCCCAAGTGTGCAAAGTCAGTGATGCGACTTGGTGAGAAAATAAAGTGTCAGATAAACTTTGTGCCAAAATGTCTGCAGCTGCTACGCACGATGAGTTTGGTGTTAATGAATCAATGATTCATTTTCCCTGCAAAAAGGAGGAAAACATTTATTAAAAATAGTGTTCATGAGTACACTCCAGAAACTGCATACTATCGGAATTAGTGTTTTGTTATAAAGAATTGTATGCAGGCTCAGATTTTTACAATCTAGTCAACAACTCACAGGTGCTTGAATTCCTTGAGTCTGGCCAGTATGGCAGATCTTTAATAAACCTTGTCTTTGGCTGAAAAAAGGTTTGGGTTGAATTCTTTTGGGCAGGATGTGTGTGTTGTGATTTTGGGGTCCCAGCACCCCTAAAACCCTGAACCTCAACATTTTGGTGTCCCATAGAGGGAAACTGCTTAATCCCAAGTCCTTCTCCAGCCAAGACTGGAAGGTATATAAGCCTCCCCCTCCTTTCTTGCTCTTCAGTTGGGGTCGCTCTCCAAGCACCAAAGCTTGGAGATGCTTTTCAGGTAAACAGTTACTGTCTTGCATTCAGCCTGACACTCTCAAGCTCTTGGTCCACTGGGTTGGTTCAAGGCCATGGACCTGGATATACCTTCCGCAGCATAGACAACAAGGATGGACACCCTGTCTGGACATGTATGTTCAATTCTGTCAATTCTCTCGGCGCTAGGGAATTGGGGAAAACTGTAGTTGCTTTTTGGTTCCCTGAGGCTTACTTATCCCTTCCCTCTACACCCCTGAGTTCTCCTTCATGGAGGTTACAGGGAAAAGTTAGAACCTAATCCCCTATTTCCCATAGGCTTAATGTGTCAACATTTGAGTTTTTTACTATTTTGCCATTTTCTAGGAATGTTACTTTTGCAAAAGTTGAGGATTGACTATATAAAGGTCCTTTTCCCTTTTCTATGATTTCTTTGGGATATAGACGTAGTGGTAGTGTTACTGGGTCAAAGGGTATGCACAGTTTCATAGCCCTTTGGGCTAAATTGTTCTCTAGAATGGTTATAACAGTTCACAACTATTTGTCTCTTTTCGAATCTTGAATCTCCACTGCTTCACATGATGCTTGGCACACAGTAAGTGCTTAATAAATGCTTTTCCATCATTCATTCATTCATCCCAGGACTTTGTTCAATGTCTCTCTCTTTTAGATATTTTGAGAACTGATGCCTTAATGCTTTCAAAATTGTAACATCATCACAGACCTCCTCAGTGTCTCCTTAGTCTGGTCTTGCTGCTATTTACAACTTTGTGTTCTTCAGTGTAAGTTTTACTTCTCCAGACTCCCCATCAGCAATTGTGATCTTATATGGTGCAAGTTATTACTGTGAGATTTTCCAATAAAATACCTCTCTGATACCTGCTTGGGGTGTGAAGAGAAACCTGGATTTCTAAAAGCAATGCCACTGGAGAACAAGTTCTAGCAGAAAAGTTGGAGCATAGATTTAGACCTAAAAGAAACTTTGGAGGTCATTGACTCCAACATCTTAAATTTATAGATGAGGAAACTGAGGCCCAGAAAGGTTAAGTGACTTGGCTAAGGTCACACAGTCAGTAAATGTCTAAGACAGGATTTGAATGCAGATATTCACGACTTCATGTTCAGCACCCCAATCATGACACCAAGTTACGGTTTGACCATGGGTTAAAAATTCTATTGTTTGAGGACCAGTATAGCTAGGCTTCAAACATCAGCTTGTAAAACCATTTGGAATGCAGAGGAGCTGGTGTAATAGAAAAATCCCTGCCCCAGAAATCAAGAGACCTGGGTCCTAATTCTGGATCTGACCCTTCCCAGGTGTGTGACTTTTGTTTACTGAAAGACCTTGGAAAAATGAGTTTCATTTTCTTCATTTGCAAAATATTACTTACACTGCTTGCTCACACAATATGCTGGGAGGAAAGTGATTTGAAAATCTCAAAGTGCTGTATAAATATGAATTATTATAGGTATCAATACTGATGGAATTACAAACTTTTGGAAATGATAACTTCATTTATATAGGGCTTTGTAGATTGCAGATCACTTTTTTCAAACATTATTTCCTCTCTCTTCACAACAACCCTGTGAGATAGGTGCTAATTTTTTTTTTTTTTTTTAGCATTTGATTGTATTTTATTTAGGTAAGTGAAAACCAGGACTGATAACATACCTTGTGATCCAGTTACTTGGAGTAGAGGAATTGTCAAATCTTGAGCCTTAAAGCCAAAGCTAAAGTTTTCAGTAATCAAGTTGAAGGGCTATTTTACAGATAAGGAAACTGAGGCAGAGAGGGGTTAATGGATTTGCCTGGGTATATACTAATAAGCTAAAAAGTGTTCAGGGTAGGACTATCCCATTCAGGTTTCTTGATAACAGGCCTAATGTGTTCTTTTCACTTTTCCATGTTGCTTTAAAGAAGACATATACTTTATTGTTAAGGAAAAGGCTAATTGGGGAAATAAGAAGAATGAGATACTACAAGGGACTAGAAAAAAAGACAAATTGGGCCAAGTGCTATACAGACTAACCTCAGTGGGATCACATGTAGGTGAATGGAGAAAAGGATGACAGTAATCTAGCATGGCCTGCTGGACCTCCTTCTAATCGGGTTGTGGAATTCTATGGAGGCCCTCTTACGATGGAACCAGTGGGTAAGGAAACCATGGGAACACCAATAACCCAGTTGTGAGAAGCTACTTACTCCTGATGAAATCTTCTGAGAGTCTCTGAAAATTCAGAATTTTGTCCTCTGTGGTGAGACCACTCCCAATTTACTGTGTCTTTAGCTTGTTTGTACATAGTTATTTGAGGGTTGTGATTCCCATTAAACAGTGAGCTTCTTGAGAACAGGGACTGTCTTTTTACCTTCTTTGCATTTCTGTGTTTAGCACTGCCTGACACATAGTAGGCGCTTAACAAATATTTGTTGATTGATTGATTACCCCTAGCATGGCCAACTTCACATTATTTTGTATGATTAACAGTTCACATTTATATTGAGCTTTGAGGTTTACAAACCTTTCCTCCCCTCCTACAATGTCCCTGTAAGGTAGGTAGGTCAAATATCCTTATTATTACTGACTTACTCCCTATCACAGGTATGTTGGAACTGAGATAACAAAAATCTTCTTACTCTAAGCCACATACTTTGTCCACTATACCAGTCACCATTTAATGCAAATTTATAACCTTCTAAAGTTAGATAAGCTGCTTCATTACAATTTCTGATGTTAAATCTTCCTTCCTTTTTTTGTCTTTTTTTTTAAATGAAAGAAAATAAAGATCAAGTGTTTTCCATCTAACATAAAGAAGGGATCCAGTTTCTGAGGGTCCTCTAAGTAAATCTAAGGGACACAATAAATTGGGCACTAGGTCTACAATCAGGAAGTCCTCAGTTCAAATCCTGACTTAGGTACTTACTAGCTATGTAACCCGGAGTACGTCACTTAACCTCTCTCAACCTCAGTTCTCCCATCTGTAAAATGGGAATAATAATAGCCTCTGCCTTCCAGGGTTGTTGTGAGGATCAAATAAGATTTAAAAAATAGTGTTTTATAAAACTTTAATGCACTATATAAATGTTATTATTACTCTTATCATCATCATCAATTATGATTACAATTATTCACTAAATGAAGTATGGTTGTATAAAGGGCTTGGTATTCTCTGACCTAATGAAACCTTTAATGTTTCCTCCTTCACACCAGTTTTTTTTTTCCTTAGAGCCACTTCCTTTTTCTTACTTCTCAATAGATGTCTAAGAGCTGCATATCCTTGAACATGGGCATATTTGGGGGAAGGTAGGAAGGAGAAAGCGGACAGGGCAAAGTGTCAACTACTGGAGCCCACATAGGACAGTCCAGCTGCATGAAAGGGACAGGCCCATTGACCAGGAGGCCTCTGCAGCCCTGCTTCCAATACCCCTGTGTTCTTCCCATCACATCTGGGGTGGCAGGGCTAAGTACTGGTCCAGGTGATTTTCTAGTTTCTCCCAAAGGTGTAGAGCAGATAACTTTAACGGATATGAGGGAGCGAACATAGCTACAGGTGTCACATCTCAGTCTGGAAGGGGATATTGCTGATGAGCTAAGACATTGGGTGACTTCCAAAAAAATTCAAATGCTTGCAAAGTGGTTCAGATTGAGTTCCAAGGGAGCAAATGTCTGTGGATGGCCATGATGCCCAGATGACAGTGGCCCTGAGGGGTCTGTGTACACAGAGCACATCCCTACAGTAAAGTGGCATATTCCTTACTCCTATTTTCTTCTTTTCACAAATAGAAAAACAGAATATTAGGGCTAGAAGGGACATTCCAGAGATCATCTCCTCCAAACCCCTCATTTAACAGAAGAAATACCTGAGGCCCTAAAGAGGTAAATTACTCACTTAAGGTTACTGGTTGAGTTAGCGGTAAAGCTGAGATTCAAACCTATGAAGTCTTCTGCCCCCAGGCCCACTGATCTTTCTGTTAAAGTAGGATTTCTTCCAACAAATATTCATAGCAAAAAAAAAGGGTCATCATTTTGTAAGTGGAAGCTGAGGGAAATGGATATTCTGAGTTCTATTCGATGCTCTATCCTGTAGCACTATTTGTGGAAATAATAGACGGTAGATTGTCAGAACCAGATAAATGGGTCTCTCAAGAGTGTGCCTGTCCTGACTACAGGGCTGAAAAATCCCCCAATGGTAAGAACTGCCCAAGGTATATCTTGCTTTCAGTTTTCTTTGATAATTACTAGTGGTTGTTATGATAGTCAATAGGCAGTTAAATCAGGAAGCTACCTGTGTTGAAAACATTCATAAATGGGCTAGGAAGGAAAGGACAGGTCTCCTCCAGGACAAAAGAATCCTAGAGAAATTGTCTGTGTGTGTGTGTGTGTGTGTGTGTGGGGGGGGTGTCTGGTGTGTCTGGGTAAAGGAGTGGTGAGGTGCGGAGGGAAAAAGCTTTACAGTTTAAATACAAAAAAAAAAAAATCTTGGAAACTAAATCCCCCAAGCCTGGTGGTCTCTGGAAAATGAATTCCACAGGCACCAACTCTAGTATGTTTTATCGGATGTACTTTAGCCCTGTTGGTGACGCATTGTTCCTTGGAGTCATTAACAGCAACTGAGACAGCTGTAAGGTAGCTTAGCGTCCAAGGAGAGCATATTGTCCTCACCTCCATTTTCGCTGCAATATTTGGGGATTGTTAGATCTCCCTGTTCCCACAGGCTGCCATGAGGTGGGATCTCTTTTTGCCTTTGTTGTCGTTGTCATGGGCAAAGGATGCTGAGCACAGGGCAGGCCGACACAACCCTTTCCTACTTCGAGCGGTCAATGGGCTATGAAAGCTAGACTAGAGTGACAAAAAACAAAAACAAAACCTCATTGATTCCAAGGTTTGCCCACCTTTTGTCATACTGACCAAGAAAGCACAGCTTCCAGTGACACATTTGAAAAGAATTTAGGTGGCTTCTCAAAGACCTGACATTTATCCTTTTTTTTTTTTTTTTTTTTTTGTTAAAGTAAGTAATGGCAGCAGGGAAATGCTTTTACTTTAATGGTGTGGACAGCCCCGCAGATTCTCCTGAAAGGGGGAAGAGTTTTAAAGAAAACAGTCAGGGTTTTGATTTCTACTTTATTCAAAGAGCATTTATTAAGCACCAACTGTGTGCAAAGCCCTGGGCTTTCATTTGCATGCTGCTATGGATTGTAATCCAGGAAGCTTGAGAGGACCCTTGGAAGAATTATTTAGAGAAGAGCTGGAGAGCCCAAGGCATTTGGTCAGAGCTTGCCTATGCAAAAGCAGTGTTATACAGTCAAAAGGCTAATGGATTTGGAACCAGATGACCTGTTTTCAAATCCTGGCTCTGAAGATTATTACTTTCGTGATCTGGGCCCCGATTTTCCTCCTCTGTAAAACAAGGGGAGTTGGAATAAGTGACATTCAAGGACCCTTCCAACTTGACATCTCTGCTCCTTTTGGCTGTTGATTTGATGCCGAAGATGTGGAACAACAATGAAGATGGAGGCAACACTAAAGTAGGGGTGGATAGACCGGTCAAGTTCATCAATGGAGCCTGAGCACTGGCCACCTGTGGTTTTTCCAGTCCCTGAACAGTGTGACTGTGGTAGACAGGTCTTTACAGAGAATTAGTGTTATTCACAGGCAGGGAAGGTAGACCCCAATATAAATACAAAGTACAAAACAAATCCAATACAAAAAGCTCTGTTTGGCATTCAAAGCCCTTTGTAACCTCACCTCCTCCTACCTTTCCAGTCTTCTTACACTTTAATCCCAGACACTTACTCTTAGACCAGTAACTCTGGCCTTCTGACTGTTCCACAAACAAGACACTGCATCTCTTGCCTCTGAGCTTTCTCTCTAGCTGTCCTCCATGCCTGGACTGCTTATCCTCCTCCCCTCCAACTGCTGACCTCCCTGGCTTCCTTTAGGTCCCAACTAAAATCTCACCTTCTACAGGAAACCTTCCTAAATGTCTTTTAATTCCAGTGCTTTCTTTTAATTACCTCTTATTTATCCTGTATTATGTATGTTTGTTTGCATGTTGTCTCTCCCATTAGGTTGTGAGCTTCTCTGAGGGCAGAAACTGTCTTTTACCTCTTTTTGTATCCCCAGTGCTTAGCACAGTGCCTGACACATAGCGGAGGCTTAAGAAATGCTTATTAAATGAGTGAATGAACACCTGAATGGTGAATCCAGCATCCTAAGCTTTAGTCCCATCAAACTAGTCGGGTCCTTTGTTAAAACATATCTCCTTTCTTTGTAGTTCTATCATCTCACCCAGGTTACTCTCATAATAATATTTATTATTCATAGCTATACTTCACATTCATATAGCTCTTTACCATTTATAAGGTACTTTTCTCACAACAACCCTATCAGGTGGGCAAATGCTTTTATTCCCATTTTACAGATGAGGAAACGGAGACACAGAGAAGTTAAGTGGCTTGAACACGGTCACCCAGTTACCAATGGAGTGGCAGAGTCAAGTCTTCTAACCTCAGGTCCAGCAGAAGTGGTTAATCTGTGTGGGTGCAGGAAATGGATGACCTAAGTGGTCTTTTCCAGTCCTGCTGTGAACAACTAAGGAATAACCTTCCCCTTACGTCGAATAGGATGATTGCTTTTCCCACTTGCAGCATTACAAATTGTGGCAGCTGAACCTAATGCATCTTTATAGAAAAGCACATTTTATTTTAAGGATTTATTTTGAACATGAGATTCATTTTTTCCCCATCCACCCCCAATTTTTGGTAGCACTTACACCGATAGCACTAATGAGTGGACCAGCAGATGTCACTGTAGCTCTGTTCATTCATCTTTCCCTTTGATGGAATTCCAGTTATTTCCTTTTGGGCTCAGCCGATCACATTTCTTATTTAATCAAAGCATAATGCATCATAACATTTGTAATTCATGTTGTTGTTATTCTTCCATTGTGTTGCTGAAATGGATACCTATCTTTGCAAACAGAGATGCAAGCTAAGGAGTAACCCAGACACCATCAGTGAGGTGGGGAGATCAAAAGGCTTCACTGGAGAGGAGTGATAAGCAGCGTGGACAAAAGAGGAAGTCTGTTCAGGGGAGGGCATATTCAGACTCTGATTCCCTGTTTTGATGGAAAAAAAATTCTTGTGATTAAAGACAGCAATCTTCTGTCTATTCTTCAAGATTGGTTTCAGGAAACTTTAACTGGGGGCTGGAAAAGCACCATTGTTAGTATGAGGAGAATAAGGAAAAAGAAGAAAAAGGAACATGGAATCTGGGATAGGTAGTGAGTTAATTCCTAAGGAAAAAGTCCCTCATGTTCAACAACCACTCCATCAAATAAATCATAATCCTTAGGTGAAGAGAAAGATCTCACATTTTACATAGGTTCTGAGGTAGTGATGAATATGGCACGTTCCTTAGAGGCAACTGTGTTTGAGGGAGAATGGCTGGCCATGACATGATGGGAGAGGGATTGTTTGCTATTTTTCAGTATAATAACCAGAAAAATAATACTTTAGATCTACTAACAGTTTTAGACACACACGTATATATTCTTGTTCGATCCTCAAAACAACCCTATGAAGTAGATGTTCTTATTATACACATTTTATAGATGAGGAAACAGAGACACAGAGAGGTTAAGTGACTAACCCAACATCACAACGCTAATGTCTAAGGCAGGATTTGAAGTCAGGTCTTGACTCAAGTCCAGCACTCTTCCATTTAACTGCCTCTTAAAAAAACATAGTTTTTGAGTTGAAATTTTAAAAAAAAAAACCTTTCTTGTACACTCAAAGTCAACATTTTAACTTGTAGAAGGCTCTCTTTTACTCAGTAGTAGTGGCTATACATATAGCCAATGCCAAGCTCTGATTCACTTAAAAGTGAAGTCATTCATTGGCATAACCAATTTAAGGGTGAATTCAGTCACACTAAGCATGTGATTTTCATGGGCTTCAGTTTCTTTATCTGTTAAATACTACCGACGACTGGAGGAGAGAGTGAAGCTGATGACTTTGCACAGCTCTGTCTCACTTAAATCTTACCTAATTCACTATAGCTGATATCTACCAAGAGTTTTAAGATTTATAAAATACTTCCTGTATATTATTTCCTTTGATTCAACAATATTGTGATAGTGCAAGTATTAGTATCATAATTTTGTGCTATTTATCTCATTTTATTTTTCTTAGTGGATTTCAGATAAAAAAAATACTGGAATAAGTTATTACCCTACTAGTCTAATATTTAATATTCTGTGGTCCATTGCACAGATGAATAAAGTAGCTAGTTTTCATGTAATTGTGCTGGAACATAAGTTCATATTCCATAGGCTCAATGAAAATATCTTGTGTGCAACTCTGGAATAATATGAATCTGTTCTAGCTTGTTCCCACATGGTTTTGATTTATTCTGCTAGCTCTCTACATTTTGAGAACTTTTCATCAGTCACAGCTTAGAGATTGTGTGTATTTGGTATAATGACATATTAAAATATTCTTCAATTTTTATGGATCAAAGTTATATTGGAGCAACTATGAGTAACTGTTCTGTCTGTGATAGTAGTCCAATTTCAATAGTTTATTTGTTGAATTTTTAAGAATATTTTGAGATCTGTATTTGTAATATGGGAGTTTGTCATCTGTTAGTTTATGAAAGTTAATGATCTTCTGATGTACAATTCTAACCACCAGACCATGTCTTGTTTGGTATTAGGTAGGTGTTAAATTTTTGCAGCCTACAGTAATGCACTACACATTTCCTACCATGTCTTTGCATGATCTACATCAATCACCAAATCTGGGTTCCTTGAGGATGACCCAGCTGTCGTTTCTGGTGGCAACAATCTAGTCCTGAATTGCCATCATAAATCCCTGTGTTTCCATAAATAAATCCACATGATTTGGCCATTTGTTTGACTCATCTTTTTCAGTGTACTGTTGGTGGAGGGTATTTGGATGTCCTCATTGGAGGGCGTTCTGGTTTCACTCTGGGACTTAGCTGTTTCATAAGCTTTATCTGGAGGTAAACCACTTTCAGTTGCATTTCAGAAATTAAATGATGGCAGCCTATTTGTCAGACTTTACTATTGCTCAATGAATTTTTGTCTGTGTTTTCTAAAATTATTCCCACAAACTTTTAATTCAGTTATCATGTGTTCGATGATTTCTCTTCCTCCTTTTTGATGAGAGAGTTTGATTAGGGTAATGGGCCTGGTATTTCGTTGGCAGTTTAAGGCTTTCTGTGAGGGAACTGTCCAAGTCTTTTATGGTCTATTTTACCATTCCAAAAATGTACATTAAGACTGGCATTGTGCAGTTGTTGATTGCTTTAAACATTCTCTTCCCATTCTGCTTTGATTTCAGGATGCCGGTCAGTCTCTTAAGATATTCAGCCACAGCTTTCTCCCTAAGAGTTTTATTCTTGATGTGTCTTGCTTGGGAGAGATCAGTGTATTTGTAGGTATCACTTCATCAATTGGTACCTTTTGTCTTTCAGATGCAAGCTCGAAGCTTTCAGTATTTATACTTCCTCATTACCTATTAAGATATACACTTATTGTGTCCTAATAATGTTTTGATACTGGTAGAGAAAGTTTCCATGAGATGAAATAAATATTTAATTGATTTTCATTGGAGCCATATAACTGAATGTCAGCTATATACATTGAGTGATTAATGTAATGTTTTAGTATGATTCACTTCTGCTAGGCCTACATGGATTCTCTAGTGGTCTCTGGGCACACAGTGTTCCTGTTGAACAAATTCCCTGGCCATCTTTCTTTTACTTTGCTTTTTCTTTCTTCTTCCCCCATCCCCTCAACATGGGTTGTGCTTTGATTGTTATTATTATTAGCATCTCATTATCCCATCTTTTCTAGTACATGCCACTGTCCTATAATCATTTTATATTTATTGTTCTCTGGACTATTGCACAGTTAAATAAAATACTTTTTTGTTGTTGTTGATAAATATTAGGATGTAAGGTTATCCTTTGCAGGCACACTGAAAGCATCCTGGGTACAATTCCAGTAGCAAACAAGATGAGTGGGATGATATGGACCTCATTTTGTTCCCACGTGATTTTAATCTTTGCCAGGTCTCTATATTTTGAAAGCTTTTCATTTCATGTAACTTGGAAATTATTCATGATATGCAAATGCCTACTAAAAATTCTTCCTTTGAGGCTCAGCTCAGGTGCCACCTCATCCATGAAGTCTTCCCTAATCCCTCCAGATGTTCTTGCTTTTATCAAATTATCTTAAAGTATACTTATTAGTGTACATATTGTACCATCCTTCCAACATACCAGCAAAATCTAGGTTCCTTGAGAACACAGATTGATTTGTTTTTGTTTTTGTGACCCCAACGACAATTTGGATTCTAGTGAAAAGAACAAAGACAAACGTGAACTTTTTACAGTATAGTAGGTTGATGAGCCTTTTAAATAACTTATTACTCACCCCCAAATGGGAAACACACACACACACACACACAAATCACACCACTTTATTCTAATTTTTTCTAGACTCAAAAAAATGGCCAGTCACATAAGGTCATAAGTCATGGCTTTGGAAGAAGGGACCTTAGAAACCACCTATTCTCTTTGTTTTATGAATGTGAAAATAGAGGCACAGAAAGGCTATATGAATTGCCCAAAGTTATATCAATAGTACAGGTAGGATTTCAAACCAAGATTTCTGATTCCATATGGTTCTCAATTTCCTAATATGTAAATAAGAGGTTTGGACAAAATCATCTCCAAGATGATCTCCTTTCAACTCTAATAATTGATGAATCTAAGACTTATCAGAACATGAATTTGAAAGGGAAATAAGAGGTTATCTAGATTATTCCTTTGCTTTCGGACAAGACTGCTATTAGTTGTCTCTGTCATCAAACTAACCAAAACCTAGAGCCCGCATGGACCCTACCATAGCACCTCTGAATAATGGATCCAGTAAACAGTATATTTCAGAGACAGGCTTCCAATGGCAATATGCAATGGCAAGTTGTTACCAAAGTCTGTCTCTTAGTGGGCATGCTGACTGGCAAAGAAATAGGAAAAAATGAAAAAAGAATGTATCCTTTGGCAAACTGAAATTTAGAGAACCAATGTAGCAGCAGCTTTAGGACTAAAGGAGCAGAATGCTAAGAAGCAGTAAGGTATGAGACTTAGATGGATCAGTCATTACATTGGACTTTATTTCTGTTTTTTATTATATTTGAGAGGTAGCATGGTATAATAATGCATACAGAGTTAGCCTCAGAGTCAGGAAGACCCAGGTTTAAATCTCACCTCTGACACATACTGAGTCTGTGACCCTGGGCTAGTCATTTAGCTTCTCAGTTTCCAAGACAACTCTCTAAGGATATAGGATGCAGAGCCATTGCCCATCTACAGTAGTAGGACAGTTTTTCTGTGGTGAACTCCTTATGCTAGTGAAATGTCTGGTACAGACAAAATAAGAAAAAAAAAGAAAAAAACTCCCAGCAAGGTCTTAGAACATTCTGGGTTATGCTAACTAATGGTCACATAGAGTAGCCAAGACAAGAAGCATTAATAAGTGTCCATTATGTTCCAGGCACTGTTTTAAGCTCTGGAGATAAAAAGAAAGGTTAAAAAAAAGCAGTCTCTGTCTCAAGGAGTTCAAAGTCTAATGGGAGAGAGTGTATGCCAACCACCACATACACATTAGATGTGTATGTACAGGATAAGTTGAGGGTAGTCTCAAAGAGAAGGTTCTAAGATTGAGATAGAATGGGAAATGCTTCTTGAAGAAAGTGGGATTTTGCTAGAACATGAGGAAAGTCAGCTAGAAAGTGGGGATGAGAAAAGGGAGCATCCCAGGCATAGGAAACAGCCAGAGAAAATGATTGGATTTGCATTGGTCTAGGGGATTGGACATAACTTGTCTTCCCATCTCTGTGCCTTTTTACCCATGATGCTCCTCATGCCAATCCTCTATTTCTTGAATGCTAATTAATCCTTTAAATCTTCTAGGGAGCCTTTCGTGAGATGCCTAGTAAACAATGACTTTTTCATCTTCATACCTCCCCTAGGACTTTGCACTTCTGTTATGCACTTCAATCAATCAGTTACAATATATCAATTTATATTACAGTTTCATAGATTGATTATATCACTTCACTGGATTGTAAATTCCATGAGGGCAGAGAGATAGCCTCTAGGGCACAACATAGTGGTCTACCTAGGGTAGGAGCTTTTACACAAGGTTATTACAGGTAACAAAGGGAAGGGAAGGGCAAGAGAATAAGCATTTATTAGGTGCCTACTATATGACAGTGAGCAGCTAGGTGGCACAGTGGATAGAGCACTGGGCCTGGAGTCAGGAAGACCAGAGTTCTAATCCAACCTCAGATACTTACTAGCTGTGTGGCCCTGGAAAAGTCACTTAACTCTATTTACCTCAGTTTCCTCATCTGTAAAATGAACTGAAGAAGGAAATGGCGAACCACTTCAATATCTTTGCCAAAAAAGCCCAAGTGGGATCATGAAGAGTCGGACACAACGAAATGATTGAACAACAACTACATGCCAGACACTATGCTAAGCACTTTACAAATATCATCTCATCTGAACCTCACAATGACTCTGTGAAATAAGTACTATTATAAAAGATTCCGATTTTACAGTTGAGGGACAAACAGAAGTTAAGTGACTTGCCCAAGATTGCAAAGTCAGTAGGTATTTGAATTCAGGTCTTCCTGACTCCAGGCCCAATGTGCCAGTATTCTAGTTTATATAGCTTTATTTGGAACCCAGGTCGTCTCTTTCCAAATCCAACACTGCCTATATACCCCACTGCCTTCCATAATCATGTACGTTCTATAAATTTAGTTAGTATCCTGTAAAGTATTAATTTTGGGGACTTTTGTTGTAAATACAAATTCTCATTGAAATTATGCACATTTCAACCTCTCCCCCTCAACTACCACTTTTTACTACTGTCTCCAGATAGAAAACAGTCTAGGAAGAAACATAATTTGAAGAGTTTCTTGGATTACACAGAAAGACCTTCAGGACTGGAGAAGGTTCATCTCTACTCCTGACTCCCATTTGTATAGTGTCTGTTAGCCAAATGCCTCCTACTCCTGTAGGCCAATCCCTGCCCCAGGATACAGGCTTGTTCTTTTCTGCAACAGGCTCCCCTCCACCCTCAATGGCTCTGTGGATGTTTGTCAGGTGCAGGTTCTCCTGGCAACCTGGAGCAAAGCTCAGTTGGAACACATGTTTCCAATGATGGCATTGTCATTGACAGGCAAGGCTGGCATGTACCATCTCACAGCAGCAAGCTAGTTCATTGCATCCTGAAAGGTGGGAACAGGTGCTCTCTCTACCTCTCCCTTTATGTATTTCCTCTCCAGTCATGGGTTTGGTGGGTTAACCTTTTGTTGAGTGCACTCAGATCATTCTGGGTCTGATTCTGTGGCATAGATCTTACTAAGGTTAGCTTCCCATAAAGGTGTAGGGTGGGAATGTCATGTTCATGCCCACTCCATGGCTAAAAACATCCTCCTCCAGTCTTTCTCCATTTTCTGAAATTCCATCATTACTACATATATTATCTAGTCTATTACTCTCATTTTGCAGGTGAAGAAACTGAGGTTGAAAGAATGTGACTTGCCCAAGGATGCACAATTAGGGCACCTAAGGGATGCAGCGGTAGAGAACCAGGCCTGGAGTCTGGAAGACTCATCTTCCCCAGTTCAAATCCAGCCTTAGACACTTACTAGCTGTGTGGCCCCGGGCAAGTGATTTAACCTGTTTTCCTTAGTTTCCTAATCTGTAAAATGAGTTAGAGAAGGAAATGGCAAACCACTCCAGTATTTAGGCAAGAAAACCCCAAAACGGGGTCACAGAGTCAGACAAGATTGAAACAACCAAGGAAGTGTCAGAGATCTGATTCAAATCCAACTCTCAAGACACCAGATACAGTCGTCTTTCCACAATATCATGCACTATTGGAAATCATTCTTCAGATTATTAAGAAACTGAGGCAGACTAAAACACAAATATTCCTGGGAAGAACAACACATTTAGAGCCATTCGTATGAACTGGTTCACAGGACCTGGATCTAGGGTTGGAAGAAGCCTTCGAGGCATCGAACTCCCCATTTTATAGATGAGGATACTAAGAATAGGAAGCTTAAGTATCTCAATTCAAGGTCACACAGATAGTCAGTATCAGAGGTGGAATTTGAACCCATGTCTCACAATTCCAGAGCCGGTACTCTTTCAATAGTACAGTGAGATAGCATAGTGAATAGAATGCTACTCTTGGTGTTGGGAATTCCAGAATTAAAAACTTTCCTGAGACAGTTACGAGCTATGTGACCCTAGATGAGTTACTTAACCTCTTCAACTCTCAATTTTCCTTATTGCTAAAATGGGGATAATAACAGCACCTACCTCACAGGGCTATTGTGAGGATCAGATGAGAATCAACATATGGAAAGGCTATGCAAATCTTAAAATGCCAAATAAATGACAGTTATTATTATCACCGCAATATCCTACCACTGCAGATTTTCATGAGTGAGCTCTGATGGGAGAGTTATCAGTGTGCAGGAACCAGAGGGAATGAACCCAGGGCAGATAGGTTCTGATGGCAAGGGAGGAGGGAATATATGGAGAGAAACATGGGATATAGCTCAGAGAGGCAGGTCTTGGCAGGATGCCATCACCGGAAGGGGGATGGGTCTCTGAGTCACATAAAAGTCCTATTCAATGGAGATGGGGAGCATCATGTAGGAGAGGGAGAAAGAGTCAATAAAGAGAGGGAAACAGACTCTAAAAACAGACAGGCTCTACCTCTTGGTCTTGCCTTTGTTGACCCTGCACCTAATTCAACACAAGGGATCAGGTAATATTAATTGGTGCTAGTGATAAACTCACATTCTCATTACTGCTATGAGCTTTGGCCTCCTAGGGAAAGAATTCATCCATCCTGACACATCTATGTGCTTTTTCTTCCACAACCCCTCTGCAGACAATTTCCTCCATGCTTTCCTCAGCCAGGCTGTCAGAAGAATTAATAAACAGCCTTGCTGAAACAGTTGGGACTGCTTAAGAGGGACTAATTGTTTTCTCTGTGGAAGAAACAAAGTGCAGAGTACCCTGAAATTGAATGGGCCTGGCTCCTGCATTTTTGGGAGCATTGGAAGAATCAGGTCTTATGGCCTAAGGCAATGAGTTTTGACCACACAGTCAAAACACAGTCCTCCCTCACGGATGGGGACAGCCCTATTCAGACATGGACAAAATTGGGAATGAGTTTGGATTTTGGTTCTCAACTCTCACCTTCTATTTCTTTTTCTGAATTCAGTCCTCCATCTTTCCCAGGCACCTAGAGATTCATGCTACTCTTGAAGGTGAGAAGGAACTGATAAACAAATTGAAATAAAGTACTATTTCTTCCTGTAGGAATCAGCTGGGCACTGTGTTAAATCCAAATTAAAAAAAAAAGCAAGGAAGTCCCTGCTTAAGAGAGAATTAAGACATTTAGGAGAATTGTAGCCAAGGAGAAGTAATTTGGGTCTAGGCAGCTAAGTGATACAGTGGAGAGAGTGCTGGACTGGGAGTCAGGAAGGTCTGAGTGAAAATTCAGTCTTAGACACTTAATAGTGGCGTGGCCCAGGGAAAGTCATTTATCCCTACTCGCCTGCTTCCTCAACTGTAAAATGAGAATAATAACAGCACCTACCTCACAGTGTTATCGTGAGGATCAAATGAGATGTTGGGATAGTACTTAGCATAATTGCTGGTACATATCAGGCACTGGAAAAATGTGGGTTTCCTTTATTTCTTCTGTGAAGTTACAGGGGTAGTTCGGAGAATCATAGGTCAATAGATTATGGTATCCCTTTTCCAAAATGGTGTTTATTCAATTATTATTCCCAGAGCTAGAAGTAGAAGGTGGAGATGGTATGTGAATAGCAGTATTGTAGGAAAATGGCCAGAGAGTAGTGTGCTGGGTAGGCAGTCATCAAGAAGACCTAGTTCAAATCTGGCAGGCTAATTATGGCATCTGGCATATGGAAAATTCTCACCAGAAGCCCAATGTGCCAGGGCTCTTAGATTTCTTACCTGTATGCTTTTGGGCAACTCATTTAAATCTTTCTGTGCCTCAGTTTCCTCATCTGTAAAATGCTAAGGTTAGGGGCAGCTAGGTGGTGCAGTGGATAGAGCACCAGCCCTGAAGTCAGGAGGACCTGAGTTCAAATCTGGCCTCAGACCAAACACTTGACACTCACTAGCTGTGTGACTCTGGGCAAGTCACTTAACCCCAATTGCCTAAAAGTAAAAAAAAAAAATGCTAAGGTTGGACTAGATGCCCCCTAAGGTTCTTTCCAACTCTAAATCCTATTAATATCAGGCATCACTGGCAGGCCAGTGAGACATTTTTGGGGATATAGTCCTTTTCCATGTGCTTTAAATTTAAATCACAGCAAGTAGGTGACCTCTTCCATCTGCTGTGAATTAGGATCAAAAGCCAGAAAGACCATCTGATTCAACCCCTTCATTTTTCAGGTAAGGAAGATGAGGGTCAGAAAAATTAAATGATTTATGTAACACTACACAACTAGTAAGTAACCGTGCTGAGATTTGAACCAGGTCCTCCGACTCCTAATTCAGTTCATTTTCCATTACCTGCCATCCATCAAAAGATACAACCCTGGAACTAAATAGCCATCCAAAAACCAGATTCTAAGTTTTGATGTTCCTAGTAAACGATACGTTCCCTTGGGGCTCTTCATTCTTGCTATTGCTATTTATTCTGGAAATGAAACTCTATTTGTCTAGTCCAGGGCTAAGTACCATGTGTGTCCTCACCAAATACTTACTGAATTGTTTCAGGACTTCCTCAGAAGGCAAAATAGGGTTGCATATGTACCATTTGGCATGAGCGACTTATAGAAACTTGGTGGAGATTGTTGTATGTCCTCAGGCACGAATCTTGGTAGTTATCCAGTCCAACTTAGACCTGACATGGAACCCCTGCCACAACATTGTGACAAGTGGTCATCTAGTCTTTGTTTGAAGACCTCCTCTTACAGAAAGCTTAAATCTGCTTCTTTTCAATTTCCACCTATTGTCCTGGCAGAGAAATTTTGAAGCTCTTAAGTTTGTAGATGTCATTAGGGAATGCAATTCAGACTTTGATTCCTCCCCTGAATTCCAGGCCAACCTTTCATTTAAGTGCTTTGTTCCTCCCTTCTCCCCCAACGAAATGATTCTCTTGTGCATGAGGCAATTGAGGTGTGAAATCTTTGGGGCCCAGGCTTTTCCTTTAATAGCCTATCTGCATGTGCATGGCCCATTTCTATGGAATCAGGCCATGAGTAACTAACTAGAAGAGTAATGATTTGAGATAAAAAAAAAAAGACCATCAATATAATCCCCTAGTGATTTCTTCATTATCTAAAATTAATTTTTCCCCAACAGGTGAATACTGAGTGTGGTGATTAAAACTTTGGTTACTGACATGTCACTGGTATTAGTTTTACTCCTGCCTGCTTCTATTCCTTCCCATATCATTAGTATCAATAATAATTATGCCTTTGCCTCTTTTATGGAAAAGCCTAAAAAAATGCTGTGACGTTTGTTTCTTCCCTTCTTTTCAGTGGTTCATGCTTTTATCACCTCAGGGGATTGTTGAACTAGGCTCCTCACTGGTCTTCCTGTTTCCAAGTATCCCTCTCCGTTCTAATTATACTTCCCCTAGACTCTAGGGAATCCTTCTGAAATACTGCTTTGCACCATAATGCTTATCCAAATCTCAGAATTACAGAACTGGAAGGGGCTTTGAAGATCATTTCATCCAAAGTCCTGTCCAAATCAAGAATTCCGTCCACAAATAGTAGGGCAAAGTGGTCATTCAGTCTCCACTCAATGGCCTCCAGTAATGGAGTTCTCCCTTACTACCCACAGCTTTAATTAGTCCATATGCTAATTCCATATTTTCACTATCCTCTAACTCAAATTTAGCCTTTCTCTCGATTATGAATATAGTCAACAAACACGAAAAGGTGAAGGGGTCCATAGGCTTCACTAAAGGGGTCTGTTATACAAAAAAGGTTAAGAGCCCTTGTTTTAAAATTAAAGCATACTTGTAAATCAGAAAGGTTAGGTAGAATAAATATTCCTTATCAATGGTCACTAATGTTGTTTGTACTTTCCAATCTATTTATTTCTTCATTTATTTTTAAGGCAATTGGGGTTAAGTGACTTGCCCAGGGTCACACAGCTAGTAAGTGTCAAGTGTTTGACTTTTGAACTCGGATCCTCCTGACTTCAGGGCCAGTGCTCTATCCACTGCACCACCTAGCTGCCCCCAAATCTATTCATGAGGACAGAAATGTGTTCTTTTTGAGAATGCCAGTCAATCACTAAGGTGGGAGTTTGTTGCCTGGTAATAGTTCCTGTTCTACTAGACATTATTTCAGATTTGACCCTATCAAGACTATCATATTCCACCTGAGCCTTTTCTTCTCCAGGCTAACTATCCCAAATGCCTGCAAATGATCTTTTGTATGGTGTAATTTTGAATCCCTTCGTAATCCTAATCAGTCCCTTCCGGATATGCTCTGATTTATCAATGTCATTTCTAAAATGTAGCAACCCAGATCCCCTCTTTAAGGGAATACTAGGGAAATGTGAGGGGAGAGGTATCATAGGGGTAGCCTCCCTCTACAACCAAACAATCCAAATTAAAAAGATCCCAAGTTCAGAAGGATCACTAAAAGATAATAATTAAACAATAATTTATTAAGTATCTACTATGTGTCAGGTATTGCACTAGGTGCTGGGGATACAAATACCAAGTACCAAGAAGGGGAAAAATTATCATGGAGGAAGGGCTTCATCACCACTAGCAATTGCTAACCAACTGATACCAATGGACATAGGAGCCCTGGGAGTGGCAGCATCTCCCACCACCCTATCCCTGCCCAGAACACTGATCTTACTTCCAGCAAAATCCTCACCCCCATGATCTCAGCAAGCAATTATTGTGGAGGAGAGTTCAACTATCCCCACCAACTGTCAACCAATTGCCATGCATGTGGCAGGCAAGTAAGCCTTCTGGAAATAGCAGGATATCTTGAGAGAGAGAAAGGGGGCAGCATGTGCCAGGCAAGTCAAACCACCACCAATACCACCACCTTGACCACCGTGTCTCCTGAAACTCTGATGGACACAGCCCAGGACCCTGAACCTTGACCCAAGAGCCATAAGGCATCTAGCAATGACTAGCATTGCTTTGAGCCCAGTGCCTTTAGCCATCATGAAGTAACCTTGATAGAGATGCAGCCTGGCAACTATTCCTGTAGGTGCTATAACCATGGTTAGTGAAGACCCAGAAAGGAAGGTTCTTGACAGCAAAGTGCTTGGTACTGTCTAATGGGTTAATATCAGAAACTGATATGATTTTATCAGTGAAATTGCATTAAAGAAGAAGCATTAATACGTGCTTTGTTCTTGCACCTGAAGGACTGTGAAACTTTTCCATCTGACTTGCAGCTAAAATTTTGCTCATGTGTTATTTCCTCCACTAGAATGTAAGCTCCTTGAGAGCAGGGATGGTCTAGATGCTCTTCTATTGTATCTCCAGTAAACAGCACAATGCTTTGTATGTAGTAAACACTTGATAAATTACCCCTTCCTTCCTTCATTCAATGCATTTTTATTCCAATAGGAGAGATAAGTACATAGAAAATATATGTAGCATAAATATGAAATTAATCACTACAAATATACCCAAAGTAATTAAAACAAAGTAGTCTTTCAGGGAGGGCACTAACAGTTGGGGGAATCGGGAAAGGCTTTGGGCAGAAGATGGTCCTTAAGCTGCTTCTTATAGGAAGAGAAGGACTCCATGAGACAGAGATAAGGAAAAAGTACATTCCAGGCATGGAGGATGGCTAGTACAAAGGCATCCTAAGAGGATGGATGAAGGAAGCCTCCAATTAGTCCTTGGAGGGAAAAAAATAGCTAAAGATCAATCCATCAACTTGTAGTTCTGAGAAATCACCCCAGTCCCCAATTCTATCTTGTCACCTCCTTGGCTATGGGTAGCTCTATGATCCTTGTGGCAACTGAAGTTTTAGGCACTCAACTTTTAAAATTAAACCCTTTAACTTCCTTAGTGGGGGATAATTTGTGTTCCAAGACCAGGTGGAGGTTTCATTACTCTAGGGTGCTTATCTCCATCCCCACTCTCACACTGGGGAAGCATGGTCTTTGTGGACACTAAAATTTTGTACATCCAGATTTTGGAGCTAAGTCTGTGTACCCTACTAACAAAGCAGATTGAGTTCTGTGAATCAGACTAACCCCAGGTTCTGATAAGAAGGAAAGAGGGTAGCTATGGAAGAGTAGGGAGTCTGGGAGACAAAAAAGTGGAAGAGACCAGATATGACCCAGTGATTAAAAATAGTTAATACAGTAGTTAATAATAGGCCAGCTCTATGCATTGTTTGTTCAACTCCATATCATAATTTGAGCAAGAGGAATTATTCATCCACTTAGTTTTTCCTCTGTGTCTAGATGGGCAAAACTATTTTGAATGATTATGGATCTCTTTTACGAGGCATTGCAATATTTTAGGAACTGACACAACCTGCACAATGTCATCTGCAAATAAGACAATCTGGAAGACCTCATTGTCTATAGAGAACACCCATTCCATTTGTATTTAGCACTGGACATCCTCCATGATGGAGGCAGATACCTTTAATGAGAGTATATCTTCCATAATACTAATAATTAGAGATTCATCACATAAAATGATCTCTGTTGTTGCATTTTTCAAATAATCTGATTTGTATTTAACATATGCAGTGGAGACATCTTATTGGAGATGTTCTAAGGTGGCATTTTGTTTTACAAGATCAAATGCTTTTTTATAGTCAATAAATAATAAGCATATTGTGACTATAAATATGTTGTCTGTTGTAAAATGTCATTTGCAAATTCTTTCCTGTTCTCATGCTTTTACCAAGAAAGCTCTGGTTATATATGCAGATTATTCCCACAAAGATCTTATAGAGATAATAACATAGCATGTGGGTAGTTATTGATATTTCTCACTTTTTGAGTGTAATTTTTTATCCCTCACCTTGATAATTAATCCTTCAATTCTCTTAAAAGAGTGTTGCCCTCAGCATAGATCTCCTATGAGAACATGGTCCGGTCCAGTTACTCTCACCACCTTTGTTTTGTTTTAAAATCATTTGTACTTGCTCATACTGCATATCCATCAGGCACTTTAATGTGAGTCCAATATGGTGGCTTTACTGTCATTGATGGAGAAAATCATCATAAAATTTTTGACAAATCTTTACCATTTTTCATCTGTTTATCTTCTTTCTAGTTTCATGCCTAAATTCTCTCAGGATGCTCCAGCTTATTTCGGTCTCAACCAAACTCTCTGTAAACACCACCACTTTGGATTGTTTTATGAGTCAATAGTGCTAATAATCTTTTACCATTTCCATCAATCAAAGTTTACAAATAAGTTATTTTAAACAAGTATTAATCTTGACTGCCATACCTCAAAACCTGGCAAAAAAATCAAGGATTTTCTATACATTTTACTTATTTATTAATTTATTATCTCTTCCTCCTTCTATTATTGTTTCCCCCAACCAAACAATAAAAAATAAGATAAAAATAAGGCCCCCACACCAAATATGCATAGTTCATTAAAAGAAATTCCCATATATCCAAAAAGATATGTCTTATTCAGAATTTAAGTCCATCACCTCTCTGAGATGAGGTTGGTAGTATGCTTCATCTTTAGTCCTCCAGCATCATGGCTGCTTTGATCAGAATTTCAAAGTTGGTTTCCTTCATAATGTTGTTACTATTTAAATTGTTCTCCTACTGTGGCTCACTTCATTCTCTATCATTTCATAGAGGTCTTTCAAGTTTCCTCAGTAGCTATCAATTTCATCATTTCATGTGATATTCCATTACATTCACATACCATATTTTGTTTAGCCATTCCCCAAAAATACTCCCTTAGTTTCCAGTTTGGGACTACTATGAAGAGAGCTGCTGTAAACATATTTGTACACATGAGTCCTTTTCCTCTTCCTTTGATCTCTTTGGAGTATATGTATAGTTGTGATATTTCCATAACTAGATAGTTTAGTGACTTTCTGGGCAAAATTCCAATTATTTTCCAGAATAGTGGGAAGTCATAGCTCTACCAGTAACACACTAGTGTACTTGTTTTCCCACGGCCCTTCAGAAATTTGTCTTTTTCCTCCTTTGTCATCTTTGCCAATCTGATGGGTATGAGGTGGAACCTAAGAGTTGCCTTAATTTTCATTTTTCTAATTAATAGTAATCTGGAACATTTTTTCATATGATTGTTGGTAGTTTGGATTTCTTCCTTTGAAAACTGCCTGTTTACGTCCTTTGATCATTTATTTATTGGGAAACTGGCTCTTAGTCTTATAGATTTGTATCAGTCCATTGTCTATCTTTGATGTGAAATCATTAACAGAAATTTGCTGCAAAGATTTTCTCCACTTACCTGTTCTCTTTGTAAGATTAACTATATTCATTTTTGTGAAAAAGCTTTTAAATTTTATATAATCAAAATTGTCCATTTTACCTTGTGATCTTCTCTGTCCCTTGTATAGATATGAACTTTTCCCCTTTTCATAGATCTGAAAGATAATTTCTTCCTTGCTTCTCTAATTTACTTCTGAAGTCACTGTTTATGTCTAAATCATGCATCCATTTGGAGTTTTTCTTGGTATATAGTGTGAAGTTTTGATCTATACCTAATTTTCTGCCAGAGTTCTAGTTTTTTCATCAGATTTTTTTCCCAAATAGTAACTGGGTTTGGTTTCTATGCTACCATGCTACTGTATTCATTTCTGTATGTTGTATAATCTGTTCCATTGATTAACTTCTCTATTTATTAACTAGAACCAAATAATTTAATGAATTTTTTTTGTAGTGTAGTTTTGAGGTCTAGTAATGGTAGGCCCTCTTTCCCTTTTTTTCTCATTACTTCCCTTGAGATTCTTGATCTTTTGTTCTCTGTGAAATTTGTTATTTTTTCTGGCTCTTTAGAACAACTCTTTGATAATTCAATTGGTATGGAACAAAATAATTTAAGTAGTATCATCATTTTTTACTATATTGGCTCTACCTACTTATGGGCAATTAATATTTTTCTAATTATTCAGGTTTATCTTTATTCCAGCAGAGAGGTCACATGGAAGAGGTAGTTTTAAGGTAATTTTGGTCTTGTGGTTCCTGATTTTCATGGTTAAAGTTCCTTAAGAAATGATGATACTCTTCATTGATGTCTTTTATTTTACCCATTTCTCATCTTTTTTCCTGATCAATAGTTTGTTTAGTTTACATAACTACAGAATGACTCATGTTTATTTGCTTCTCTGATTTTGAATGGATTCTGGTCTTTGACCTAATAGGTCTATGGTCTGTCTGTACAACACATATTCAGAAATAATTCTTACATTACTAACAAGTCCTTTCTTATTCCTGAAGATAATACAATTTCATTTTGTGGGATGTCATTCAGTGCTTACCTTTCTCAGTACCTCCCGATTTTCTTTTTGATGGCGGCTTCTGTTTAATATATTAACTTGGGGTCATTTCATTTACGGAATCCTGAGTCACATTTTCCAAAATAATTTTTTTTTGCTATCTTCTGCTGTGCCCACCTTTGTTTGAAAGTCACCTGGAGTTTAAGTCTATGTTGATATTATATGGAAGGCATCTAAAGGAGATTTTCATAGCATTTATCTAAATCCTAATTCTCTGCAGCAGTTATAGGGACACATGCTGTACATATCTCCTTGGTGGTCCTTTTGGTAATGTTTCTCATGAAAAATGCAATATGAGATGACCAAGGATCCATGAAACAAGCTTGCTTGTTGACATTGGAACTGAATACCACCAACCCTAATATTTCTGCCAGCTCCTTTTCTTTGCCTCTCCGAGGTGAGTCTGTGCGTTATCCTTCCATGTCTTTGCAACTTCCTATTGTCTTCTGGTTACATTCATCCTGAGGATATTGATATGGATATGATTCAGTTCTTCTAGTAGTATATCAGCTCACTGATCACTGTACCAGGACCTCATTTTCATGGTACCAACCGTGAGGTTAATGGTACTAGATTAAATGGAAACTGTGATTCTAAGCCCTCTCTGCCCCCTCTTCTACCACTCTGCTTCTGTCATTGAAGAAGCAGTAGGAGGGAGGGACATATAAAACCAAAGGCTATTTTGTATTTTTTCTTTCTTTTATGGGTTGTGCAGCCAAAGGATGCATTCCCTAGTGGCCAACCTACTGGTCATGAGTTAATCCGTACCTATCTTAACTGATCCTCCTCAGAAAGTAGACATTATTTGTTACATACTTGATGCTTTTTTTTTTTAGCATGATAGAACCTGCTAGAGTTCATGCCTCACTGACATAGCCCATCATCATCATCATCATCATCATCATCATCATCATCATCATCATTATTGTCATTATTGTTATTATTATATTGGTTATCTGTTCCTGTTTCAAGTCATTCAGAAATTTGATGTCTGCCATCTATATGTTCATCTACATCTCTAATGAAAACATTGGGCAACACATGGCCAAAGATAGAGCCTAATGGCATGCCATTTATGAAATTCTTTCATGTCTACATTAATTCATTAATCACTGCTCTTTGGGGACGGTCAGTTCCAAATTTGCCTAACTGTATTATCATCCAATCCACAAGTAGGTGGCTTAGTGGATAGAATGCTGGACTAAGAGTTTGGAAGACCTGAATTTGAATCTTGCTTTAGACATTTACCAGCTGCATCACCCTGGGCAAGTCCCTTAACCCACTCAGCCCCAATTGCTTCATCTGTACAATGGAGATAATAGTAGCACCTACTTCATAGGATCATTTTAAGGATCAAATCAGATAATGCATATAAAGTGTTTTGCAAAGCTTAAAATGCTACTATTAATATTATATTTCCTTGATCCTCTAATCTAGAAAAGCTCTATAAAAAAAGGAAATTCGGTTTTTCTGGTATGAAGAGCTCATACTGAAACCATGCAGCTAATCTCAGAGACAGAGCACAGAATATGTTGGCCTGGGTACTTGCTGACCCATTCGTACTTTAATGAAGATGGGTGATTAAGTTTTTGCACTCGGAGTGATTTGATTGGCTCTATTCTGAGCCATAACTTTGTATTGGGCCTATAAAAAGGAACAAATGGAACTATCAAAGGAATCAGTTGGATAGAGTCCCTGAGCAAAATTAAAAGTACATCTGTGCCCCCTGGTAGTGTTGGTAGCTGGAAGCCTGTACAAACAGTACCATATGCCTTAAAGGGTAGCAGATACGGGCACTGGTGGAGAAGCAAAAGGATCTGGACTCTGCCTATTAGTAAATATGTGGCCCTTGAGCTGGAACAGCAAGGAACTGAGTAATAATGTGGGAGATCAAGCAAGGCCCTTGAGTTATTTGGATTACATAAATTAGGTAGGAAATGTGTTGTCTTTCTAGAAATGCCAAGTTCTCCAAACCCTTAGGGCAGGGGTTCCTAACTGTTTTTTTTGTTATCATGGATCCTTTTGGCAGTCTGGTGACATCTGTGGAGCCCTTTCAGAATAATGTTTTTAACTGCATGAAACAAAATCCACAGGATTGCAAAGGAAACCTATTCTTTTGAAATACAATTAACAAAGTACTAAATAAACAAGTTCATGGGACTTTATATTAAGAACTGTTACCTTGGAGTGCCATTATAAATCTCGAGGCCTTGGGATGCAGGTGGAACTCATCAGAATGTGAGAAATTTACTCTTTAGTGATTTCAGATTAATTTCTTTCTGGTGGGGTAGTCCAAGCAACATGTAGTAACATGTAGTGTTACAAGTCTGGAGAAGACAGAAAGTAGGACCAAATGGAGAGGGAAGCAAAATTGTTATAAATGTTTTTGGGTTACAGTGAGTCCATTATGTTGTTTTGCATTTTATGTGGGATGAAATTAAGATTGTTTTATATCTAAAGTGTTTTGTGAGCTAGATGCTTGCAAAGGAGCTGAGATGCCTTTAACCAAGATTTGTGGACACTTTAACATGAGATATATTCTGAGGTTCCTGGGTGAGGATAAAGCAACCAAAGAGTTAAGATTAAGCGAGAGTACTCCTCAGACTGCGCTTGGAACAGGTAGACCCAGAGCTTGGGGTCCTGAAGTATCGTTGTTGTTCAGTCATTTCAGTCATGTTTTCTTGGTAAAGATACTGGAGTGCTTTGCCATTTCTTTCTCCAGCTCATTTTACAGATGAGGAAACTGAGGCAAACAAGGTTAAGTGACTTGCCTTACACAGCTCACACAGCTAGTAAGTGTCTGAGGCTGGATTTGAACTGGGCTTTTCCTGACTCTAGGCCCAGCATTCTATCCACTTCACCACCTAGCTGCCCTGAAGTATAGGTTATACCAATAGGAAGAATAAAAGAAAAGAAAACAGGCTGCTAAGTATAATTAATTAACCCATAAACATTTATTAAGGGCCCATGATGTGCCAGGCTCTGGGAATGCAAAAAGAGGTGAAAGACAGTCCCTGTGCTCAAGGAGTTTACAATTTAATGAGTGAGACAATGTGTAAACCAATACATACAATGCAAGCTATATATAGGATAAATAGGAAATAATTAGCAGAGGGAAGGCACTGGAATTAAGTGGTGTGGGGAGTTGAGGAGCACAAGAAGTATACTACTTCTTTGCTTCTCTTGTAATTATCTTCCTCTGGTCTACTTTTTCCCATAGCCTTTGCTCACTTCTTTTAAAATAAACGTAGCAATAACTGAATGCTAATGCCAAGGTCTTAAACGTCCTTGATGTGTTTCAGAGATACCAGTCAACTCATTTTGGAACAATCTGTCTATAGCCCCGTCCTGAAGCAAAGCTCCCTCTCTGTCATTCATTCTTTCTGTCTGAGCTTTTCTCTAGAACAAGTTTCTCCTGTCTGGTCTTCTCCCTGTAGCTATTCTCTCTTCTGAGCTGAAGCAGATCTCCCTCTGAGCTTCAAAGCTGCCCTTACAGACTGGAAGCATGTGGTGATGTCACTCTATTTCAACTGATTCCAATTAACCTCCTCAAGTGGCTGCTGGGGGAATGTCTTCGCACTTGGGCTTTTAAAGGGACGAAGCTTGTTTTTATATATAACAAACATTTGTTTTACACTAGGTCTTATATTTGAGATTCTTCATAGCACCTAACATTAGATTGCTACATAAATATTTGTTAATCAATTGACTGGTTGAAGTCTAGCCTCTTTCCTAGCTATTATTCAACTCAATTTAATGCAATAGAATAAACGTTTTTTAAGTATCTGCTATATATACCTCTGCTAACTGCTAGGGATACAAAGATTAAACAAAAAAAAAGCACATCATTCCTACCCTAATTAGATTGTAAGCCCCTTGAGGGCAGGGACTCTCTTTCGCTCTTTTTTTTTTTATCCCCAGCACTTAGCACAGTGCCTGACACACTGTTATTCAGTCCTTTAGTTGTGTGCCACTCTTCCTGACCCTATGCCAATCCCATCCAAAAGGTTTTCTTGGCAAAGATACTGAAGTGGTTTGCCATTTCCTTCTCCAGTGTATTAAGGCAAACAAAGGTTAAGTGATTTGCCCAAGGTCATGCAGTTAGTAAGTGTCTGAGGCTGGATTTGAACTCAGGTCTTCCTGACTCCAGGCCCAGTGCTCTATCCACTGAACCATCTAGCCCTCTCCACCTGACACGTAGTAGGCCCTTAATAAATATTTATTAATTGATTGATCCCCCAAAAAACTCAGAATCAATCATTCTAGAATTGGAAGGGACCTCATTCAACTTATATCTGAAAAGGCATCCTCACTTTAAAATACCTTTAAAGTAGACACCCCACCTTTGCCTACAGACCTGCAATGAGGGTGAACCCATTAACTCTAAGGCAGGCTATTCTTTTTTTGTACATCTTTTATTATCAGGAATTTTGCCTTGTAGCAATCCTGAATTCACTTCTTTGTAATTTTTATCCGTTGTTTCTGATTGGGATCTCTGATTGGGGTCAGACAGAATACACCTAATCCCTCTTTCCTATGACAGTCCTTCAAATATTTGTCAACATCTGTTATGTCTTTCCTCCTTTACACCTTGTCTTTCCCAGGCTAAACAGTTGCATTTCCTTCAGTTGGTCATAGCTTCCAGACATTCACCGTCCTGATTGCCCTTCTCTACACATGGATTAGCTAATCAATGACCTTCCTAAGTCATGGCACCCAGAGCTTAACCTGATGCTCTAGATGCTGTATGCTCAAGGTAGAGTACAGAGGGATTGCCACTTCTTTATTCCGGGAAGCTAGGGCTTTCTTAATATAACCCAAGATCACATTGGCTACTTTAGCCGCTACTTCACACTACTCTTTCTCATTAAGCCTTTAATCTACTAAAGCTCCTAACTCTTTTTCATAAAAGCTATGATCTTGTCTTGCCTCCCCCATTGCATACTTGTGTGGTTGATTTTTCATTTATCTACAATGAATATCATCATCATGTTAGACTCATCTCAGTATGTTAGACTGTCTAGATATCTTTGGATCCTTACTCTTATATAGAGTATTAGCCATCCCTCCCAGATCTGTGTTATAGGCAAATTTCACCAGCATGTCTTGTATGCCTTTATCCGAGTCATTGATAAAAACATGAAATAACACAGGGCCATCCCCGGGGCACACCCATGGAGACCTCCTGCCAGGCTGACGTTGAACCACTAACAATTACTCTTTGAATCCAGTCATTCAACCAGTTCTGAATACACATACTGCCACTTTTGTCTACTTTTTATCTCCATCTTCTTCACTATAGCATGAAATATTTTGTCAAATACTTTGCCAAAGTCTAGGTAAACTATGTCTGGATCATTCTCTTCATCTACCAGTTTGGTTATACTATTTAAAAGTTTCTTCTATCTTTAAAAAATAACTTTATTAGACTGTATTATCTCCACTAGCAATAGTTCATTATCTTTCCTACCTTTCTAAGCAAAAGTCCTTGTAAAAGCTATTTATGCTTAATTACCTTCACTTCCTCTTCTCTTTCTTTTTAAAATAGTATTTTATTTTTTCCCAAATACCTGTCAAGAAAAAATTTTAGCATTCATTTTTACAAGAATTTGATTTCCAAATTTTTCCCTCTCCCTCCCTTGCCTCCCCTCTTCTGAAAATGATGGGCAATTTCATATAGGTTATACATGTGCTATCATGTAAAACATATTTCCATATTAGTAACAGTTGTGAAAGAAGAAACAGATCGAAGGGGCAAAAACATGAAAAAGAGTAAAGTAAGTGAAAAAAGGATGCTTCCATCTACATTCAGAGTCCATCAATTCTTTATCTGGATGTGGATAGCATTTTCCTTCATGAGTCCTTTGTACTTGTTTTGGGTCATTGTATTGCTGAGAAGAGCTGAGTCACTCATAGTTGATCATCACACAATGTTGTTGATGCTGTGTACAATGTTTTATTGGCTCTGCTCATTTAAGTTTGCATCAGTTCATGCAAGTCTTTTCAGGTTTTTCTGAAATCTGCCTATTCATAATTTCTTATTGCACAATAGTATTCTATTCCACTCATATGCCATAGCTTGTTCAGCCGTTCCCCAATTGATGGGCATTCTCTCAGTTTCCAATATTTTGCTGCAATAAAAAGGGCTGCTATAAACATTTTTGCACATGTAGGTCCTTTTCCCTTTTTTATGATCTCTTTGGGGTATGGACCTAGTAGTGGTATTGCTGGATCAAAGGGTATATACAGTTTGGTTGCCCTTTGGGCATAATTCCAAATTGCTCTCCAGAATGGTTGGATCAGTTCACAACTCCACCAACAATGCATTAGTGCCCCAATCTTCTCACCTCCTCTCCAACATTTATCATTTTCCTTTTTTCATCACATTAGTGAATCTGATAGGTGTGAGGTGGTACATCAAAATTCTTTTAATTTGCATTTCCCTAATCAAAAATGATTTAGAGCACTTCTTCATATGCCTATAGATAGCTTTGATTTTTTCATCTGAAGACTGCCTGTTCATATCCTTTGACTATTTATCAATTGGGGAATGACTTGTATTCTTATCAGTTTCTTTGTATATTTGAGAAATGACACTTGCAGAGACACTTGCTATAAAGATAGTTTTCCAGCTTTCTGCTTTCCTTCTAATCTTCATTGCATTGGTTCATTGCACTGCATTGCATTGCATTCTTCTGTGCAAAAGCTTTTTAATTTAATATAGTCAAAATTATCTATTTTACATTTCATAATGCTCTCTCTATCTCTTGTATGGTCATGAATTTTTCTCTACTATCAAGTTCTAAGGGGGGTCAGTTGAGGTGCCCCACTAGTATAGTTTTGCTGTGAATTTCTTCCTGTAACTCACTTAACTTCTCCTTTAAGAATTTGGATGCTATACCACTGGATGCATATATGTTTAGTATTGATATTACTTCACTGTCTATGGAACCTTTTAGCAAGATGTAGTTTCCTTCCTTATCTCTTTTTAATTAGGTCTATTTTTTGCTTTTTCTTTGTCTGAGATCAGGATTGCTACCCCTGCTTTTTTATTTAATTTTTTTTTTTTTACTTCAGCTAAAGCATAATGGATTCTGCTCTAGGGCCTTACCTTTACTCTGTGTGCATCTCTGCTTCAAGTGTGTTTCTTGTAAACAACATATTGTAAGATTCTGTTTTTTGATCCACTCTGCTATCTGCTTCTGTTTTATGGGAGAGTTCCTCCCATCTGCATTTACAGTTATGACTACTTGTGTATTTCCCTCCATTCTATGATTCCTCCTGTTTGTCCTCTCTCCTTTCACACTTTTCCTCTTTGACAGTGTTTTGCTTCTGTCTACTGCCTGCCCTCAGCCTACCTTCTCTTCTGTCAGTCCCCCTTCCCTTCCCTTTACTTAATCTCTTTCCCTCTTACTTACCTGTCAGGTAAGATAGATTTCTATATACAACTGATTGTGTATATTATTCCCTCTTTGAGTCAATATTGATGGAAGTAAGGTACAAGTGATACCCATTGCCCACCCTCCTATCTTTCCCTCCACTGTAATAGGTTTTTCACATTTGTTCATGTGAAATATTTTATCACATTCTACCTCTCCCTTCCTTTTGTACCCATTATACTCCTCTTTCTCATCCATTTTTTTATGTCATTCCCTCAAATTCACATTATACCTATATCCTCCTCCTCTCTCTCTCTCTGTGTATATATATATACTATATATATATATATAATATATATATACACACACACGTGTGTGTGTGTGTGTGTTCATTCCTTCTAGCTGTACATTAGTGGTACAATTTTTAAGAATTACAAGTATTGTCTTCCCATGTAGATTTGTAAATTGTTCAGCCCCATTGAATCCCTTAAGTTTTCTTTTCCCTTTTTTGACTTCTCTTGGGTCTTGATATTGGAGATCAATTTTTTTTTTGTTAAATTATGGTCTTCTCCTTATGAAAGTTTGAAACCCTTCTATTTCATTGAATGACTGTTTTTCCCCTTGAAGTAATAGCTTAATTTTGTCAGGCAGGTGATTCTTGGTTGTAATCCTAGCTCCTTTGCCTTCTCGAATATCACGTTCCATAATCTTCAATACTTTAATGTTGCAGCTGCTTAGTCCTGTGTAATCTTGATTATGGCTCCTCAATATTTGAATTGTTTCTTTCTGACTGCTTTCAGTATTTTTTCCTTAACCTGATAGTTCTGTAATTTGGCTATAATTTTCCTTGGAGTTTTTATTTTGGTATCTCTTTCCTGAGGTGAACAGTAGAGTCTTTCAATGCCTATTTTGTCCTCTGGTTCCAGGATGTCAAGGCAATTTTCCTTGATAATTTCTTGAAAGATGCTGTCCAGGTCCTCCTTTTGATTATGGCTTTCAGGTAATACAATGATTCTGACATTGTTTCTCCTGGATCTATTTCCAGGTCAGTTGTTTTTCTAATGAAGTATTTTATATTTCTATGTTTTCATTCTTTTGAATTTGATTAATTTTTGATGTCTCATAGAGTCACTAGCTTCCACTTGCCCAGTTCTAACTTTTAAGGAGTTGTTTTCCCTAGTTAGCTTTTGTACTTCCTTTTCCATTTGGCCAATTCTACTTTTTAAGTAATCGTTTTCTTTTTCCAAGCTGTTGACCCTTTTTTTGTAGTTCTTTTGCATCACTCTCATTTTTCCCCCATATTTTTTCTACTTCTCTTATATGATTTTTAAGCTACTTTTTGTGCTCTTCCATGAGTTCTTTCTGGGCTTGAGACCACTTCACATTTTTCTTTGGGGATTTTGCCCATAGGCGTTTTGACATTGTTGTCCTCTTCTTAGTTTGTGTCTTGATCTTCCCTGTCACCATAATAACTTTCTATGATTAGATTCTTTTTCTGTTCTTTTAAATTTGAGTTCTACTCCCAGGGTGGTAGGGGCAATGCCTCAGGCTTGTTGTGCCAGAGGTTGCAGGCCATGGCTGTTTACCTAATGTTACACCGCTGTTGCACTGATGTTTCCCTGATGCCCATGGGGGGCCTTTGTGTCTGGTGATGCTCTAAGGGGATAGACTGCGGGAGGCTGTAGGTATCTGGCAGCTTCCCTGGGGCTGAGCCAGAGTCCTAGTAGTGGTGTCTGGCATGTACTGAGGTTGGTGGGGTGTTTCTGTCTTTCCACAGGGCTGCACTAAAGCACATGGCGGTTCTCAGAGCTGAGTCTGCACGTTCTCCTGGCTATGTTCAGGCACATGTGGGGACCTGATGTTGTCATTTGCCTGCTTCACTGGACTGGGACTCAAGATCTCCCACTGGTTTGCTGAGGTAGGGGTTGCTGCTAGCTTGCTGGGACACTTCCTGTCCTGGACTGTGCTTCCCAAGACCTTTCTTACCAATCTTCCAAACTTCTTGGGCTAAAAGATTGTTTCACCTCATCTTTATGCTGATTTTGCTGTTCCAGGATTTGTTTTGGGGTACTATTTCTTGGTTGTTTGGAGGTGAATATGGAAGAGTTATGGCCAGTTACTGTTTACTCCACCATCTTGGCTCCTAGAAGTCCCTTCTCTCTTCTTTTACTTTTTTAACCCTTTGCAGTATGACTTCTGACCTCATTACCCAACTGAGATTGCTCTCCCCCAAGTTACCAGTGATCACTTAATCACTAAATCTAATGGTCTTTCCTCAACCTTCACCTTCCTTGACCTTCCTATAACATGTGGCACTGTTGACCACTCTCTCTTCCTGGATATTCTCTTGTTTCAGCATTTTCTAACACTGCTCTCTCTTGGTTTTCTTTCCTTATTTCTAACTGGACTTCTCAGTCTTCTTCATTGGATCATCATCTATGTCACAACCCCTAACTATAGGTGTTCACCAAGGCTCCATCCTTTTCTTTTGTTCTTTACACTCTCTCCATGACCTCATCAGTTCCTATGTGTTTAAGTACCATTACTATGCATATTTCTCCTAAATCTATATATCCAACCCTAGTATCTTTCCTGAGTACCAATACTCCATCATTGATCACCTCTGGGATATTGCCAATTGGATATCCCACAGGCATCTCATGCTCAATATGCCCTAAACAGAATCCATTTGCTTTCTTCCCACATTCTCTTGTGGACTTCCATATTCCTGTCAAGGGTACCACTATCCTTCCAGTCACCCAGGTTTGCAAATTCAGTATCATTGTCATCTCCTCTCTCTCTCTCTCATTCACCCCATGTAGCCAGTCAGTTGTTAAATCTTGTCATTTCTATCTCTACATAATGTCTTACATCTCTCTTCTTCTCTCCACAAATACGTTTTCTACCTTACTTATGACATGGCTAAGCTTTATGGAGAAGGCAACCCTCGAACTTAACCTTGAAAAAAAGCAAAGGAATTTGAAAGTTGGAAATGAAGAAGGAATGTACTTTATGCATGGAAAAGAGCCTTCATGGATGCACAGAAGAGGGCATGGTATGTTGAGTCTGGGCAATAGCTCATGATCTAGTTTAACTGGAACATAGAATATGTGAAGGTGGGGAGGGGAAGCAAGAGAGTAAAGTGGAATATGGCTCAAATAAGGAAGGATATAAAATTTTATAACCATACTTATTGGTAATTTCTGTCCAGGTGCTCTGATTCACTCTGATTTTGTCTTTTTTCATGAGTCTTTAGGTGAAAAAGTTAGGTAGAAGAAGGTGAAAGTTAGTGGGTTATAAATGGGGACATATACATACAGGAGGGTAACATGGTCATTTATTCAGCACTTATGGAGCACATATTATATATTTTCCTTCCCCCCAGTCCTGCTATAAGAAGGTATGACTCTTAAATTTCTGGTCCTGATTCCTAGCCACCATCCAAAGCCACACAATATAAAGGAAAGAGTAATAGATTTTAAGTGAAAGTTTGGATATTGGCTCTACTGCCAGCTATCTATTTGATCTTGAGCAAATTGTTTACCTTCTTTGGGTCTCAGTTTCTTCTCCCATAAAGTGAAGAGTTTGTGCTAGATGATCTCTAATAATTTTGAATTTGTAGTCTGACTGAAGCTGTGTCTGGTCAGTGGCTGAGATCAAATGTGTAAAGGAGCCTGGAAATAATGGGTGATGGGATCATAGGATTGATCTCATCCTTCTATTGATTATAGAAAGAGGATAGAGGCCATCTCTCCCAAAACTTTGATTTTGATGATGAAGAAACTGAGCCTCAAAGAAGCAATGTGATTGCCAAAGACAGGTCCTCTGATTCAAACCCACTCTTCTTTCCACTATACAACAATGGTCTCTGTCTCAGTCTCAGTGAATATTTAGGTGAATATGAGACTGTTAGTTATTAATTTACTTGGCATTGTATATTTTTCATTATTATCTTTGTACTTATAAAAGGAATTATCCCTTCTTTAGATTTGATAATCTATGAGTTAGCTAATCACAGATTGAATCCAAAAATTATTACTAAAGAGAAAGGTGGACCAAAGGACCATCTAGTAAGATCCCTTCATTACCCTTTTTCTGTGCTCTTCTCTATTAAACTCAGCAAACATTTATTAATTGCCTACTATGGAAAAACAGTGTGCTAGGAACTAGGGTTGAAAAATATGAAATAGTCCCAGAAACAAAATACAGGGTAATTTAAAGAGAGAGAAATTAGTAACTAGGGAAAAGGAGGTAAGGAAAGGCTTTACGTGGGGGGTGACACCTTAGCTGAATCTAGAAGGAAAATAAGAATTTTGAGAGACAAAAAAGTGTATTCTGGACATGAATGAAAGTTTATACAAATGAACAAAGTTGAGGGCAGGAATATTGGGTTCAGGTATCAGTCAGTAGTTCAGTGTGGCTGGACTGTAGAATGGGTAGAATAATATGGAATAAGGTTTTTTTTTTGTTTTGTTTTGCTTTGTTTCTTTTTTTTTTTTTGCGAGGCAGTTAGGGTTAAGTGACTTGCCCAGAGTCACACGGCTAGTAAGTATCAAGTGATTAAGTGTCTGAGGCTAGGTTTGAGCTCAAGTTTTCCTGACTCCAGGGCTGGTGTTCTATCCACTGTGCCACCTAGCTGCCCCTGGAATAAGGTTTTAAGGTGAGCTGGAGACATATTTGAATATATAGTTGAAGAGTTAGTATTTTATTCTAGAAGCAGTGGGGAGCTACTAAAAGCTGATGAGCAAGGGGAGTGACACTTTAGGAATGGGATTTGTGTTAGTCTTTGAATTTCAAGAGTCATTGTTGCAAAGCTGACAGAGTATTAGACTTGGAATCAGAAAAACTTGGTTTTGAATGATGTTTCAGGTACTTCCTAATGGTGCAAACCTGGGCAAATATTTAATTTTTCTCAGCCTCAGTTTCCTTATCTGTAAAACAGGAATAATAATAGCACTCTCTTCACAGAGGTGTTATGAGGATCAAATGAGATATCTTACAAGTGCTATGTCCTTTTTTTTTTTTAGGCAATTGGGGTTAAGTGACTTGCCCAGGGTCACACAGCTAGTAAGTGTCAAGTGTTTGATCTGAGGCCAGATTTGAACTCAGGTCCTCCTGACTTCAGGGCTGGTGCTCTATCTACTGTTTCAAGTGCTATATAAGTGTTAGTTACAGAACTGTTATTAGTCACAGATTTTCACCTATATAATGGGAATAATGTTTGTTTCTAACATCACAACTGGGTTGAGTGAATTAATTAAGCAGTACATATAAAATGTCCTGTTATTTGGATTTTCATTATCATTGTTGTTGTGTTGAGGAAGACAAGTTTATACCAACTTGTGCTAAGCAAGTTTGGTTGTTTGTTGTTAAATAAACAACGAATACAACAAATGAAGTTGTGATAAAACTTGTTTTCTGCAGTGCCGCAATGACATGTGAATGGACTATCTTTGAAAATGGCACAGCCTCTCAACAAAGAATCCCTTTCCTGAAGCCATGCAAGGCTAAGGCTCCCTTTCCTTTGGATAGTATTAGTGTCAAAGAGAGCCCTTCATTCTGGGCTCTCCCCCAGCATACCAGAAAGGGTTAAGTCAATAAAGAATGGATAACACAGATAACACAGGCCATTATTGCTGCAACACAAAGCCCTTTACCTGGAGGTCACAGATTCAAATCCAGGCCAAGTCAGTAGTGAGTAAAAGTCTAATGACTTGCCATCTGTTGGCTGTTTCATGGTTTACATAAAATGAATTGATGGTCTCAGCTCAGTTCCTAGTTCACATCAAAACTGGCTCCACTGAACATGGTGGTTGGCATTCAAAGCACGGAGGCCAAGACCTCAATTGGATAGCTTCTCCCCCTCAGGATGGCTCCTGAAGAATATTGGCATGTCAATGGGGGAGTTTGGGGAGGCTGAAAGCTTAGCTCTCCATCTCCATCTATAGAAACAATTCTGTCTCTTGGCCTAGAAAAAGGGCTACTTTTCCTATCTGGATATTCAATCATTTTCAGAATTCTGTCCAGCTGAGAACAGTACAATGATGAAGGGCTTAGAGTCTACAGCAATAATAGTAGCTCACATGTATATTTGCCCTTAAAATGTTTAAAAAGCATTTTCCTCATAACAATCCCATGAAGTAGGAAGTGTAGGTATGAATGCCCTTCTTTTACAGATGAGAGATCTTAACCTCAGAGAGGTTAAGGTACTTGTTCAAAGTCACACAGCTAGTAACTGGCAAGGTCAGGGCTTAAGTCCAGGTCTTCTAATTCAGAATTGCATAACATTTTTACTCTACCACATTTATTCATAGGATAATTGATTTAGCGATGAAGGGGATCTTAGAGGTCATTGAATCCAACCTTATTTGTAGGGAAGGAAAATTGCGACACAGAAAGGTTAAGTGATTTGCCCGGAGTCACATGGACAGCAAGTATATAAGGCAGGATTTGAACTTATCTTCCTGTCTTTATATCTGGGGCTTTATCCACCACTCCACCCCCTCATCTATTTATTTAATAGACTCTGATCAAGCATGTGCCTACTAAGTTCCAGGCACCATGCCAGGTGCTGGGGGCACAAAGACAAAACAAAAAATTCCCTGCCCTCAGGGAGCTTATATTTTATTGGAGGAAACAACACATACACATATATGTAAATGATATAAATAAAAAATAGGTTGAAAATAATCTGGGTAGGAGAGAACACAAATAACAGGGAGGATCAGGAAAGACCTTTTGTAGGAAACATCACGTAAGCTCATCTTTGGAGGAGCCTAGGGATGCTAAGAGACAACGATGAGGAGACTGCACATTTTAGAAATGGGCAGCAGAATGCACAAAGGCATTGCAGGAAAGACGATGGGGCTGAAAACCTTCTTGCCTATTTACCATCGACTCCAGCTATCACTAGTCTGATCAGAGGGAGGAGGCCCCACAGAGATTGAGGAAGACTAGGCTAGAACAATTCTATTCTTTAACTAGTCATAAGAATTAGCAAAACACAGAAGGGAGAGCCATACGCCTCCTAGCATCATGAGATTTGGGAGCGGAAAGGTTTACAGTTGGGTCTTTGTTTTTTCTTACTGACCTCTTCAAGACTGCATTCCAAGGTAGCCCCTTGAAGGCAGAGCCCAAGTTACATGCGTTTCATATGTCTATACTGCCTGTATCAGATGCTGTCTTGCTTTCAGACTTTTTAATCACTTATTCTTTGCTTTCCTCCATTGGTATACTCAGAGCCAACCACATGCTAAGACCATAACTTTCTTACCTAGATGTGTATCTACCTACTTAAGTACCAGTGAGACAGGTTGGCATACTGTCAGATACATAGTAAGTACTTAATTTGTGTATTACACAAATCCAGGAGGGATAACTAACATATTGCGTAAAAGAACCTGGATCCAATCTGGCATCTCTGATCCAATTAATTGTCCCTGATGCCAGGAAGGTGCTACCTCCTCACCTGTGCCTCATAGTATTCCTTACTTCCCTCAGGATGTAGTTCAAGAACCACTTTCCACATGAAGCCTTTTCTGATCCTCCCAAATGCTGGTGGCCTTCCTTCATCTTTAACTACCTTGTATTTATTTCTATTTACTAGTTACAAACATGCATACATGTTGTCTAACCAAATAGAATATAAGTTGCTTGAAAGGAGAATTTTTTTTATTTTGTTTATTTGTATCCTCAGTGCCCAGCACAGTAATAAATACTGCTTGTGGGTTGATGGATTTCTAGCTATGGGAAAAATTTAATAATCAAAGTACTTTCAGTATATGGAGGATAGAATTGTATGTGATTCTTAAACTAGCAGCTCAGCTGAGGAATACAGACACAGAAGGAGACTGGCAGAGAAGAATGAGTGTTGTGACCTTCTTTTTTGGTAGCCTGAAAGAGCTTCGTCCTCTCCAATGGGAGAGAGGCTTATTAACCACTGCACTTCCCTCATATGGTGGAGGTGAATGAAAACACTAACTAACGGACTATTTATTCTCATAACAATGTGATACCTACTGAGAAACAGCTGCTGAGATGCAATACTGGTAAAGGGGCCATAGAAAGTAACACTTCATTAGGAGCAGGTCAAAAAAGGTAGCAGCACACTAACAATACTAGTGGACATCAGTAACCATTCCCTACATGTGCTCTACATTTACTCCCTTTATGGTGAATCCCTTTAAGGATGTGCCCTGGTCACATGTGTCCTCCCAAGTGTCGATGCCAAACACACAATTTCTGTGAAAATCTACTCTTCCCACTGAATGTATATATGCTTTATAGAAGAGTGAGCTCAAGTTTTAAGTTTAAGTGGGGAATGTTCTGTTATTACTTGATCTACATTGCTATTTAGTTAAATGCCTTTGCTATGAGCTGTGGGTTGTATGGCTAACTGGTAGAACTCACTGGTGTGGGCTTGTGAACTGTGATTTGTGCTTCAGATACTAAAAATACTTAGAACCCAGGGTAAGTAAGCTAACTGGGGACTCAAATGGGGGGAGTCCCCACAGGCTACCTTAGAAAGGACATGGACAAGCTAGAGAGTGTCCATGGGTTGATAATAAAGGTGGTGAAAAGATTGGAGACCATGACACAAGATAAATGATTGAAGAAACTAAAAAGGTTTACTTGGGGAAGACTATGAATAACTCTCAACTATTTGAAGGCCTATCATATAGAAGAAGGATGAGACTCAATGTGCATTAACGCAGGGAGTGGAAATTAGGAGTAATGAGTGGGAGCTGCAGAGAAGCCGCGTCTGATTTGGTGAAAGAAAAGACTTCCTAAGAATTAGGGCTGGAGAGGGAATTTTTGTCCAGATAAGGGTTTTTCTTGTTGACCTTTGGGATCCCTTCCAACTCAGAGATTCTGTGGCATTGTCCTAGATGGTTGGTTGATGATTGACTGACTTCTAGGCTAATAGTAAAAGAATCTCTGGTGCTAGGGCCTTCTCTGTGCCTCATTCCTGGCATCCTATACTTCTGCCTAGGAAGAAGAATGAAGGAAGGCAACAAACATTTATTAAATACTTACTATGTTTCAGGCACTATGTTAAGCACTTTACGCATATCTCATTTTATTCTCACAACAACCCTGGGAGGTATGTTATTATAACTCTCATTTTACAGTTGAGGAAATGGGGGCAAAAGAGGTTAAATGACTTGCTCAGGATCACACATCTAGTGTCTGAAGGGAGATTTGAACTCAGGGCTTCCTGACTCCAGGTCCAGTGCTCTATCAATTGTGCCACCTAGCAGGAATTGATTGACTACTCAGAGTATTCTTTCTGACAGGACTAGTAAGGAAACTTCCTGCAACCAGTACCATCCAAGGGAACCACTGGCTGGTTGGTTGCCAGGCATCTTTTATCCGTATGTCTGTATTATCTTTAAAAATCATCCTCCATAGCTTGGTTTTCAGCCACATAGAAAGTGACCCAGATTTATCTCATATAAGGAGTTTTGACGTGTATACTGGAGAAAAAACAGATTTTATAAATTCTGCCCAATGAATAACAAGAAACAGGGAAAAATAAATGGGGTTGTCATAAAGTTTTAAAAGAAGTTTAAAACCTCTCCTTTTTCATTATTTGAGTGGGAACAGCATGGAAAATAACATTATGAAGTTCAAACCTCTTTCTCTCTGTTGGGGGTGATAGCTGAAGAAAAGGAAAGTGTATTCTGTGGTTAGTCATATTTTAATTGGTTATAATATAAAGCAAAAGTTTAAAACCAAATACTAGAAATATTCCCCTCTGGAACATTCAATTAGAAACCATGCCCTCAAAATGACAATCTGAGAATAATAAGAAACTTTCTGTAAACTGAAACTAGTCATGCACATCACTGAGCAATGAATCAAAAGTGGGTTTTGATTATCAAAACATGGGATGGAGGGCAGAATCCCAGTGACGGAAAGCTCACTTGGCATTGAAGAACATGGCTGGCTGCTGCTGTTTTTCACATCTAGGGCTGAGTGTGGGCAAAATGGTGAAACTGGCAGTTTATTTTCAGTCTGATCATGTCATTGCCCTGTTAATAAATCCCAGTGGTCCCCTATTGTCTCTAAGATCAAATACAAACTTCTTTGTTTTGGTTTTAAAGCCTTTTATCTCCCCCTCCTGGCTCTACTTCTTCCTCTTTGAGCTGCCATTTTATCCTGGAACTTTATTCAGCATCTGGGGTCTTCTCATCTTAAAATATCCCTCTACTGTACTGGTCTCCTTTTTCTGCTGATGATGGTCCTCTGGGGGCTTCCATTTTGGGAAGAGTCCCAGACTAGCCTTTCTTTCTTTCCTCTGACTTTCCTGACTGTCTAGACTTTCACACCAGTCCACCATGTTGGTACCTCCCCAGCCCCTTGCCTGCTGTCTTCCTCTAATAGAATGCAAGCGCATTGAGGGCAGGGATTGTCTTCTTTTGGCATGTATTTGTGTCTGAAGCATTTAGTACAGTGCTTGGCACATGAGCTTAATAAACGCTTGTTCATCGTTGTCTTGCTTTTGCCACCTGACCACGAACAGTTTTTTCACTTGTACTGTACTGGACCCCCCTTCCTAATCTTTATGGTGTAGCCAAAATAGTTTTCTCTCTGTGTCTCATATGTGACACTCATTTCCCCTCTCCAGGCCTTTTTGCTGACCATCCTCAAATCCTGAATGTGCTCCCTTTTCAGGGGGAATCCCCTTCTCTCTACTCATATGTCCAACCCCCTAGTTCAAACTGTTGTTTGTACCCCTTGTCTGTACTATTGAAATAACCTCCTAATGGGTCTCTCTGGCTCTAGGAGGAGTGGCGAACCTGCAGCCTCGAGGCTACATGTGACCCTCTAGGTTCTCAAGTGCGGCCCTTTGATCGAATCTAGTCAAATCCAGTCAAAGGGCTGCACATGAGCATCTGGAGGGCCACATGTGACCTTGAGGCCACAGGTTCCCCACCCTTGCTCTAGTTTCCCCCCAATCTAACCTGCCTTTCATGTAGCTGCCAAATTAATATTCTGAAGGCACAGGCCATGCCATTTTGCTGCTCAAGAAAATTCAGTAGTGGATAGAACACAGGCCCTGAAGTCAGGAGGACCTGAGTTCAAATTCAGCCTCAGACCAAACACTTGACACTTACTAGCTGTGTGACCCTGGGCAAGTCACTCAACCCCAGTTGCCTTAAAAAAAAAAAAAAGATTCAGTAGCTTTCTATTGCTTCTAGAATGAAATAAAAATACCTCTGTTTGGCATTAAAAACCCTTCACAATGTGGTTCCAATTTGTTTTTCTTGACTGATTTTCACTTACTCCCCTTCACGTACACTATGATCCAAATAAACTAGCCTATTTGACCTTCATCTAACACCACATTCCATCTCTGGCCTCTGGACCTTTGTCCGGAATGTTCTCCTTCCTTACCTCCAAGTCTTGGAATCCTTAACTCTTTTCAAGTGTTACTTCTTAAAAGAGGCATTTCCTGATTCCTGTAGGTATTAATACCACACACCCCTTTACTTTGTATTTATCATGCACATATTTTGTGTTTACTTATTTCCACATATGTTGTTTCCTTGAATTAGAATCTAAGCCCTTTGAGAACAGGGATTTTGTCATTTTTGTCTTATGCTCTAGCATTGCTGTGCACAATTCAGCTGCTTGTTTAATTGAATAGATTGCTTGGGACTGCAAAGTTCCAGGAACCCTTAAACTGATCAACAAAATTAATCATTGAGCATCTCAGGTGGGCCAACGTATGAAGGGGAAGAAATTGAAATCTGCATTGGTGAAGTTTGAAATGTTAGACCCAAAGGAATTGTGGGTTTCCATCCACGTGTTCATGTGTACTCAGAACGTTCAGCCTTTTCTTCCCAGATCTTCATCCCTTCCCCAGTTCCTCTCGTTTACACCTTTCCTCCACTCCAGCCAATCTCTGTTCCTGATCACTACATTCCACTTTACAGATGCAGTATTGGGCTATTTCCTGTTATATCACAGAATCTTGGGATCTTAGTCAGAAGGATCTTAGAGGCCCTACAGTCTAATCCTTTCCAAAATCACTGAATATCTTACTTCCCCCTAATTGGTCTCTCTGACTAGTGCCTCCTGAATCTATTCTGCCCTTCACATAGCTGCCCTGCCACTCAAGAAGATTCAGTAGCTCTCTATTGCTTCTAGAGTAAAAAGAATACTCTTGTCTGGCATTAAAAGCTAAAGTTAGGGACTCAGTTGGCCTACGGGAGCACATGGTATAATCCAGTCCTTTAGAAATTTCACCCTGTTTCTTTTTCATTTTTTTAACTCATCCTTCTCCTACTCCCTCTCTTCACCAAACAGCATAACTTGCTCGGAGGGAGAGCCACTGAGGATACTGGTCCCAAGCGACATAAACAGGACCAAGGGAGCTTCCAAATTAAGCATGTCTGAGTCTGAATGTATGCATGGGAGGTGGGGAGTGGAGAGAAGGGGAGGGAAGAGGTTCAATCAGGAAAGATGCCCAGAATTAAATCCCACTGGTAACACATAGTTTCCTTCATCTCTTGGGATTTGCTGTAAGAAAAGTTCACTGGATACTGCTTCTCATTAGAAGAACCCTTAAATAAAAGCCATACAGAACAGAAAATCAACATACATTGTACGCTCATTCAACCTCAACTTGGCAGCCAAAAAAAGAGGAAAAGATGCATTCCAGTCCTCTCAGCTGGAGATCTGATCAGAGTGATGTTACTAATATAAACAATGTAAAGCCATCAGCTTCATTAATACCTAATATATCGAGTGTCATAAATCAAAAGCAAAAGGGAAATATATAACTTGTCTCCATTCTGACATTTAGGCAAATACTAAACAACACTTTTGCTCTTGATTATGTTTCTTTTATTCCAGGGTGGTAAAGAGGAAATGAGAAAAAAAGTCCCTTAGTCAAGTTATTTGGTGGGGGGACATATGATAAAATTTCCATGTCCATTTGGCTACAGATTTGCACTGGTTCCATGTAGCTTTAATGCAGGCAGAACACTTCAGTGTAGTTTGGTAGTGCAATCAATGGCCATGCCTGAGACCTTCTCCCTTATACACTTAACCTGTGTTGCCTACATGCCCTGAATGAACACTCATGTTTGAGTCCTTCACAAGGTTAAAAAAATAAAAATATGTCCCTATCCTCTCTGAACTCATAGCCAAATCCAACCCATCCTTCAAAGACCTACTAAAGTCTTGTCTCTATCAAGGAGACATTTTCCTATTTAATAGAGTCTATTACTTCAGTTTCCATTCATTTTCCCCTTCTCTCAATTCCTAAACCACTTTTAATCAGCATATATGGACACTGTCTTGTGTAGTTTCCTAATTGTTTCATCACTTAGTTCTTACTTTTCCAACAAGACTATACTCTTCTTGAGAGGAGTAAAGATCTATTTCTTTTTATGTCCTCTGTTATGTCTACTACAGTACTGAGCACATACAGACACACATACATATGTGAACACACATGCATATGTGTGTACATATACAAACATGCATTAGTATGTGTATATATACATAGATATACACACATATTATTATTGTACTTCAAAATACCTGAACTAGTTCTCATAAGTGAGCGAGCAACTCTTCGGCACAAACCTTGATTCTGGCTACACTTTAATCATTCCCAGAGAAACAACTCAATAGGTATGTCTTACTGATGAATGAATAGGATCATTTTCATAAGTGAAGTCACGTCAGCAACAATTGATATACATGCACACATATAATGTATATATAATAATAGCTGAATAAGGTCATTTTTATATGTGAAATCAAGTTGGCAAATATATATCTATACACACATACACATATATGTACATATATTTGTATATATAATGTACATATGTTTGTATATATAATATATAATAATTTGTATATATATATATATATATGTGTGTGTATATGTATTATAGTCAGTAAGACCACAGGCTATAGACTCTGTATATACGACTGTAGACTATATATTCATCAGTAACAAATACTTTTTTGAGTTATTTCCCCAGGAATGGTAAAAAGTAGCCCTCTGCCATCCATATTCTCTCACCTGTTTACCTCTATGACCAATGCCCTGCACTTCTGATATAGATAGTTGACATATAGGAGTAGTTGGTGAGTGTAGAACTGAATTTTTGTTTGTGTTTAAGTAAAGTTAACCGATACTTTAGAGAGCTCATTGGTTGGACTAGTTGTTTTGAAAAATAGCCAGTCGGATAGTATCCCTATCTTGGCAGGGAATATTTAACTAAGAGAGTGAATTGGCCTCTTCAAAAGCTAAAAGATAAACTCAGGGCTGCTGTTCATAGAGGACATATTTCCATTGTCCAAGTAAACCATATGGACAGGTGCTGCTTTCTGCTTAGTGAAAAAGCTCAGGTAATCAAGGGGACCTGTTTGTTTGCACTCAGACAAGCAAAGGACATTAAAAGGTAAGTGAGGAGTCTGAGCAGCCCTTCTCCCCTCTCCATCACACACAAGAGATTGTGCACAGGGGGCCATACCTGTCTCCCTTTGCTATCCTGGAGGACAGAGAATTTGCTCACTTTTTCCTCATTTCGAGAATGAATGATCAACTTAACTCCAGGAACTTTACAAACTAAATAAAAATTCCTGAGATGCTTAAATGTGACTACAGAGTTAGAATATCAAATAATCACCAAACTTGCTAAATGTAGAGCTTAAAGTAATTAGCAGGGGGACATCATTCACTGAGATGCCAATGGTCAAATGGAATGCTGCATTTGGAAATAGGTCAGTTCTTTAGTTCTTGGCCCCATGGTAATAGTAAATGTGTGTGTGTGTGTGTGTGTGTGAGTGTGTGTGTATGTATGTGTATGAGAGAGAGAGGGAAACTGAGAGTGAAGGTTGGGATTCTTCGTTAATGTCCTCAATGAATTGGAAATATCACATATGATTTTATATCTCTAGGTCACAAATATTTCTATATTAAATATGAAGGATTGGCTGCAGGGAGTAAGAAGGCAGGGAATGGGCCAGGGTGCGGCTGTTAGAACACTCCAGCGTTTTCATCCTGACAAAGCTGCTAGCGCTAAGGAAGAGCCGGGTCAGAGGGGGACAAAGCAGAAGGGTAATAATGTTTCTTCTGCTGTTATTGGAGGAGCTGGGCCACAGAGGTAATGTGCCTCATACAACTTTCTGTGGGTCACCCTTGAAAATTTTCAATTCTGAGATCAAGTCCCATTTGACCTACCCTGGTTATAGTTCTGAAAGCGCTTTCACATATATGATATCATTTGAGTTCCACAACAGCTCTGTGATGGAGGAGAGGCTGGGGTTGTTAGCTACATTTTTAAGTGAGGAAACTGAGAATAATAGAGATTAATTCACTTGCCCAAGGTCATATAGATAGGAACTGATGACTCAGGGCCTCAAACTCAGATCTTCAGCCTTTAAAACCAGCCTTTTAAACTTTGTCCTGCTAAGGTTTTATGTTTCTTTGTTTTGTTTTGTTTTGTTTTATTTGGCATTTTGACTCTATGACTGTCCTTCAGAATACCTGAGCTAGTTCCTATGGGTGACCAAGCAATCCCTTGGAATTCTAGGCCTTGGAAAAGATGAGTATTCACTTTTTCAAACTTGGGAAAGGGTAGTGGTGGTAGTGATGGCTAATGAATGCTATAGCTTTCGAGTTATTGTGTTACTGAATCACAGCTGGCAGTTGTCATCATATTAGCACTGCTCCCTGATAAATCATCACCATGGAGTGTGCCTACCAACTTGCACAGGTAATACCAGGTAGCAATTTTCTTATTTTCTCCCAACTCTTAAGGGACGCTATTAAATATAGGGACAACCAATGTGACTTTTGCAAACCATATAGAATTTAGGCAGTCCCAGTGAGTTCTGAAAACTGTCTGTATTAGTGAGTTGCTTTCTCTGTTGCATTTACTTAAGGCATGTGGGCTGACATTGGGGCCAAAGCCCACCCTGCTGAACTGTGTCAGTCATAGTGCCTAGCAGGACTCAATGGGATCTGCAATCCTGCCACGGGGCTGGTGCGCACCAGTATCATGGCTCACAGTTGGGAAGGAGGCACTGGAGGGAGTGTATTGGTGGGAAAGAATGAGGGGGGGAGAGGGCCCTCAGCAATTTTTTTTTATGATGCCAGGCTGCTGTTCAGTGCTTTAGATAATTAAAAATCTACCCCCACCCAGGCCGCATCCTAAGTCTATGCAGGAATGCACACATTCCTGCTTATGAATTTTGAAATTGTCTTCTGAGGGACCTGGGGGAAGCACAGTCCTCAGGGACCTCTAAAACTAGGTTGGACGGAATGCTAGGGAGAATTGTGTAGAGAATAAACCTCTATGGGCAAGGGACTAGATGAGAGGACCTAATAGATCTTTTCCATCTGTAATTCCTGTGATTATCTGAACAATTTTTAGAGTGTGACCAGACTCAAAATTCAAACATTTACAAATAAACAAGCTCCAGCAGAGCTCCAGACTAATCTTTCCTCTCTTTTTATTTGCAGCGAGTCAACCTCGTCTGCTTTCGCTGATATTAATGGACAGGAACTCTCCCTCTGCTTCCCCCCACCCCCACCAGTTCAACCTAGCTCCTCCTTCCTGCTGAGACCACAGAAGAGCATTCTGGATCCCCGCTTTCCCTGATACAGGAGACCAGAAACAGCTTCTATGGTAACCTTGAAAGGTTCGGAGAGAAGAGAATGCCAATGACAGTAACAACAGCAATAATAAACAATAATTTTTTTAAATAACAGGAGTTAATTTTAAGAGCACTTTAAGGTTTTCAAAGTGATTTATATGATCTCATTTGATCCTAACAACTCTGTGAAGTAGGGGTTATTATTAACCCCAGGTTACAGATGGGGAAACTGAGGCAGAGAGAAATTAAAAGACTCGTCCAGGGTTACATGCTAAGTGTGTGAGGTGGGATTTGAAGTCAGGTCTTTATGACTTCTGGTCCAGTATTCCATCCACCGTGCCTTATTTACTTAGTTACTTGTTATTGTTCAGTTGTGTTTGACTCTTTGTGACCCTGTGGACCGTAGCTCACCAATGCAATCCATGGGGTTTTCTTAGCAAAGATACTGGAGTATTTCCTTCTCCAGTGGATTAAGGAGCAACTAGTTACTTATCCACAGATTTACATGGAACTTTACCAAGCATTTTCAGACATATCATATCATACGATCCTGGAAACAAGTCTATCAGATAGCAAGGGAAGACAATATTTTTCCAATTTTTTAGATGAGGAAACTGAGGCCCAGGGACATGCTCAAGGTTATACAGTTACTAAGTCAGAACTTAAATCTATATTCTCTGGTTCTAAACCCTGAGCTCTTTCCTCTATACCAGCTGTCTTTCTATGCACATGTAGTGGGAATGACATTAGGATTCCTTACTTTGGGACTAAGACAGCATCACTCATTGGGAGAAATTCCCAAGAAGGCTATACCTCTGACCATGGAGCATGGTAATGTTACCATCTGTGAGTTCTGATTGGCAAAAAGTGCTCTACAGGGTCACAGCAAGGGTGTGAGTGGTGCCAAGTACTGTATTTATGATGGTCTGTCCAGGAAGTTTATAATTGAGTATGTCTGTTTTTGGAATATTGGGTCAAACTAAGGCTATTTTAGCATTGCAGAGATCCATTGAAGATTTTTTTTCCTTTGGAGGAGAAGGATCTAGTCACCGATATTTCAAAGTGTAAGTTATTTATACCGGTGGCCTTACTACCATAGTATTTTCCACGCTCATAGTCTGAAGATAATTTTCCTTTTTGTGGAGCCATAGATTAATTGCTTGACTTGGAGTCAGAAATTGTTGCTGTTCAGTCATTTTTCAGTCATGTCTGACTCTTCATGACCCCTTTTGCGGTTTGTTTGTTTTTTTTAGCAAAGGCACTGGAGTGGTTTGCCATTTCCGCTTCCAATTCGTTTTACAGATGAGGAACTGAGGCAAAAGGGTTAAGTGACTTGCCCAGGGTCACATAGCTAGTAAGTGTCTCAGGCCAGATTTGAACTAGGGAAGGTGAATCTTTCTGACTCTTGATCTGGCTCTCTAGCCACTGTGCCACCATACCTGCCTCATATAATTACTAGATGTGTGACTTTAGGTGAGTCATTTAACCTCTCTGAGCCTCAGTTTCCTCATCTGTAAAATGCTCAACCCATAAGGTTAAGAAATCAAGTTAAATTGAAGTAGGTAAAGTACTTTGCAGTTCTTAATATGGTATGTAGATGTTAGTTATTATTGTTATTATTTAGCTCTTCTCCTCTTTTTTGATGAGGTTAAAATAGAAACTGTTCTTGGATATGTTTCAATCCTATTATTATTCTTTTATTCTTAATGTTCTATGCATGGATTATTGCAGAAGTCAATAAAATAATTGGTTATTGTAGTTGAACACAAATAATAGAGTGCATCCAATATAGCAACCTCATCAAGAGCTTTCGTCATGCAGCTCTGGTAGTCAGGCAGCGTGTCAAGTGTGATGACATACATAATCCTGTTGCCGTGTGATTTCTATATTTGGATAGTTTTTCATCCCATGTAGTTTGGAGATTATGAATATTTGGTATGATGACATTTATTAAAAATGTTGGTCTTAAGTTTTTGTGTATCCAACGTTATGTCCAGGCAATTGTGTGAGACAGTTTGGTTTGTAATTATGATCTGTCTCCAGTAAAGTTTGTTGGTTGAGTTCTCCAAGGTATTTTGAGGTCCAAATTTTTAGTATGGAGATTTGTCATTTGCAAGCTGTGATAGAAAGCTTCTGAAGTAGAATTCTAGCCACCAGCTTACATCTTGCAAGGTATTTGATAGTTATTAAATTTGTAGTATAAAGTGATAAGTTGCATAGTTTCTATTATTTCCTTGCATAACCAATATTTACTATGAAATCCAGGCTCCTCAAGGTAAATCTCATTTGGTAATTTCTTGTGGCAATGACCTGGTTCAAATCCCTATCCAAAACCACTCCATTTCCACAAACAAATCTATATAACAGCTATTTTGTCTATTTTTCTTTGA
>NW_020955033.1:21899454-21912945 GCF_900497805.2 Vombatus ursinus | reverse complement strand
GGCTTCTGACATGTTTATCAGGTGCTAATGTGAATGCTTAACAATCCTTTTCCTCCTTGTTTTGGAAGAGAAGAGTTCATCTTTCTAAAGCAATCTTAGGGTAATGGACCCTCAGTTTTGCCAATGTCGTATGGGTTTTGGTGATGGTACTTTATTAATGTCATCTCCCACTTTGCTATTTTGAAAGTATATAGCAAAATTAGTATTTTGGAGATGTTGGTAGATTTTAATATGTTCCCATTAAGTTTTTTTACTAATTTATTTTGATTCATCAATAATCACTTCCATATGCTTTTGAGTTTGAAATTTTTCTCCCCCTTCCTCCCCACCACCCTCCCCAACACGGGGCACAATCTGATAGAGGCTATACATTTACATTCCTATTAAACATATTTTCACATTAGTGTTGTATGTAAAAGTTAAAATCAATAGGAGAAACCATCAGAAAGAGGAAACAAAACTCAACAGAAGAGAAAAAAATAGCAATTCAGCTTCCATAATTCTTTCTTTGGATGTGGACGGCATTCCCCATCATGAGGCCTCTGGAGATGTCTTAGATCCTTGTGTTGCTGGGAAGGGTTAAGTTGATCAGTATTAGTCCTCACACAATGTGGCTGTTACTGTGTATAACGCTCTCTTGGCTCTGCTCACTTCACTCAGCATCAGAGCATACAAGTCTTTCCAGGTCCTTCTGAAGTCAGCCTGCTCACCACTTCCTACAGCACAACAGTATTCCACCACATTCATACACCACAACTTGCTCAGACATTCCCCAATTGATGGGCATCCTCTCAATTTCCAAATCTTTGCCACCATAAAAAGAGCCACTACGAATATTCTTGGACATGTGGGTCCTCTTCCCATCTATATGATCTCTCTGGGATATAGCCCTAGAAGTGCTATTGCTGGGTCAAAGGGCATGCACATTTGTATAGCCGTTTGGGCATAGTTCCAAACTGCTCTCCAAAATGGTTGGATCATTTCACAACTCCACCAACAATGCATTAGTGTTCCCATTTTCCCACATCTTCTCCAACATTTATCATTTTCCCGTTTTGTCATGTTGGCCAATCTGATAGGTGTGATGTGGTATCTCAGAGTTGTTTTTATTTGCATCTCTCTAATCAATAGTGATTTAGAGCATTTTTTCATATGACTATAGATGGCTTTAATCTCTTCATCTGAGAACTGTCTGTTGATATCTTTCGACCATTTATCAATTGGGGAATGGCTTGTATTCTTACAAACCTGACCCAATTCTCTATATATTTTAGAAATGAGGCCCTTATCAGAGATACTGGTTGTAAAAATTCTTTCCCAATTTTCTACCTTCCTTCTAATCTTAGTTGCATTAGCTTTGTTTGTGCAAAAACTTTTCAATTTAATGTAATCAAAATTATCCATTTTGTTTTTCATAATGTTCTCTATTTCCTCTTTGGTGACGAATTCCTCTGTTCTCCATAGATCTGATAGGTAAACTATTCCTTGCTCTCCCAGTTCCCCCACAGCATCAGCCTCTATATCCAAATCATGAACCCATCCTGACTTTATTTTGGTATATGGTGTGAGATTTTGATCTACGCCTAGTTTCTGCCATATACTTTTCCAGTTTTCCCAGCATTTTTTTTCAAAGAGTGGGTTCTTAGCCCAGAAGCTGGCATCTTTGGGTTTATCAAATAATATATTACTATAGTCATTGACTACTGTGTCTTGCATATTTAACCTATTCCACTGATCCACCACTCTATTTCTTAGCCAATACCATGCAGTTTTGATGATTGCTGCTTTATAATACAATTTAAGACCTGGAATTGCTAGGCTACCTTCCCCTGCATTTCTTTTCATTAGTTCCCTTGATATTCTGGACCTTTTGTTCTTCCAAATGAATCTTGTTATTATTTTTTCTAACACTATAAAATAATTTTTTGGTAGTTTGATTGGTATGGCACTGTCCCATTAAGTTTTGAATACAAGATGCTAGTGAATCTTAGAACATGTTTGTTGTTCACTTGTGTCAAAATTCTTTGTTACCCCTTTTTGAGTGTTTTCTTGGCAAAGATACTGGAGTCGTTTGCCATTTCCTTCTCCAGTTCATTTTACAGATGAGGAACTGAAGCAGGGGTTTAGTGACTTGTCCAGGATCACATTGCTAGTAAGTGTCAAGTGTTTGGTCTGAGGCTGGATTTGAACTCAGGTCCTCCTGACTTCAGGGCTGGTGCTCTATCCACTGCACCACCTAGCTGCCCCTTTTAATATTTTTTTTTAATTTTTAGGCAAAGATAACTCTTCCAGATTCCAAGCCCAGTGCTCTATCTACTGCACCACTTAGCTGCCCAATACGTTCAGCTATGGTCTTATCTTTGATATCTTTATGCTCAATATATCTCAGCTAAAAAGATCAATGTATATATATATATATAGGTATTCCTTTTATCCACTAGTTCAATGTGGCCTCAAGATTCAATTTGTAAGCCTTCAGCCTTTATCTTTCTTCGGTATGCATTAAGAATTTTATGCTCTACAAAGGAGATAGGATTACAACCAAGAATCACCTACCCAGCAAAACTGAGTACAATCTTGCAGGGGAAATATGGTCATTCAGTGAAATAGAGGACTTTCAAGCATTCTTGATGAAAAGACCAGAGTTGAATAGAAAATTTGATTTTCAAATACAAGACTAGAGTGGAACATGAAGAGGTAAACAGGAAAGAAAAAATCATAAGAGACTTGTTAAGGTTGAACTGTTTACATTCCTGCATGGAAGGATGATATTTATAACTCATGAGACCTTTGTCAGTATTAGGGTAGTTGGAGGGGAAAAAATTATATGTTCATATATATAGATATAGATAGATAGAGAGAGGGCACAGGGTGAGTTGAAAATGAAGGGGTCGTATCTGGAGAATAAAATTAAGGGGTGAGAGAGGAATATACTAGGAGAAGGAGAAAGGGAGAGGTAGAACAGGGTAAATTATTCCACAAAAAAAGAAAAAAAACAGAAAAGAAAAGTCTCTTACAGTGGAGGGGAAACGAAGGAAGGTGAGAGGGAATGAGTGAATCTTATTCTCATAGGATTTGACTTAAGGAGGGAATAACATACACACTCAATTGAGTATGGAAGTCTGTCTTACCCTACAGGAAAATAGGGGGGAAAGGGGACAAGAGAGTAGGAGAACGACAGAGAGGAGGGCAAATTGGGAAAGGGAGTAATCAGAAGCAAATCCTTCTGAGGGGGACAGGGTCAAAAGAAAGAATAGAATAAATGGGTGGGCAGGATAGGCTTAAGGGAAATAGAGTTAGTTTTTCACAGCATGTCTACTATGGAAGTGTTTTGCATAACTGCACATATATAACCTATATTTAGTTGCTTGCCTTATCAATGAGGGTGGGTGGGGAGGAAGGAAAGGAGAAAATTTGAAACCCAAAGTTTTAAAAAGACATGTTTAAAAAAAATGTTTTCACATGCAACTGGGAAATAAGAAATACAGGAAATAGGGTGCAGAAATCCATCCTGCCCTACAGGAAAATTGAAGGGGAAGGGGATAAGAGAAGGGGGGGAGAGATAGAAGGGAAGGCAGACTAGGGGAAGGAGTATTTAGAATGCATGCCATCTTGGGGTAGAGGGAGGGGCAAGAAGGGGTGAAAATTTGGAACTCAAAATCTTGTGGAAGTAAATGTTGAAAACAAAACAAAACAAAAAAAAGAGTCTGCCCAGTATGATGGATGTTCTAATCAATCTAGTCTTTGGCTGAAAAAAGAAAAAAAAAAGCATTTTATGCTCTAACCTATATCAGATCACTTGCTTTCTTTGGGAAGAGAGAGAAAAATTTGGAATGCAAAATCTTTCAAAAAATGAATGCTAAAAATTGTCTTTATATGTAATTAGAAAAATAAAATGCTGTTAAATTTAAAAAAAAATAAAACAAACTCCTTAACGTAAGAAAAAAACTAATTTTATACTCACAGCTTCCAAATGACATATAAATATCATTGGAGAACAATTCCATGGGATGAACAGTTTATTTTGTTTTTGGTGGTACTACATAGCTTGATGCCATTCATAAAATCAAGTGTTTTATAAAATGCTTCCTTTGATTCTCTCTTTAATTTGGAAGTCAGACTTAGTTCTATTTAGGAGATACTAGATAGCAGGGTTGCACTGGTAAATGTTTACTGCCTCATTGAAAAAAATATATGCATGACACACAATCTAAGTTTAATCTGAATTTTTAATCCACATCATTAATTTTCTTAAGTCCAGACAATCAACATAACACATCAAGCCATAATTGGTAGAATTTGCTGATTTCCAAGGTATAAATGCTTGCATTAAAATTTAACAGTTGGCTCCTTCAAGCTGATTCCAGCACATTCCTGCTAGATAGGACCACAATGAGTTTAGACTATGTCCCTGATAAAAGTCATACTTTGATTTTGACATGCTTGTGTTGATGACATGTTTTAAATTCCATGTGGATACCAAAAACTCTAACATTGTCCCTTTATGTTTATTTCATAAATTTTCATCCATGAGTATGGAACTGAGTCAAAGGCTTTGAAGTAGTAAACCAAGGTAGAACCAACATTATAGTGCTTTGGGGCAACTTTTTTAATACATACCTCATAGATACTAAGTTGTTCATTACACCTCTGGGACTTTTTAGTACAACCATTTTTGACTCCTCAGCTAATAGTTTTCTTACAAACATTTGTTGAGTTTTAAGTTCCACAATTGGCTAATGCTTTGTACAATGTATAACACCATAGATTTGACCTATATTTAGAACAGTGGTATTCTTCTCCTTTGGGAATAGATATGTGATGCCTTCTGTTAATAAAAGATAGGATCAGGCTTGCGTATTGTAGGAAGCTGGTGAAACTGCTGGAATTTATGTGTCAATGGAATTGTGGATTTTATTGTTAGTAATTTATGTTTAGTTAATTGTTAGGAATTTGTGTGTCGGTGTGAAGTATTTAAGAACAATTGTGGATTTTATCTGGCTCTACCATTTTCTGGAGCTTCTGGAGAAGCTATGGTTTATGACCTACATTGAAGTAACTGTTCTGTTGTTCGTTTTATTAATGATGCATCATTTTTCAGTTTTTTATTTGACCAAATCTGCCTTTTTGTTGTATAAGATTTCTTGTGACCATCTAAATGACTATACAACCTCTTTCTTTGGGGTTTTGCTCTTGCCTCTGATTTATTACTTATCAAGCCTTTATAGTAAAGTTTTTTTTTTAATTGATGTTAAATTGCTTATTTTGTTCTTTATACTGCATTGACTCCTTGAATTAACACATCCTTTTGAATTGTCTTTCCAATTCCTGATTGAAATACCTTGTAAGGAAAAATAGAAGCCAAAATGAGAAGTCAAAAGTGACAAAAGCTGAACCTATGAGGTCCCCAAATATCTTAGCATCTCAGTTATGGGTCTTTGAAACCAAGAGGGGCCTCTTCAGTCCAATCACACCTTGCTGATAAAACTGTGGCCAAATCAGCTGAAAAACAAACCAGAAAGCAGAGCCACCTGTCCCAAAGAGTAAAAGGGTCAAGGTTGCCTATGATGGGAATAGAGCCTACAGAGTGCAGGCAAAGAGTCCACTGTCTTCTGCTACAATTTTGGACTAGATGAGTCCATGTAAGACAAATATACCCAAGAAGAGTCTAGAATCAGTTTAAGAGAAGCAGAATGCCACCATGCTAGAAGCAAGAAATTGGGATGGAGCTAGGACTAGGGACCACTCCGGGCCCTAAAGATCATAACCCCAGTCCCAGCAATCTTTAATGGGCCTTTTCCATCTCTATTCAAAGGACCCCATGAAATAATGACAGTGAAGATTCAAAATGTAGAATGCCCTGTGGTGTGGAAAGTTGATAACTGCATTAGTCATTTTTTGAAGGCCATTTGTAGCACCTCTACACCTTATGCAGAGCTTGAATATTTGTGGTTTGACTGAGAAGGGCTACTAGTCTCTGGGTTTTGTCAGAGTGAGTCTAGAGTTTCCAAGTGAAGTCATATAGGTATTATTAAGAAGGTGAACACCATGGTTCCATTGTGTCCAGATCTGGCAGACATTTCTGGAGTGTCAGTGTTGATTAGGACCAATTTTAAAGTCTGTTTAAAGCATCTCAGACAGCGAATTAGGACTCAGAATCCAATAATCCAGGCCTTCTGTGCAAAAGTACTCAGGAAAATAGAGGAGAAACTTAACAAAAAAAGCATTGGACCTTCCAACCAAGAGCAGGTTGAGTGATACACTTAAGGCTGACTTAGAAAACTCGAGGACATATAGAATAGAAGGATCAGATGAGGAAAAAGTTCAGCAGAAGAATTGGTGTGTCCTCAGTGCATGAACGAGATGAAGGAGTGGCACATGAATTCAAGATGCTCTGGGATCTCTGCTGGGCAGCTAGGGGTTTCCAGGGTTAGACCTGTGTAGCAGTTGTAATCTATAATAATAATAATAATAATAATAATAATTAACATTTATATGGTGATTACTATGTGCCAAGCACTGTGCTTGGCAATCATTAACTCATTTAATCCTCAAAATAACTCTGGAAGGTACCTGCCTGCTATTATTATCTTCATTTTACAGTTGAGGAAAGTAGCTGGTGGCATGACTCCTTGGAGGTTTTGTTGTATCTGGATGATCACATTTGGGATAATGTTGAAAGAGTTTAAGAAAATATTGTGGATAGAATGTAAGTTCTTGAGGGCAGGAACTGGTTGGTTGTCATTATACACCTAGCACCCAGCATAATGCTCGGTACAAAGTTAAGAATACTATGCGGGGTATCCCAAAAGTCTTAGTCTTTTTACTTGAATGAATGTATGTAAATACATTTATTAAATGCTTATTATGTGCCTGGCACAGTGCTAAGCACTGGGGATACAAATATAAAAAGTAAGATAGTTCCTGTCCTCAAGAAGTTTAAATCCTAATGAGGAAGACAGCACATATAGGGAGGTGCATTTTGATCTTAGAAGTCATAGGTATGAGGAGTGAAATCATAAGGCAATAGATCGATACTCCCTTTTCAAGAATTATAGTGATGACGTGATTACTCTTCCCAGAGCAAAGGATGGGTGGTGGCAGTGGGATGCTATCTATGTACATGGCAATATAGCAGGAAGATGGCCAGGGTTTGGACTGGTTGGGTCTAAGTTTGTATAGATATGATGAACTCTCACTAACTAGCCTCAGGGCAGGAACTGGCTGTCTGGATGACAGATGGCAGAGTACGGTAATAGTATGATAATACTATTTCGAGGAGGATGTATTAGTCATGATGTAAAGGCCTCATCTTCTACAATGCTTAGTGCAGGGAGAACGTAGCGGAATAAATTCTCTGCAATATATTTCTGAGAAGGTTGTATGTCTAAGTGCCATGTGTAGTGACTTGCCCCGACAAAGTCTCTGTAGAGGAGTTAAAAAATGGGTGACCCAACTAAAGAGGAGGAACGGAGAGAGAAGGAGTGAATGACGTAAGTTAAAACTAGAGCGGCAAGGTGTGGCTTGAGATCAGAAAGGGAGACAGAGGAGCAACACATAGCATAGTACTGCTATGGTGTCTCTCAACCAAGAAATTGGGGTGGAACCCTGACACCTTCAGAGCTAAGCTAAGAGGTTTCAGTTGTTCTCCAATATGTCCTAAAACTCCCAAGGAAGAAACTCTAAGGTGTAAATGGTACTATATTCTAAGTATGTACCATTGGGGCTATTGTTCTGAAGTGAATATGTCCTCCTGTTATATTGAAGAATCAGAGGGATTAAAGGCAAATTGCATTATAACTCCTTTGGAGGTGTAAGAAATTGTTCGCATTTGTATATAGGTGCTGAGAATACACTTACTGCTCAGTTCTCTTCTTTGTTATTTGAGACAGATAGGCAGTATAGCTGGACCTGGAGTCAGGAAGACTTGAGTTCAAACCCTTTCTCAAACGTTTATTAGCTATGGATCTTGGAAAAGTCACTTAATCTCTCTCAGCCTCAGTTTCCTCTCTTGTAAAAGTAAGATATTAATAGCACCTATATAACAAGGGTTGATGTGAAAATCAAATGAGTTAATATGAATAGAGCACCTGCATCCAGAGAAAGAACTGATAAATAGAAATATGTATAGAATGATTCTACATATACACTATACATTTGTGTCTAATGGTAGCCATTTCTAGGGTGGGGAGGAGAAAAAAGAAATTTACATGACAACTTTATTATATATTTAAAAGGAATAGCAAGTTGTACATAAATAGATTTGCAGTTTCATGTGTAATCATCTTTTTTTATTCTACTATGTTACGGAAATGCTTGTTTTATTTCATAAATTTAAAATAAATTAAATTAAAATATATATATGTAGAGCACTTTGCAAACCTTACAGCACTATAAAAATGTTAGCTATCATTATTATGCTATTTTATGTAGAAATTAAGTGCTTTGACTGTTGGGTTTGTTTCAATTATATAGTGGACTAGCAGTGGAGAAAAGGTTGAGTGGAGTTTGGGGCCGTGAGTTGCCAAACTGATTCCCTCAAACAGCCATACTGGACTTGGAGGTACTGCATAAAATATGCCCTTAAGTAAACGACAAGCAGGTGGGCAAAATACTTTTGCCTGGTACTCATTTGGAAAAGGATGTTACACGGCTGCTGATTTCCTTCATATAGTCACAGAATTGTAGAATGTTAGAGCCAGGAAGAATCTTAGAAATCATTGAGTCCAGTGACTTATTTTGCTGAGGATGCAACTGAGGTCAGAAAAGCAAATAAACTTGCCCAAGGACACAGATCTAATGACTGAGACCTGGACCCTGGTCTTCCGTCAACTCTATTACTCTTTCCATTGCCATGTTGTTCTCTCCTTCCGCTCCTTGCTTTTCCCAAGAATGATGGAGGGCGTCGAAGTTCTAGACCTAGAAGGAATCTCAGAGACTATCTTGTTCAGCTCCTCATTTTACAGAAATTGAGGCCCAGAGATCTAAATTGAAAGAGCCTTGGTTCTAGTGTCAAGAGACCTAGGTTCAAATCTTGACTTTGTTCCTTACTACCCATGAGGCTTAGTTTGAGTTTCTTTGTCTCCAAAATGAGGGAGTTGAACAAGATAACCTTTCATGTACTTTCCAGATAGAAAAGTCCATTAACTCAGTGTTCTTTCCTTTTTAATGAACTGCTGACATGGGGCAGAAGTGCATGGGGAGAACTAACGGAGAGACTTGTGTTTCCCTGCTAAAGCTTTATAGGCTGTGGAACCATTAAAGGAGGCTAAATTAGGGTGTGCCAATGAGGGGCTGTGCAGTTTGTACCTCTGATCAAATGATATCATACTTGTAAAGCACTTAGCAAAGTGCACATAGTGGGTGCTTAATGCTTATTCTCTTCTTTTCCTTCCCTTGGATGGTATTAACATAGCCTTTCATGGTTTGCATTTTCTTCTCAAAACGTTCCTGTACAAGCACCTATACCATCTTACAGGTGAGGAAACTGAGCCTTTCAGAGGTGAAGTGACTTTCCCAGATTACAGAACTGGTAAATCTTAGAACTGGAATTCAAATCCGGGTCTCCTGATCCCAAGTTCAGTGTCTGGTGAATTTGAATGTGCTACTCAAGTCCTTTGGTGGGGTCTAGGACTTTGTTTTAGCACTCAAAGCAGAGCTCCTTCCTGTCCAGGTCATCTGCTGAATGTCTATCCTCTGACCCTTTCTTTCCCTTCCCCCCTCTTCTCTCTCTATCTCTATCTCTTCTCTTTTACTCTCTTTCTCTCTCCTTTCTTTCCTTCTCTCCCCCTTTCACTCTTTTTTCTCTTTCTCTCTCTCCTTTCACTCTTTCTCCTCTCTCTTTTTCTTTCTTTTCCTCTCCCTTCTTTCCTTCTCTTTTCTGTTCTCTTTCTTTCTCCTTTCTCTCTATTTTCTCTCCACTCCCTTTTCTTTCTTTTTCCCCTCTTTCTCTCTCTCTATTTCTCTCTCTCTCTTCTCCCCTTTCACTCTTCTCTCTCTCTCTCTTTCCTGGAGCCAAGAAGACCTGAGTTCCAATCCAGTCTTAGACACTCATTAGCTGTGTATCCCTGAACAATTCACTTAACCTCCATCTGCCTCAGTTGTCTTAACTATGCAACAGGAATCATAATAGCTCTTACCTCCCAGGGTTGTTGTGAGGATCAAATGATATAATATTTGTGAAGCACTTAGCACAGTGTCTGGCACATAAATGGCACTTAATAAACATTTATTTCCTTCCCTTCCCCCTTAAGCCTTCTTTTCTATCATGTAATGCTGTCATGTTAACTTTTGAGATGATGAATTACTGTTAAGGCATTACTATTCATTAGATTTATTTTTTTACCTCCTTTACCATTTTATACATATAAGTACTTAAATCCTTTTCCTTTCATTTTTCTTCCCCCAAAACTCTTCATTTTATCATATAATGTCTTGTTAGCTTTTCAGATGATGTCTTCCTGTCTTTTCAGATGTTGTCATGCTATTCATTAAATTTACCTCTGTTATCTCCTTTATCATTTTACACATAGTAGGCACTTACTAACTGTTGAATTTGACTTTGAACTGCCTTGTTTCTAGCTCTGCCAGATTATGTTTTGTTTCTCTTTACAGAATGATGTGCAAAGTCCACAGCAGGGGAGAAATAGTAGCAAAGTAATGACTTATGTCTCTGTGTACACTTCTATTCCCAAAGCTAATTGTTTATTTAAATAAAAGGTTCTGCCTTGATTATAGGCCATTAGTAAATGAAAGCTGTTTGTATGTCACAAGAATGTTTGAATTTCACAAGTCTTATACTTCACACCAGGAAGCTTAGCTCATCAAATATTTTCATGCAGTAACACCTTTGGTGGAGGTAAAAGAACTTAATTAAACAAATAATTAGCCTTGAGAATAAAAGTATACACAAAAGCAGATTAATGAATTTGCTAATTATTCTTTCCTGCTGTGGACATTACCCAGAGTTGAGGTTTCAGCCATTTAAATACAAACTGCAGTATATAGTCACATAACAGGATGAGTCACCATTACTCACTCATGCTATTTTTAAAAATAACTTGAGCTGTCAAACAAAAAAAAATATATTTCATCTAAGCCAAACAACATATTGTCTTTGATTCACTGAAATACACCACAGAGTTGAGTTTTTTAAGCCACATACAAGCTTCAAATTAACAACCCTTGCCTTCTGCAAGACACTCAAACGCTGTTCAGGAAATCATCAGATCTGCCCTTAGCAACTAGGTTAAACTGGGTCATGTCTCCCCCCGACCCTCACCCTTTGCCTACCTGCCATGTTGCCCTTCACCTAAACAGAACTAACCCTTGAAGTAATGTACCTTTGAAGTTGCACATAGTACTCTATTCTGATTGGTTTGCATTTTTAAATGCCACAGATGTGGTGTTCCCTGGAGCTACTGAGGGAGAGGCTGAAAATTGTAGACCATGAAAAGGCAGCTGTTTTTGTGTTTTCCCAGAACATCTGGGTGCAAAAGTGGGAGAAAGTATATTCAAGAGGCTGAGTTCCCATCACTGGAGGATGTTAAGCAGGAGCTAGATTACCCCTCGCCATATTCTAGAGGGGCTTCCTATTTAAGGAGAGGTAGTCTAAGGTGCCTTCTAACTCTGAGGTTCTGTGATTCTGCAAACTTATAGTGAGAAATTAGGATGCTTCCATGATCTGAACTTAAAAAAAAATCCTGTATTTCATGGTAGTTGTTCTGAAGCATGAGTCCAAAAGATTATTTACTCATTCATTTATTTATAAAATTTTCAGACCCTGTGGGCAAAATATATTGTGAGCAAAATTACCTGAATTACCTGATACATCATTGAGGTGATATATCATGAAGAGGCATTGTAAAGGGATGGGAATCCATCATATGTTGGCATTAGTTCAGAAGATGGTACTTCTAGATTCTTGTCCCATCACCAGGACATTTTTTCCCTAACAGAAGATAATATTATTAGACAATAGCATTAATATTAATAATAGCTTTGTAAAGTTGGTGAGGCACGTCATATAAGTTTTCTCATTTGATCTTTATGGACTAGTCAGTGAAAATGTATTAAGTTTCTACTATGTCCTACTATGTGCTGAAGGCTGGGGATACAGAGAGATGCAAAACCACAAGAACCAAGTCTCCGCTCTCAAGAAACTCTCCGGCTAGTGGACAAGACAACATGCAAACAGCCACGGACAAATAAGATATACACTGGACAAACTGGAGAGAGTCCGAGAGGGAAGACGCTAGCTTTATGGGAGGTCGGGATGGGGGTGAGAGGTTGTAGGGGAAGGCTTTTTGTAGAAGTTGGGATTTAAGCCAAGACTTGAAGGAAACCAAGAAAGCCAGGAGACAGAGATGAGGAGGGAGAACATTTCACATTCCAGGACCAACTAGTAAAAATGCCCAGAGTTGGGAGATTGGAGTGTTTTGTACAGAGAACATTAAGGAGGCCAGTGTCACTGGATCACAAAGTAGAAAGGAGTAAGGTATAAGAAAATTGGGAAGGTAGGAGGGGCCAGGTTATGAAAAACTTTAAAAACCAAACAGAGGATTTGTATTTAATCCCGGAGGTCAGAAAGAGTCATAGGATTTTTAGTGAATAATGAGGTAACATGGTCAGATCTGAGCTTTAGGAAGATCAATTTGACAGCTGAGAGGAGGACAGCTTGTAGTGGGGAGAAATTTGAAGCAGGGAGACCAACCAGAAAGCTCTTCCCATAGCACAGAGGTGGGATGACAAGGGCCTGCAGCAGGGTGGTGGCTGTGTCAGCAAGAGAAGGGGTCATACACAAGTGATGTTACGAAGGTAGAGTTGACCCTACTGGGCATCTGGTTGTATATGGGGTGTGAGAGAGAGTGAGGAGCAGAGAATGATGCCCAAGTTGCTAGCCTGGGTGGCTGGGAGGTTGGTGGTACCCCTGGCAGTAATAGGAAATTTAGAACCAGGGGAGACCTTGGAGGGAAATAAGAGTTGAGTTTTGGATAGGTTGAGTTTAAGATGTCTATATTACATCCAGTTTGAAATGGTCAATAGGCAGTTGGAAATGCCAGCCTAGCATCTGGTCAGGACAGAGGTTAAGTAAATCTAGATGAGGAAATTTCAGAATTCAGCATAGAAATGATAATTGAATCAATGGGAACTGATAAAATTACCAAGTGAATTAACATGGGAGGAGAAAGGAAGAGGATCTTGTGACACAGGTACTACTATTATCCCCATCTTAAGGATGAGGAAACTGAGGCTAAAAAAGATTAAGTGTTTTGCCCAGAATCACATAAGCTAGTAATTATCTAGCAGGGGGCAGGATTTGAACTGAGATTTTTCCTGACCCCAGGTCTAATACTCTATTCACTACTCCACCTAATCATAACTAGATGGATTTCAACATTTTGTGGGTGAAAAGTGACTATTTTTGAGTCTAGGTGGATAGAGATGTGTGTGTGTGTGTGTGTGTGTGTGTGTGTGTGTGTGTGTGTGTGT
>NW_020955033.1:21895678-21899444 GCF_900497805.2 Vombatus ursinus | reverse complement strand
TGTGTGTGTGTGTGTGTGTGTGTGTGTGTGTGTGTGTGTGTGTGTGTGTTGGGATACATTAGGAGAAATGGATATGGGAAGAAGGAGGGGTAGGGACAACATCAAGAAATTCCTCCTCCAGACCAAGACTGAGCCTGTTTGAATACGGTTGTTCAGCCTATTCTTAGGTACCTAGAAGTTGTTATGATGCTCAGACCCAGAAAAGGGAAAGGACAGCCGTAGTGGTGTAATTTCAAGGTTCCCGGGAAGACCTCTCTATTCCCAAAGCAAATCCCCAGCCTGCTTATGTCTCTTTGAAATCCCTTAGGAGAAGGGGGCCAGAGAGGGAGGGTAGTTTTTTCATTCTGCCTTTAAAGAGCTATGACTTCAAGTACAAATGCCTCTGGTAGAGGTAACATTAACTAAATGCACAGTCAGGTGTAAGTGACTGGTTTCAAGCCTTTCCTAAAAGTAGGTATTTATACAATGGATTTAGGATGGTGATGAGAAAGGTTAGAATATGGGGCATGAGGAGCCACAGATAGGGAAAAGAACACTGAAAAGGGGTTTCTGTGTGTATTTGTTACGTGTGTGTGAGGAGGGGAGTACTGAAGGCAAATTTGTTTTCAGATTTCTTTATTTGAATGAATCCATTTAATTAATAAAATTATTTCTCAATCTAGTGCCAGTCATGGTCTCCTGTGCCTTTCACATAGTAGGGCTTAACAAGGGCTTTTTATACGAATGAGTAAGTGATTTCATGATGCTCACCATTTCTCCTCTGATAATGATATTAATAACATACATAATTATGTAGGATTGTGAGATTTACAAAGCACTTTTCTCATAACAATCTTGTGAAAATCAGGTTGTAAGGATGTTATTATTTATGTTTAACAGTGATGCAACTGAAGCTCAGAGAAACTGATCTGCCCGTGGTCACACAGAGCCCACAATCAAACTCAAGTTTCTTGACTCCAGACAAGAGGTCTTTATATTACCACAAGCTCCCTCCAGGCAGAAATTCTATACAGGAGAAAGTTTTTTGCACCACACCCAGACTTTCAGGAGTACAACTCCAGCAGAGGCTAATGCCTCAGAGAATTATCTCCATTGCGCCCGCTGAAGAGTACTGCCGCCTGCTTGTGTCTGATCAACGTTGAAGGGGGGAGTTGAGATCCTTCTTATTATTCACTTAGTAATTGAACCATGGACATAGAAATACTATTATTATAAAATGAATTCCAATAGTTTGTTTGCTCCAAAGAGTGAAAAAACCTCAGCTGGATACATCCAAGGGAAGACCAAACCCGAAAATGCTTTGGATTTTTTCCTGGAAAGGTTTGCAGAATTATTTGGCTTCTGAAGGGGGAAATCAGAAGGCAGGTGAACTTCTCTGGTTCTGTCTAAGACTCATTATCTGCCGTGGTAACACAGGTTAATCGCATAGCTAATTAAGAGATAACATTAATGGAATCTGAGTTGGTGCCCTGATAAGTCTACCCCTGGCAGATAAATGCTGAGGTGGAGCCAAGCCATTTATTTCAGGAGCAGCAGGGCTCCTATCAGGGCACCAACTCGGGTTCCATTAAAGTTATTGATATTACACCAAATCTAAACCTGAAAGAAAATTAAATGAGTTTGTTTGTTGTCTTTCTTTCTCTTCCTTCCTTTCTTTTTTCTTTCTTTCTTTTTTCTTTTTCTCTCTTCCTTCTTTTCTTTTTTCTTTTCTTTCCTTCCTTCTTTCTTTCCTTCCTTTCTTCTTTCTTCCCTCCCTCCCCCTACCTCTGTCTTTCTTGTTTTATTTCTTTCATGTATTTCTCCTTTCCTTTCCCAAAAGAGTCTGGAATAAGCAATGTTAACACCACCAGCAAAACAACGGTAGAAATAAGCAGATAATACTAAAAAGATTTCATAAATTGTCCTACACAATTAAAATTGAATTTGTTACATTGATGAATGAACTTTGAGGAGATTCATTTTAATCCAACGATGTTGGAATTAAAATGCTGCTGCACTATATGATGAATGTGGAGAGTGACATCACTCAGATACCAAGACCTTTTTCCAGTGCCTGGTCCCAAGCAAAGCAAGAATAGCCTTGAAATAAAGTATCCTTTTCTATGCTGCTTATAATTAACTTACTGAAAGGGTTTCTTGAGATCTCTTCTTTCCTTCCCCCTCCCTACTTTCTTTAATAAGTTCTCTTACGGTTTCTTTAATTGTTGCTTTTTTTACCCTTTCTGAGGGAATAATGATCAATTACTGCATTCAGCAAACTGATGGCTGACAAATTCTATTTGACATAATATACCGTGGTTTGAAGGTGGAGCTGTGGTACCTACCTCTGGGCTGCTTCATCAGAAACAATGAGTATTATATTGGAGCATCTGCAACGATGAGAACCTGAGACCCCGGCAATTAGCATGTGTATTTCTTTGAGAGCTACATGCAAGTATAGAAGGTGACCCAGTGACAACCAAAAACTGCCTCCCCTGCTCATGGATTTTTTTGACCTCCTTTAACTAACACATCATCCTAAGTTACTCCACAGAAGCTGCCCAGGTCTCTCTCTTCTGTTCATTAAAAGCCCCCACACAGACCAAATTCCCTTCAGAGTCAATAAGAGCTCCACAGAAGCACTCACTGGGGGGAAGGAAATCAGATGCTCAAGAAATGAGTCTCCATTTAGCATTCCTGTGCTGAGCATGTTAAATATCAATTTCATATCCAGGAAAATCACGTGAGAAAAAATAAATAAAAGGCAAATACTCTTGTTCTCTGCGCAGCCAACATGGGTACAGGCCAGGGCATCAGATGGCTCACTGACTAGCTTGACTAAACTCAAAGAGAATTCACTTTCCTTGAGGGTGTGAAGCAGAGAGAGAAAAAAAAAAGAGATTTCCACTACTCCCCCCTCACCATTTCTAACCCTGAATATCAGTCAATGATAGAGATAACAGGCCCAGGAAAATGCATTTCCAGATTAGTTGATTTTTGACATCCTGGGCAAGGATCTCAACTAGGAATGAATTAAAATTCAAGGAAAGTCGTGTCACTTTTGAGCTATATAAATTAAAAATAAGTAGAAAATAGCAATGTTCATACACTTTTGTGCTCTTCAAAATTCCCATTTCTCAAGTCTCCAAAGTAGACACATTCCTTTCAGCAATTTGCAGAATAAATCTGGAAACACCTGAGATTTTGAAACTCAAGGGAAAAATGCTTCTCTTCCTCTCAAAGTTGAAGCAGGAATTTTACAATAAGATTATATGTCATTATTGTGTCATTATATATGAAAGTGTATCATTACTCACTATAAAGATATGATTACACTATTTGTACTAATTGCCTCATTAAACTAGTAACTCTTAATTACGTAAATATGTTATAACTTGGGGGAAAAAACTTGGTGAAAACTGTATTCAAAAGATCACCAAGTGAGTAAAAGAAACCTACAAAGTAAAGAAAAATCCCAATTAGGAATTAAATCTCTAAAATCTACACACTGAGCAGACTGGGGTTTTATGAAGATGGTGACCTACTGTGCCTATGTACTGAAAAGTAAATTCTATTCTGTTCAGACCTTGATACACACACATAATTTCCATTTCTCACTAACTTTAATTACTGGCAATGTCAATAGGCGTTACGTGCAGAAGAGTACAGAATGGTTAGTGGACCTGAGAAATTTACTGATTTCTTTCTTTCTCTTTCTTTCTTTCTTTCTTTCTTTCTTTCTTTCTTTCTTTCTTTCTTTCTTTCTTTCTTTCTTTCTTTCTTTCTT